>NC_082685.1:73811919-74138907 GCF_949987515.2 Delphinus delphis | reverse complement strand
TTCACTTCTTTCTGAGTTTTCTGTGTTTGTTTGGTAAATGATTGACTTTGTTTTCATTTTCATTCATCCTGATTAGCGCTCAGTTGACTCTTTCCCTCTGAAGCTCCATTTGTATTGTCAACTGTGGAATTTTCTCTCTATTTTTTTTTGATTATTGGAATCCCACATTTTTATCTTTTTTCCCCATTTTTTTCTGGAACTTCTCAGTCAGTCATTAAAGCTCCAGGATTGATTTTCTTGCTTTCCCTGCCTTTAAATTTTTTCTTGTATTTTCCTTTTTATTTTATTATTTTTTAATTATTTTATTTATTTATTTTTGGCTGTGTTGGGTCTTCGTTGCTGCACGCGGGCTTCCTCTAGTTGTGGCGAGCGTGGGCTACTCTTTGTTGTGGTACGTGGGCTACTCATTGTAGTGGCTTCTCTTGTTGTGGAACACAGGCCCTAGGTGGGTGGGCTTCAGTAGTTGTGGCACGTGGACTGAGTAGTTGTGGCTCACAGGCTCAGTAGTTGTGGTGCACAGGCTTAGTTGCTCCACAGCATGTGGGATCTTCCCGGACCAGGGCTTGAACCCATGTCCCCTGCATTGGCAGGAGGATTCTTAACCACTGAGCCATCAGGGAAGTCCCTATTTTCCTTCTTAAAGAAAATAATTTTGCTTTATGATTAGGAATATTTCTTAGATTTTTTTTCTTTTCTTTAAAAATAATCTTTTTAAATTTAGTATTTATGTTTTATACTTCAAATATTTTTCTTTCTTGATGTCTGTTCTTTTATAACAGTGTATTATTTTATAGCTGCAATACATTCTGAAACTTCTCCAAGTACATTAATTGGAATTACTACAAAGTTCTCTTACTTTACTAATAATGACAGCTTTGCCTTCAATATTGATCTTTTCATTTATCTTGGTCCTTCTATTTTGTGATGTTGTTTACCCTCAAATATCTCTTGATCTTCAAACATATTCATATTATAAAGATGTTTTAACAACCTCTTCTACATATAGGGAAAAGGAGGATGCTGATTGAAAATTCTGAATGTGTCAGATGGGCACGAAGTACTTCAGAAGACAAGCTAGCTGCTCTTGCCCCATTTCTACCACCTTCCCAATGGGAAAACATAATAATAATGAGGGAGGAGAGCTTTGTTTTGAGATCCTACCAACCGCACTCAGTGCCGCCTTCTTATCCAGAGACATGTTCAGATTCTTTACAGCAAGAATTTCAGTGTACCTTAAGGGTGTGAGCTCTTAGCATGTTGCCAGTCTTGTTGCACCATTTGACACAATTTTTTTCCATTGTGAAACATAGTCACTCAACAACTTCACACCCTAATTTTGCATTACCTCTCACTTCCACTCTCTCTCTATTCCACTTTCAAGTTTGGAATCCTTCTGGGACTCCATCAGTACTTTGACCACCTTTTCATTAATTCATCCATGTATTTATAAAACTCTCTGGGTCAGCTTATACCACACTTTGAGAAGATATTCTGAATTTATTACTGTATTTATTTCTTTACTCTCATTTAGATATGATTTGGGGAGGAAGGCACTAAATACACATGATCAGTCTCTATTAAACTGGAAGCCTTATTTTTTTAATCCTCAGTGTCTCATACAATAACAGGTTAATAATATTTGCACAATAAATATTTGTCAAACCCAATTGAACACACAGAAAAATAAGAAAAATTACATTGTAGTTTTAGCTTATTTTCTACTGATCAGGCTTAGCTATGAATTATGATTATTGTTTATTTTTAAATCTAGTTTACTTTCAGAGAACAGGGTATAAATTGCCACTTAAATGAATATTACAAAAGCAAACAACAAAACACCTTCAAAACATATACTGTATTCTGTTTCAAAAAATGTTTCAAATAATTTTTCAGTAAGAATTTTTAAGCAAGTTTATAACCTTCATATTTATTTCCCAACAAGGATGATTAAAGGTATACCAGTGTGTTTGTGTGTGTGTGTGTGTGTGTGTGTGTGTGTGTTTTCTGTATGTGTGTTTTAGTCTCTATTTCAGAGGATGCTAATTGCCTTGGAATGTCCTTTCTCCCTTCTTATTTTGAGGAATAACCATAGCTTTTCACTGAGCACGTTGGACCCCAGATAAAAGCGTACATTTCCCAGTCTCCTCCACTTAAGCAACTTACTATTGGCTGGTCAAACATAAGCAAATAAAATGTATTACTCCTGAAACATCTCTTTAAAAAGGAGTAGGTGTGCGTTCCCCACTGTTCTTCATCCTTTCCCTTGAAATACATATGCGAAGGCCGGCCCTCCAGCTATGAACTTGGACTTAAAAATAGACACCAAACCCTAGGGATAGCAGAACAGAAAGTTGGAGAGAGCCTGGGTCTCTGGCAGCTTCAAGATAGTGCCTTATTTATCGTGGATTGCTTCCACTATCTATGTTATATACTCTATCAAATACACCAAGGACAAGGAGAATAAATAAACATTAGATAATACAACTCTGTTATTATCGTGTCTGGGATATTGTGATTGGTCAGGTCTCTAAGAAACAATAATATTGTTAAGGAAGTGGCAGTTGCTGTAGAAACCCAAAGACAACTTTGGGAACTCAAGGCAATTCTAGTCATTCCTTGGAAAGCAAGCATTTAGCGCTCACCACCTGAGCAACTCTTTCATATTGGTCACTGGACCTTTTCAAAAAAAAAAAAATTATTTTTTTAAACAAATGTCAAAGCAGAATTAACCAAATTGTGGAATAGTTTAAATGTTTTCCACTTATTACATTGTTTTTAGCACAAGTATAATTAAATATAGTTCTCCCATTCACAAAATAATTACAAGAGTTATTTATACATATTAATTCATATTTAGTACATCACTAGTACTGTGGTCTAGCAGTGGAATACAGAGTTGTATAGTACATAATGAACAACTTATTTCCTGTCAATAGATCAACCAGGTGATAGATAGATAAAATATATATAGATAAATACAAGTATAGATTTTAAAATTTTTATATTATGTCAAAAATGGAGGGCTTCCCTGGTGGCGCAGTGGTTAAGAATCCTCCTGCCAATGTAGAGGACATGGGTTCGATCCCTGGTCCGGGAAGATCCCACATGCTACAGAGCGACTAAGCCCATGCACCACAACTACTGAGCCTGAGCTCTAGAGCCCTCGGCCACAACTACTGAGCCTGCGTGCTATAACTACTGAAACCCACACACCTAGAGCCCTTGCTCTGCAACAAGAGAAGCCACTGCAATGAGAAGCCCGTGCACCACACGAAGAGTAGCCCCCACTCACCACAACTAGAGGAAGCCCGCACACGGCAATGAAGACCCAACACAGCCACAAATAAAAACAAATAAATAAATAAATTTATTAAAAAAAAAAAAAGTAGAAGTGAAGCTCTTGGGTCAGCCTGCATTCGGCCATGGACCATGGTCTGACAGCTAGTTCAACCGTTGCTCTCATTCATTTCCCTTTCTTTTTACTGCTGATGCCACACATTTAAATTGTGGTTGTTTTTATGAATAAATATTAAATATAGAAGAACTCATAATTTGGTGCATATTTAAGTTGGAGTTAAATTCCTCCTTTCCTTTCATTAAGTTTGTAATTCTTAATGAAATTCTTGAAGTTGTGATTTGTTACTGAGAAGGCCCTAGAGAAAGATTCACTCAAATTGAAAAAGGGTTTTGTTTTTAAGGCCATTGAGCTATACATTTTGTGGCTTTTAATTGAAATATGTAGGATTTAGGAAAGATCTCAATACATTTAGGGCTATACTGATGAGTATTTAAAGATAAATATGTAATTCAACCATCTTAGTTGTTTTGGAGAGTGACTGAAATGTTCCCTGTGCCAAGCTGTGGAGCTAGGCTTTCAGAGTCAGATAACATAGGCAGAGAGTTCGCTAAGCCTCACCAACTCTTTATGGCTGCCTTCCTTTTTTTCTACTTCATTCTTTCCTGTGTGCCTTTCTGGACAGCCCAGAATTGGTGACATTGAAGACCTTGAAAATCAGACCCAAGATGGGAAAGCTGGGGAGAGATGGAAGTGAGGGCAAGAAATGACTTTTCTCAGAGGTTCTACCTTTATCCAGTTTATTTACTCAGCATTTTATTATTGAATATCCACTGTGTACAATCACTGTACTCTCTGCCAGGAATACAAAGATGGAAATATGTGCTTACACGGTCTGAGGGAAACACACAGGTATAGACAATTCTGATATATAGAAGCAACTGTAATAATAAAATGGCAAAATCCAGTGAGAGCATAAGAAAAGGAGCTCCTAATGTTTTTATTTATTTATTTTTTAATTTTAGGTAAATCCGTTCATCCTAAATTTCACTCTAATGCCAACCCTGAAACCTTGAAGTATCTTTATTTTTATTCTTTGCAGTTTAACATTTACAGAAGTAGTATAAGCTGAATTTTGTATTCCCACAAATAACTTAGATCATTTAGTCAGTTAATTTCTTCCAAATCTGCTTCCTTTTTATGAAAATATTTAGGGATATTTTCCAATACGAAAACCTTAAGCTCATGTGATCCCTGAGCCACAATTATCAGTATTCCTAATTATTCCATAATCGAACCATAGCTTCCTTGTATGTGAGGCTAAGGAAAACCTCCTGGAATCACTGAACGCATTATCCTTTCTTTACATATCCCTTTGTTTCACTCCCATTGGCACATTCCTCCGTAGATCTGAGTAGCCACAATTACTTAGAAAGATGACTAAATTTCAAGTTTGAGATACACAGTTCTCCTTTGCTCCTGATGTTAGGTGTGGATGTTCTTAGACTTTTGATTGATGTCATGCTGTCCTCTTACCTCCAAATATGTGCAAACAATGTGTCCCTCTAGTCCTACTTTCTTTCATTTTGCTTTCCCCTTAATTCCATCATGCCTGTGGTCATAATTCCTTTAGTTGCAATATGATACTGTGAAATCGTTTCAGCAAAACATAGAAGTGTAATTTCAAGGAATACAGTGTATTCCTTGTATGGTTAATTTACTCATCTCTCACTTGGCTGCAATATCCTCTAACTCAACAAGCAAATAAACTGCAGCAGCTTTCAATGTGTTCTCCACATGGCAGCTGTTAAGAAATTCTCCTTTTATTTCTTTCTAACTTTATTTAAGTAATGATATTTATTTTATTTTCAAATTATAAAAGATTTTACACATGACATAAAATAAATACTGTATCAAATATAACCCGAACTTAACAAATGTTAACACTTTATCATAATTACTTTATATCAAGTTTTAAAAGAAATAAAATATTTCATCTATATAGCTGATGCCTTCTGACAGTCTTTCCCCTTCCTCCTTGCCTAAACTTAATGTCTATCATTTATTTTCATGTTGTATAAACTAAAACATCTGTGCTTCTACATATAAACAATACATACATATTGGATACATATAGAGATATATATTTTTAAACTTTTATGTTCAACTGAAGATTTTTGAGATTTATCCCTGTTGATAAATATAGCTGTAGTTACTTCATTTGAACTAGTTTGTATTTACATACATGACTTACTAATAGATATCTAGGTTGTTTCCAGTTTTTTGCTATGGCAAAACAAACAACACCAAAAAAAAAAAAACCTAAAAGAAACATCCTTGTGCTGTTTCAACCCTGTGCACATCTCTTAGAATTTCTCCAGAACAGTCTAGGCTTTGTGCCTAAAATACCTGTACGGTAGGGTAGGGTAAGCACCTTATACAATTTATAAGATATTGTCCAAAAATTTCCCAACACACTGAATTTACATTTGCACTGGCAATGTACAGAGTTCCCATTTACCCACCTCATCACCAACAAGTAGAACTATCAGGCTGGTTCGTTTTTCCTAAACTACTCAGAATGAAATACTTTCTCACTTTTCTTCAGTTTGCACTACGTTGATTACTAGTGAGATTGAGTAGATGATTTTTGGAAATTCGGAGCATCCCTTATGTGAATTACTTCTTTATAACTTTTATCCCATTGTTTGAGCGTGTGTGTGTGTGTGTGTGTGTGTGTGTGTGTGTACTTTCAATTTTGTTTCATTCATTTTTTTTTCACCTGTTTGTATTGATACAATACTATTTGATTAAAACAGATTTCAGGGTTTTTTGCTCAGTATTAGTATAGCTGCATCAGTTTTCATTTGGTTATTTGCCTGCTATATCTTATTTCTTTCACTCTGTATTCAATCCTTCTGTGTCCCTTCTTGAATAAATTATTTTAATCTATTTATACTTGTTATGATTATTAATATTATTATTTTTTAAGTTTGGTTTTTTAAACTATCATGTGGGTTTGTTTCTATTTAGTATGCTTTTTTGGTTGTTTTCTTATTTTCTGCCATTTTTAGATTTGCCAAAATTCCCTTACTCACTTTTTAATCCTTATTTCGAAAGTTGTAAGTTTGTCTATTACTTCAGTAGTTGCCGTACAATTTTTCCCATGCATTCTTAACTTAATGAAGCCTAAAGCTAACCAGTGTCAGATAGATATGATATGATTCCTTACACACACACACACACACACACAAATTCAGTGACCTTTACATGAAAAATTAGTATGTGCAAATGTCCTGGGACAGGAAGCTGACTGGCAATTATGAGGGTCTGAAAGAAGACTGGAGAGGTTTGAGAACAGAAAGGAAAAGGGAATCTTAATAGATTTGAATATGGAGGGTCACTTAGGAGTGCTGTCTTGTACTGGCTAAAAAGGGCCAATTGTTTTATTTTCAGAAATCCTGTGAGCCAATTGTGAAATAACTATTATTGAAAACAAAAGTATATAAACCTATATTAAGTGGATTACATTAAAAAGAAAGATTTTTTTCTCATTATTCCTAGTCATTCCTAATTATTTTACTACATTTTAATATTTATCTGTACTCCTGAGTTTATGTCTATTCTACTGGTATGGTGGAAATACTTTATAATGATGCACCCCTGCAGGTTTCTTCCCAATTTCACATTTAGTGATGTTGCCTTTACTCACTTGAAGTCAACCATGGCAGGAGTTTACACCATGGAAACTGGCAAACTCTTCAAATCAGGACTCACTCACACCTCTAAGAACCCGTTATTAAACACTTATCAGAACAACACTGAGTGAGACTGTACAGGACCTTAGAGACCATGTTAAGAATTGATATATATCACAGGAGAAATGAGCAGGCATTGAAAGGTTTTAAGCAAGGAATGACAAGAGCACAATTCTGTTTTTAGAAAGACCACTGAGATTACAGAAGTGAGAAGCAAGGCAGGGTGACTGGGTGGCTCCCATGGTAAGTAATAGTGCCTCAGGCTAGAATCAAAGAAAGGAAGATGGAGAGAAATGAATGGATTTAGGAGCTAAAACTGAAGACCTAGCTCTCATGGTATTAGTGTGAACCAATCACATAAGACACTCATGTAGAAGAAGTAAAATCTCTGAGTCCTCTCTGACTTCTTGTTGGTAATGATATTTTCATTTTGAGCCCAATTGTGCCACCATGTGTCAAAGAGCCAACTTCACAGTTGAACAAACTTAGGCCTGAATAAGAGAGGAGGGAAAAGTCTACGTATGGAAACGTGAGATGAGGGGACTCATTCCATTGAAAAATAAATTACTTTTAAAGTAATCCATAACTTTTCTTTCCTCCTGTAGGCATACTAGTACATGTATGGTAGCCATGAGAATAGCCTCTAAGATCTCTGACTGCAGGGAGTGTAAATGATAGAGGGTCAACTTCTGGGTTCTGAAATTGAGCATTTGCCCTGAGGCCATGCTTCCCACAAGTTGCCCCAGACAATGACTTAACAGGGCAGAGACACTACCTGTTATAAGAGGTGCCAGATTCAACCAGAAGTTAGAGAGGACTCAGAGATGTTACTTCCTCCACATGAGTGTCTTATGTGATTGATTGGTTCACACTAGTACCATGAGAGCTAGGTCTTCAGTTTTAGCTCCTAAATCCATTCATTTCTCTCCATCTTCCTTTCTTTGATCCTAGTCTGAGCCACTATTACTTACCATGGGAGCCACCCAGAGTCACCCTGCCTTGCCTAAATTTATTGAATGAAAACATTAAGAACAATGGAATACACCACTCAGTATTAGTCAAGGTTCCCATAACAGATTATAGCAAGACAGGAAGATATTGTTTGTAGTATACTTTGCTTCGGGTCGTTCTTCAACACAATTACCTTGTCCTTTCCACCAGGTGGTTGACCAGATTGATACCCTGACTTCTGACCTACAGCTGGAGGATGAGATGACCGACAGCTCCAAAACGGACACCCTGAATAGTAGCTCAAGTGGGACAACAGCCTCCAGCATAGAGAAGATCAAAGTGCAGGCCAACGCCCCCCTCATTAAACCCCCAGCCCACCCATCTGCTATCCTCACCGTCCTGAGAAAGCCAAACCCTCCCCCTCCCCCTCCACGGTTGACACCTGTGAAGTGTGAAGACCCGCAAAGAGTGGTGTCCACTGTCAATCCGGTAAAGACCAATGGCACGCTTCTGCGAAACAGAGGCTTCCCAGGGGCACCCAACAAAATTCCAAACGGAGACGTTTGCTGCAAACCCAGCAGTAACTTGGACAAGGCTCCAGTGCAGCCTCTGATGCACAGACCTGAAAAAGACAGGTGCCCCCAAGCAGGGCCTCGGGAGCGAGTTCGGTTTAATGAAAAAGTCCAGTACCATGGCTATTGTCCTGACTGTGACACCCGGCATCACATAAAAAATAGGGAGGTCCACTCACACAGCGAACCTGTCCACCCACCAGGAAAGCTTCCTCCCCATGGCCCTGCCCAGCCTCCTCCCCCTCACCTCCCTCCTTTTCCACTAGAAAATGGGGGGCTGGGAATAAGCCACAGTAACAGCTTCCCCCCACTCAGACCTGCACCTGTGCCTCCTCCCACTGCACCAAAACCACAGAAGACGATCTTGAGGAAATCAACCACTACAACAGTGTGATGTATGCCATTTAAAAAAACTTTTTTGTTTTTCTTAACTCTTATATTATAAACATAAAATAATACGTAATGAGCACTTTCTACTCAAGCAATAAAAAGCCCAAATATATTTATCCTGCATTCCGCAGAGTGGCATAAAAAATCACCGGGTAAGTATGCAGTATGTTGTTTATGTCCTGGCTATACATTGTTTAAAAGTTACATCATGAAACCACAGAATAACGGAATAGCTGAATATATTGTTTTTTCAATTGACCTGTGTCAAACTGTGACCTGTAGATTTCAAATATTTTGATTTACCATAAGAGATGGGATTAGATTCATTTTATTCATGCCTAACTCATCTATGCATTAAGAACATGCCGTACTCTGACCTAATGCTTTTTAATAAGAAATTTTAATACTGAAAGACTATTTTATTATTTTTTCTAAAGATGTTTGTCACTAGTTTTGCATTATTAAATGCTGAGGATAATACCAGAACATTTATTTTCTATACTATACAATTATGACTATATGTTCACCTATATATGTAATGAAAGATTTTGGTCTGTGGAAATATCATATGTCAATAAACAATGGTAAATAATGGCAAAACCAAATGTTCCTCAGAATTAAAATGAAGCAGTGGTTCATTTAGTTCCACGTTAGTTTACATCAAAATGGAGAGCAGCTCTGACAGAGTTTGGAGATCACAGTGAGTATATGTCAGAATTTTTCAAATTAAATATCATAATCCAGATTCTCAATAGAACTGTAAATATTTTCATATGATTTGCCTCCATTTTGGTACCTCAGGGATGACCTATTGCAGGCCAACCCCTTTAGGTCCTCCCCACTCTCAGCATGCCTCCAGGTCAATGCATAAACCAGCTCATTGAAGCTGTAGGATGACTTTGCTCCTGCATCAGCAAGCTCTCTGCCTTCCTGAGGGATTCCCCCATTTACAGGAGAATCCTAGAGGAAAATAAAGATGTTTATGGAACAGGATATTTTTAGCATTAGCCTTAAGCTGATCCTCCCTCAGAGCTGAAATATGCCAGGGTTTTTGTTATTCTATAGAAGGAAGAGAGGAAATCCTTTCCTCCTAACATCCAATAAATGTGCTTCTCTTTAGTCTAATTTGCCAACTAAAGTCACACTTACCCATGGACAAAAGTTCACTTCCTAACTACCATGATTTGGACTGATCCTATGATTTGCCCTGGAGTTAGAAATGAGTTTACTCCCTTAGATTCATGATGACAGGTAAATGCCTGAGCAAAATGTGGTCATTAAGTGGCAGGAGTAGAAGGAGTCATCTTTGGTGGAGATTTGATTATTATGCAACTTAAAAAAGAATACTGTAATACTTTTGAATATTTGGCTTTTGATCGTAAAACTTGAACTTTTGCTACTACAGGAAAGTAGTCTTCAATCATATTTCTTTGTTGCCTTTTTCATGTTATAGCATCATAATTTGGAGTACTGTTTTTGAACAGCTTCCTATTTAAAATGCTAATATATTTTAGGCATAATTCCCTAAAGAAAATAGGTTTATTTTTTAAAGGAACAATCAAATGAGTAAAAATAGTGACGTCACGTTGAAAATGTACTCAACATGATTTTTGTTCTGTGTGTGTTGGACATGAAGATAATGCAAGCAGAATAAATCCAACTTTTCAGAAAGTTACAAAAGGCAAGACTAATAATCAAAGGCCAGAATCTAAAGTTTATTAACTATATGATCAGTATGTTTGATAGATGTGAGCCAGGTAAATAAATAATTGACATTGAATACCAAAATAACACATATATTCTTAACATTGTAATATGTTCATTTAGTCTTGATATAAATAAACCCAGGATTTTATCACCTTTCTAGATTTAAATATTTACATCCTTTCAAATATCCATCCAGTGTGAGGCCTTTTGATATTATAAAGTCTTTGAAGACATGAAGTTTTTTCCCTTCAGCCCATCTTTCTTTCACAGCCAATTACTGTGACCTAATAATTACATTATAGTGTGAGACTTTGACCTTGTTGATGTCTGGGAACCAACCTGGACCTCAAAGTAGAGCTTACTAACAGCCACATATCATCCACTGAGCAGATAACTCATTTGCAATAAAGCAAGTTGAATAAGTTGGATGATTTAAGCTGGTTGATTAAGGATATTTGAGCCAGATGCCTACACACAACCTCTGAGGTTCAAATCCATTTCTCTTCCTCAAATTATAGATGGAGTTACCCCATGAAAGACCATCTTTTTATGTTTGATTAGTGACATATGCCAAAACCACAACACCTGTTTTTATTTAACACATTCATAAGTAACTGTTGGCCTATAAAGCTGAGTTAAATCTCAACATAAAGAAGTTATAGTTATTGACCTTCTTCTCTTATTACAGTTTATTTATTACATAGTCAACATTAAATGTTAGATTACAGCAGTGTTGGGACATTCCTTTTAGTTTATTTGCTCCATATGTTCCTTTTTTTTTTTTTTTTTTTTTTTTACTAATGTATAGAATATATTGGGCCAATAGGTTTTTTTGCCCGATAATTCTGCAACATTCATTGGTAGTCATGTCTCTAAATATATATAAACTTGTAAAACATGGAAACCAGTTAACATAGAGTGTCATAATATTTGCCTGGAAACTTGTAATTAAAGTGTCATAAGTGGCAGTGCGGTTTTTGTAATCAGCCAACATTGCTTTCAAAATTTAAATTCTGAAATGCAAGCTCTGCACATCATGCATTAAATCATCATAAAACATGGTCTATATTTTCTCTTCATGAAGATACCAAAGCAGAAATGCTTTTTTCAAATCTTTAAGGGCAGGTTCTTTTTTCACAACATGGCTTTAACTCTTTTATTCACACATAGAGTAGTGTACCAAAAAGCTGGCCTCAATACTCCTTTGAAGGTGATGTTTCTACAAAATGTAAAATGGTAGTACTGCTATGAAAACATCTATTCCTAGTGAAAGGGAGAATATAGTTCAAAAAACTGTATCCATTAATTAAATTGAAATAAGAAAAATTTTCTCTTGTTATTTTATTTTTTTATTGTTTTTAATTTTTATTATTTTTTTAAATATCTTTATTGAAGTATAATTGCTTTACAATGGTGTGTTAGTTTCTGCTTTATAACAAAGTGAATCAGTTATACGTAGACATATGTTCCCATATCTCTTCCCTCTTGCGTCTCCCTCCCTCCCACCCTCCCTATCCCACCCCTCTAGGTGGTCACAAAGCACCGAGCTGATCTCCCTGTGCTATGTGGCTGCTTCCCACTAGCTATCTATTTTATGTTTGGTCAGTGTATATATGTTTGGTAGGTCTCACTTTGTCCCAGCTTACCCTTCCCCCTCCCCATATCCTCAAGTCCATTCTCTAGTAGGTCTGTGTCTTTATTCCTGTCTTGCCCCTAGGTTCTTCATGACGTTTTTTTTTAGTTTCCATATATATGTGTTAGCATACGGTATTTGTTTTTCTCTTTCTGACTTACTTCACTCTGTATGACAGACTCTAGGTCCATTCACCTCACTACAAATAACTCAGCTTCATTTCTTTTTATGGCTGAGTAATATTCCATTTTATATACGTGCCACATCTTCTTTATCCATTCATCTGTTGATGAACACTTAGGTTGCTTCCCATTTTTGTGATGGGAGGTTATTGTATCTCCACTGATGAAAGGCAAAAAGAAAATAAAATTGACCAGAGTTCTCTTCCATCTCTCAGTGGTTTTAGGAGTCATAAAGGGAAATAAAACTGATATATTTTTTAGGCCATGCTGAAGCTAAATATAAAATATCTGCTCAAAAATACAGGGCGTGCGAGAAGAGACATTCCCCACTCTTCAATTTGATAATATATTCATACCTCTTCTCATTAGTTTAATAGTAGTCTATGAAAAAAATGTCTGCTATTAACTGAAGTGATTTAATTAACCTAAAAATTCTTGTTTGAATTATGCCCACATCTAACTATTTAATGAATAAAGGAATAAGGCACTGTATTATATGGCTTTCTTTGGGCAGATCAGTAGTTCCTTTTAACATGACCAAGAACAGCAGCTACACAGTCTCTGAAACTATGCAAGGCCTTTTATCTACAGGTTCTAATTATAGCTCTTTTTGGATGTTCTGTGAAGAAAAGGCTGAGTAGTTCCACATGTAATTGCACTGGGAATGGTGTAATCAAGTCATGAATCACTGCCTTGACTGAATTTTTTCCCATGGGATATATGCAATAATGCAATGTTTTTGTGATTGTCCTGATTCAGTTTTTTCTGCAGTTTCTCTGTTGGTAGCACATTTTGCTGTAATGTACACTCAAATTTGTAGCAAAATATTGCATTGTTGTGCATTGGTACATACAGATGATTTCTAAGTGAGGAAATGATTTATGAACAATAAAATTCTGTATCACATATTTAAGTGCACAGAATCTGACAATTACTAGATAGCAAAATCACATGACATTTTCTAGGAACTGTGACACTGTATTCAGATTTTTAGACTAAACATTTTTGAATTTTAGAGTTGTGTAAATTGCCTGATTCTGAAATAATGACAGATGTGAGACTACCGTTAGGGCAGGCAGCAGTGTTGAACATAAAACTGCATTAGCCGTATTTTAGTGGAACATCAGTTATGTAGGGTGTCATTTCATTGAAAGCACTTGGATTTATCCATCTGGTCTTTTTCGAAAAACCTGAAGAAGGTCTGCAAATAACCCTCTCTTTAAAATGTAGTTAAATCAACAATGGATATAGAATTATGTGAAGGTCAAGCGAAAATACGTAGGAAATATTGCTTATGATTTATGACTTCTAGACTGATCAACGATAGGTAAACTAATATGTTAACTGCTTTCTGAAATTTTACATACATTATTTTTTTCTAAGTCTCATATGAATGTATAAAATAGATATTATTATCCTTATTTACAAGTGAAGAAATCCAGGACCTCAGTTTCAGTGTTTTGCCAAAACTGACCCCTTAGTAAGTGGCTGGCATTTTAGTGCCAGCAGGACTTCCCATACTTTTTTTCCCCACAGCATCACCATTTAATTGTGTTCTTCATAGCTCTGAACTTTGCAATTTTTTCCCCTTTGTTCTGAGGAGTTATTTTGACACTCAGAAGGGGTTACCTAATGTTATTTTGACATTCTCAATATGTTTGATCTTTGCAGAATGTGAGAGGGATTTCAGGCAATTTCACTACCATAAGAAATGAATGAGCTATTGAATAATGCAAGCCTCATTTTGTCATGTATTATACCAGAGGCTTTACCTTTCCGGTAAAACCTTTTCTCTTAAGTTCAAAGGCTGTCTATTATTTTGGATTTTTTTCCCTGAGAAGTTCTGATTCCACAGTATTAATGCCACTTGAAACTAACTGTGTCATTTGTATTACTGGTATTTCATTTGTGAGTTTCATGTGTCTAAGGTTGACCCCTACAGCTAAAAATAGCAATAGATCCACTCTGTGGAACCACCAAAGAACCAGTGCATTAGAGCTCTAATAAAAGCATTTCCATCCTTTTGTTATTAGACTATAGATATGATTTTTCCACTATTTGATAATGTAGTTGTCAATTCTCCTCACCACCAAAGGGAATTTGGACCAGCTAAATAAAACAATGTGTGCCCTTGGGTAGGTTAGAGTTGATGTTGACAATATATTATATCTAACACTTATTAAGGGCTTGCATTGTGTCCTTCTTCTATGTGTTTTGTATGTGTTATTTTTCCCTCATAACATTTTTCCCTCCTAACAACACAATGTCTTAGACCCTATTATTATCCATATCTTACAAATGAGGAAACTATCTCACTGCTGTTCAAGGTCATAGAGCCAGGAAGTGGTCAAGCCAGGATTTTAAGGCAGGCAGTCAGCCTCCACAGCCCACGTTCTCCACCACCTTTCAGAACTGCCCAAAGCACGGCCCCTGCATTGTGCACAGGTCATCTGTAGAGCTTACAGTCATTTCACTGAAACTTGCTTGAAAGTTGTTGGAAGATATAAGAACATAAGTCAAGATAGACTAGTTCATAAGACTAGTTCATGCTGTGGTAGCAAACAACTCTAGTATCTCAGAGGCATCCGAGTTATTTCTCATTCATTCAAAGTTCACCCTGAGTCCAGGAGATTCTCTAGGGCAGGTGTACCTCAGGCAGTCATTCATCGATCCAGGCTGTGTTGAATGTGTGGCTCCACCACCTGGTCATGCATCCTCTTCCAAAACCACCACAATAGAAGAAGGGAGACTGGAGAATCTTAGCTGTGCTTTTTCCTCAGTCCTTGTTCGTGTCATTGGCCAACACTAGTGATGTGGCCCTTCTTGTTGTCCCCATGTGCTCAAGAAAGGGAAGGAGATCCACATATAGGTGAGGACCGATCATGCCAACCATGGTTTCCAAAGGAGTAATTTTTTGGCATGTGTATAATTTGAATATATTATAGACCTCATTTTCTTTCCTTTTCATATTATTTGATGTTTGTTTAATCTAACCATAAATTGTGATGCCATCTTAGTTTAAACAAAGATGGAGAGATAAGAAGTGAAACTAACAACAGCCTTGCTTAAAACTTTATTGGAGGGAATTGACAGCATTTACGAAGATGAGGGATGAATTTTATCACAGTCATTAGCTACCATATTTGAATTCTGTCTGAGATTACTCGCCAACCTACATTTTTTAGTTAAGCATTTGAGAATTGCATACTAAATTTTCTTTAGTTAAATTTTTGAATAAAGACTTTTTCAGTAAATTAAGCTATTATATAAATAATTATTCCCATAAGGATAGATAAACCTTATTTGATACTTATTTATCCCAAATAATCAAAATATATGAAACTCTACTACAGAAATTTGTCATTGATAATGTAAATTATAACATGTGTTTATAATATTAATTATAGGGCAGTATATTAGGATAAAAGTGTAAGTTTGAAACCAGAAGGCCTGGATTTGAGTTTCAGTTTTCCCATCTCCCATGTGTTCTTGGTCAAGTTGCTTAACCAGGTCTGAGGCTTGCTTTCAAATGACGATAATGGTGCCACTCTTTTCTACCTAATAGAGTTCTTGAGTCATTAATTTCATCCCTGTGTGTATTCTGGGCTCACCCAATCCTCCTTTACAAAGTAAGGGGCGAGAAGATTAAGACCAGCAGAAGGATGCTGCAATTTCACAAACCCCAAGTGAATGTCTACAGCATCAGGATCATAAGCTTCCGCTCTTCTTCGGCAGCAGTGCTGAAAGGTAAAATGGATGAGGCAACGCCAATAGGCAGTTTTAGGATTCAAGAAGTCTGTAACCTTCAGCACAATTGAATAGGCAAAATCACCAAATCATTCCACCTTATTCTTTGCATAGGTCAGAAACACCTCCCAAACTCTTCCTCTAGGTTGGAACTAAGTAAATTATGTATGGCAGCATAGCTAATTACTATTTACTCTATGTCTTGTTTTAAATTCCATTATGTTATTTGTATGGGATGAAAGCTCTGCTGACACAGAATGAGTTACACACAAAGTTCAGTCATAGCTTCTGCTTTATTTGCTCAAACTCCCACTATTTTTCAGCTCATGTCTCTCTTCTGGACACAAAAATATAAGTGATGTGCATTTCCCCTGCCTTATTTTGTCTAAACCTTCATGAGGCACTCACTCCCCAAACTGCCTGGTTTCGCACATTTTATTTCTCCTAGAGTAACATTAACATTGATACACTAGCCATACCCCAATAGCACCCAATTTCCTAACATTTTTTTCTCTGTGTTTCTCCTCTAAAGGATACCACCTTCCAAAATGTTGTTATAAGGCCCTAATGATTTAATGAACGTGAAAATACTTTGCTGACAGTAAAACCTCACACAAATGCAGGCACTGTTATCAATTTATAGTACTTCTTACCAAATTACCATGTTCCTTTTTAATCTGGTGGGTTGATTTGTCTTTGCCTAGGTTGATGCTAATGATATTTTATTCATCTCATTTATAAAGTAATTATTTTACATCAATTTTTATAGTTACTATTATCAAGTAAGCCTAATGATTTTCTTAGAACCTTGTCAGTTCACATGTAGAACTCTCATTGTTGATTTATTAGATTTTGTGAATTAGTAAGCCAGAAAATGAACATGGTAGATATTCAAGGTGACTACAACAGAGAACACAGTTTATTAAACTGTTTTGACAAGTATAGCTTAATTTTAATTATTTATAGTAATATGTAATAACACATGAGTAAATTCATGTAGAATATAATTTGTCAAACTAAAGTCTAATACCACTGAGCTTTTATAACTCCTAAAAATGGTCAAATAAGAGATTAAATCATCATTTGTTTGAAAGAGGAATGTCTGTGTTTGTGATTAAAAATATAATTTGTCAGTGATATTAGCAAAATTTGACAAAGCGTTAACTCTTATTTTGCTTTAAACAGTCTATGATATACCTGAGGACATGTTTCAGTGAGGTACCTTCCAAAAGGACCAAGAACTAAAAGTTCTTTGATCACAGTGATTTATGGCTTAAGTATAAGTAAATAAATATCGCTAATAGTCCAAAATTATCATCTGAAACTATTACTTTCTAACAATTCAAACTGCTCTTTAGGACAAAAATGGAATATTTGGATTTATTTTACCTATTTTTTCCAAAACTTCATAGTTGTATCAAGTAATGACTGCATTTTGCTTGATATTTGAAGTACACTACTGATGTTCTGGGGTTTTTTTAATAGATTTTTTTTTTCTGAGTGGATTTATTATCAGTATTACAGAAAATATTAAAAAGAGCTCCTCTATACGACTTCCCAATAGACCTTCTGATCATCAAAGCTCCCATTTTCAACCGGATTTAACTTCTGCTTCTCCCTTGTTCCTTTTATTTTATTTTTTTTAAATGTTGAGCCTTCTTTTAATTAATTTATTTTTATTTTTGGCTGTGTTGGGTCTTTGTTTCTGTGCAAGGGCTTTCTCTATTTGTGGCAAGCGGGGGCCACTCTTCATCGCGGTGCGCGGGCCTCTCACTGTCGTGGCCTCTCTTGTTGAGAAGCACAGGCTTCAGAGGTGCAGGCTCAGTAGTTGTGGCTCACGGGCCTAGTTGCTCCGCGGCATGTGGGATCTTCCCAGACCAGGGCTCGAACCCGTGTCCCCTGCATTAGCAGGCAGGTTCTCAACCACTGCGCCACCAGGGAAGCCCTCCTTTGTTCCTTTTATCCAAGTAATTTGAATTTTTTGCCACGTCTTGTGTGTGTGTGTGTGTGTGTGTGTGTGTGTGTGTGTGTGGTAATGCCATTCCCACTCCCACTCTCCTCAGAGAGGCTTTTATCCCTTACATCCTGACATTACATTGCCTCCTGCTTGTCACTCATACTCTTGCCTCAGCTGCTAGTCCATTCTGCAGATATCCAACAGAGAAATTTTCCTTTCATCATTTCATCTCAATCCAGAAAATTTTGAAGCCTCAGGATCATCTACTATTTAAAATTCTTAACTGTGGGCTTGGCAGTTCTAGCAAAAACCTTTCCAAGGCTGCTTTTACGAGTGCCCAATCTAGGAAGCTCAACACTGAGAAGGCTGCTTCGGCCAAGTAGTCAAAATGACTAACCTCCCGGCAGTCCTTACTCAGTTCCTGTTGCTGCACCATCTCCTGGCCCCAGCCTGAAATAATTTCTCCTGTTTCAAGAGGGGAGCTTTTGTAAATCTTGTGCTGTAGACTTCCACTATTTATTTGAATCCTTTCATAACAAATAAAATAAATTTATAAAAAAACTGGTAAAATGGGTACAACACAGGTAAAAATTCAAAAGTATAAAACTTAAAAATGCCTTTGGAAAAAATAGCCAACTGTTAATTAAACAAATATGAAGTTAAATGTATATCACCTCTCAAATTAACAATATGGTGGAAAGGCAATTATTTACCATTTACTCTCACTGGCAAAAAAACCCCATAGGATATTAGGGTAGAAGAAACTCAATATGGTTAAATCCAGTCCCTTCACTTAATACGTTATAAAATTGACCTCTTAGTAGGACAAATAAACTCATGCAAATTCATGAACAGAAATGGAAGTTTCCTCACTTGATATGAAATTTATTCCTGGGAACTTAAAACAAGCAGTACCCAGTAGAAGACAGATTGCTGCATATTGGTGTGTGAGAAATGGAATCTTGGCAGAGAAGAAGAAATAAGTAAGAAAATTTGAGCTAGTAATGTAAAGTGTTATCACATATGCAGAAAGTGCTAGGCAAAGAGAAGGAAGGGAAGCAAAAAGAAAATTGAAATAAGGTAAGCAATTAAAATCTTGTACCTAAAAAGTGAGCTGAATACAATGGAATAAAATGAAGGCTATGCACTTAAATTAATACGTGAAAGTTTAGTTGTATTTTTTACTGCTTAGACTAAGGTTATATAGTATGCCACTATTTTATTTTACTTTTTTTTTTTTTTAATTTGAAGATACACTCTGACAACAATGTGGGAGAAAGCCCTTTATCCTCCCAGGGATGTAGCCAGCTGATAAGAGTGATTAGTGAGAGTCAGGTGTGTCCTATAAATGTACTCATGAGAATGAGGCTTTTAGTTAGGTTTATATTCAGTCTTTCAACTGTATTCCTTCAGGATCCATTTTATCCTCAGCTTTATCCAGATCACTACGATGATGTAGTTGGGGACAACTGAGTACTCTCAGCTGACAAGGACCACAGTGCCACATTCAAAGATAAAAGAGGTAAATATGATTTGCAACTGGAGTCTTATAGATGGCATTAGATTCTCCTTAAGCCATCCTAAACCTGGCTCCAGTTACTGGAATAAATATACAAGTTGTATGAGTTTTCTTCCCAGTGAGAAGATTCTAATTATTTTCCCGTGGTTCTGTTCAGCACTTGCATCAAATTTATTTCCTAAGCCTAGAGAACTGAAGCCCCATGTTGTTTTGTTTTCCGTAGAGCGCCTATCCTGTGAACTGAGTCCGGAGCATACTATTGTGCTTGATAAAATCACTTTGATAAAGATCAGCAGCGCTCTCAATATATATTTGTTGATGGAATTCATAGAATGAACAATCAGTTGTGAAGTGTTTTATTGATTACCATTTTCTATAGCTTTTGCCATGGCTCTTATTTAATGTATTGTTCCTTGCAATGTTTGGGGAGATTGGAATGAAATTTGAAAAGGCTATTTTTATATCTTTGGTTCAGTGTGTTTGAGTTTCCTTACTGATAGTTAAAAAGTGTGACATTTACTTAGCTTAAAGCTATAAAGGTTAGCTCTCATAAACTTCCTAATCCATGAAATGAGGGAAGCTATTCTGGATTTCTTGTAACCTGTGGGCTGATATAAATAGTAGCTGATACACAGTAGTCCTTTAAACAACAGAGGAATGGAACTGCATCTGGCAGTATGTACTATCTTAAGGTATCTAGGTAATTTTCCATATTGAATTAGATACTAAGGATGCATCTGGGCTTATATAAGCAAACAGAATTGTGGGAGGTTTTTTTTTTCAGTGTCAAAATTCAAACACAGAAGCTAATATAAGAACACAGGTACTTACACTCCTTTCTGAACTTCCTAGGAAAACAGCTTCTTTATAAAAGGTGGGAGAGGAAACAAACACCAGTGAAGGTGGTAGAGAAGGATAAAAGATGCCTGTAGATTCTGAGCGGACAGTGCTGTGAAAAACAGAGTTTCCATCTGATCTTGCATCTTGGAAATGAGCCGGGATGGGGACAGGGTTTCCACGAGTGGGAAACTGACTCCATTGGCTTGAGGCTCTCTTTAATCTCCTTTCCTGGCCTACGGATGTGTTGCAAATCCGAAAGAATGCAGCGTTCCTATAAAAGAGTAGTGCTAATTGTACCAAAGGAAAACTGATGTTTTCCAGATGGAGAGATGAGAAATCTGAGAATATATGTTCTAAAAATTCTTAGAACTGGATGGTATAGAAACTAGAGCACCACTGTGCTGAGGAATATTTCAGATCTTGTGAGTCTATTCCTTTGCTTTCCAGATATACCAACGTGGCTCTCAGTGCTGGCTAAACATCAGAATCACCTGGGAAGATTTACACCCTGAGCCCTATCCTGAGCCAATTAAATCAGAGTCTCTTCATGCTCGGCCCAAACATTAGATTGTTTTAAAATTACCCAGGTGATTCTAGGATATCAGCATGTTAACCACTAAATAATAATATACAGAGAATGAGACATCTGATATTAATTATTTCATCCTAATTGCAGCAGCATGAAATGAGTATTAATGGAGTCTGTTTACATTTTCCTTTTCCCATGTAAGCAAGAGACAGGAATGTACTTAGAAATCTATATTTTAAAGAGTTTATATGAAGCACTAAACTCTTATTTTGGTTAATGCAGCCTTAAAACAGTAATTTCTGAGCTAGAGATCCATTTAAGGTAAATTTAAAGTGAGGAATGTATGTCTTTATGTATTATCTTACCACTCAAAGTTTCTGTGATTTACTGCATCAATGGCTGTTTTAAAAAGTGAAAAGTAAAATTTGATATTAAATTGTGACAAAGACCAAAAGTTGAATTGCATGCATTTTAAGAATATTGCTTGAGAATCAGTAATGTACAAGGAATCAGTAGTTCTGATTATGAATATAGAATATTCTAATTTTATGACAGTAATTCATTGTTATGTGTTATTCAGATTTGCTGATGGTACAAGGAATCAGTAATTCTAAGCTGATTGTGAATATAGAATATTCTAATTTTATGACAGTAATTCATTGTTATGTGTTATTCAGATTTGCTGATGGTACAAGGAATCAGTAATTCTAAGCTGATTGTGAATATAGAATATTCTAATTTTATGACAGTAATTCATTGTTATATGTTATTCAGATTTGCTCATGGTGCATTTAAACTAAAGTATCAAATATAATATTCTGACATTGCTAGAAATCTTATATTATTCATGGCCTCTCTGAAATTCTACTTTCTACAAGTCATGCTGATTAATTATAACAAATTCATATGTATTTTGGTATTTTCCACATGTGATTTAAACAAACTTAAATGTCTGTATATTTCTTTCATTTTTACACAAAGGAAGTAGAAGTCAATTTTCAATTTGTTTAGAATTGTTTAGAAAAACATTCTTCATAACCTCTTCAAGATTATGTTTTCTATTATGTTTATTTTTTATAATCAACTTGTTCACACTAGCTTTAACAAACTTTAAATTTTTCTTTATTCCTTTGTTTTTATGCTCCTTGGCTAAGGAAATAAAAGTTATTTTTGACATTCAGGACATAAGCTAGCAATAAGAACATAATCATTAAAAGTATTCAAATTCTCTATTAAATATTAAAGATAACAATACTTATAATTGGTAGTGCTCTTTTCTGATCCTATGGTAATTACACTTAGAAATAAATATTGCCAGTTAATAAATTGAACTGGAGCCTGTCATAGGATGATGTGGATAGAAAAAAGTTGTAAAACATTTCATTTTAAAAATTTATCAAGTATTCCAATAGATCTTGATATGTCATTGATTGCTTATTCTATAACAGGAAAGTCACCTCTGAAAAAGCACTTTTATTCAAAAATTCGCAAATCTTTTATCATTCCCCTTTAAGGGCCATGTAGCAAAGTTTAGAGAAATGGAATCTAATTAAAATGGATGTAAAAATGGCTCCAAATAGTCTTAGGAGTGATCCTACTACAGAATAGAAAGCCATTTTCATATTCATGAAAATCAAACTGATAGTGATTTGTGTTTTATTTTTAACTCAGAGAGCAGCTTGGAAGGATTTCTTTGGGTTAACTCTGGAGCACATTTAGACCCACTTGGTCTCTGAGATTTTACATTTAGTATTAATGAACATGCCATCCCCTTGCCTCCTGATGTAATGACACTGATATTCCTGCTCCATGATTGTATCAGTTCCTAAAGAGAAAACTTTGTAGTTTGGCTTAGGGAGCATAATATTTGCCCTCTCTGCTGGGAATCTGGTGTGGATAGCACTGTATCCTCTGGCCAGGATGCAGCTGTCAAAAAGCTCCATCATTGTTATAGGCACTAATGTGCAGACCATTCCGCTGGCCCAGCAGATGCTGGAAATAGAACTTGCTGTTAGATTCCTTGAATCTGTTCTTACATAAAAAACACGATGGATTTTTTTAAAGTTGTTTAACTACTATATCATACCAATATACCTGATCTTTGAAAAAAGACATTTGGGATTTTCAGGGATCTGTATTCAGAGAAGAATTGTGTTCTTTGAAAGAGAGGGAGATAGAGATAAAAGCAACATTTACTAAGCAACCGTTATTTGCGATGTTAGGTACTTTGTTTTTATTTCTGTAACATTTGATTTCATGAGAGAGACGGGTGGAATTCAAGCATCTATGGTAATACCAACTCCAATAAATCTGATTGGTTCTTAAATTGTTTTCTATAATCGTATGTTTGGCCCTTTCTTTTAATTAAAAAGAAAAAAATGATTCAAAGTAATTTAAAAATAATGTTGGGTATCTTTCATATACTATTTTATTTAATCCTTATAACAACACTTGTCAAAGAAAAATAGCTCTGACAGGTTAAACAGGCAAGAATGACTATTCAAGACTATTGTAACAAGGGACAAAGACTGAGCTCAGCTCAGCTGAAACAAGACAGGAGCAGTTTTAGCTGTGATAAGCTGGTGGGAAGAACCTTCACTGGATGAGGTTGGCCCACGTGATGAGCCACCTCTGTTTGCTAATCGCCTCCCACCCTTTCTCAGAGATTGGGAGATAAGGGCAGGGATGCTATCTTTCTTGATGGTTACACTTCAGAAATGGTGGCTCCATGTGGAGAAAGACATTCCTGGGTTTTAAAACTGCCAAGAGGCTGAGAGAAGATCTACATCTCAAAGGGCAGAGTGAGAACTTACTACTAAAAATTTTCTAAAGTAAATTTCTAAGAAAAGGGAGGTCAGAGGAAGAACCCTGCCTAAAATTGAGTCAAGCTGAGCGGAATGTGAAGGCTGTCTTGATTACCTTTAAGAGAGACATTTATTCCCTTGTTACTAAGACCCTGTGGCTTGGAGAGGTTAAGTTTACTTATCCTAGGTCTCCCAGCTATCAAGTGACAGAGTTGTGACTAGACCATAATTTTGATCTGCTCCAAAACCTGTGAACGTTCCAGTACACTGCAGCCTTGTGAAAATACCAGGCGAGAAGTCAACACTGGCCGCATAAGAATTTTCAGAGTAAGTTCTTAATTATTTTCCTAAAGCTCTCCAGCTCCTTTAAGGAAAAGATTATCTCTGACAAAGTTTTGTTCATTTGAAACTATTGTATGCTACATGTTCTATAGTTTTCAACAATCTGAATATTTTATTGACTCTAAGTAGATGCATCTTTAGGGCAAGAGCCATTTAATCTGCTTGCCTGTCATGTTCCTTATTTCTAATAAAGGCTTCTTACAGGCGGCAGATGATTCTCTTAGGATATTTGTGAAACAGCTGTAGGAAATTTCCATTTTTCTGTCAAATGAAAATCATTTGTTCATAGTACTTATGAGTTAAGACACCATTTTTGATAAAGGGAAGAAGAAAAAAGGAAAGTTAAGGGAAATAACTTCAACTATTAATAAATGGAGTTTCTTTCATTAAAATCTTAAGAGAAACAAGGTATGAAAACATTGTTAAGGGCTCTGAGGGATAAGGGGCAATTCTGTTGCATATCAGAATTAGGCGTGGCAGCTGGGGAAGCATCACCAGGCTCAGATTCTTATGGTACGGTATAAACTGATGACCCAGGGAGACTGAAGTAACCAACTGGTTACTGATCAGTTTTTAGCTTCTAAGAATGGAAGGAAGCATATAAGTTTCTCTGCACAGAATCAGCAACTATGAATATGTTTAATGTTTTCACTTTAATAAATTTAGTCTTTTTTCAGGGTTTCTGATGACAGTAAAGATACCTTTTACCCTCAGCAAAATCTCGAATTTAGTAACTGCCAGGATTAATCCTTCACCTTTCCCAGCGATTCATTTACTGTAAGAAACATGGTCAATGTTTTTCGTTCCTTGCTTTTAATCTTAGGATGTTTGAAAGACAAGAGGCTTTTTTTTTTTTTTTTTTTTTGGATAATGAGTGTATCAAAAGCTAGAAAATTCCAACCAATGTTTTAATCATGTCTATCATTTATTTATTTCAACTTTTCAATAGAATGGTGATTACTCATTTTTCTTCTATCAAAAGGGTCATTTTCTTTCACAATAGTGCTAATGAGCTCCTGGTTGGATTTTAACTGTCAGGAAATGATTTCCTTAGGATATCTTAAATGAAATTATCTTAAAACATCTTTACTTGAATATGCCAATGTTCTAGTAAACCTAAGACAGGGAAAAGCTAAAGATGCTGTTATTATTGTGGAGGAAATAAAGTGGATAGGGTAAAGAAGACACTCATGATTTTATGAGGTACAAGGAGCCATTATCAAGTACTGTAAACACTAGGAGAAAGATTATTATGGGTTGTATTAAGCATATCGATTTCAGAAGGAGATCAGAATTAAACTAAATGTACATGCATAGCTTCAGATTTTTAAGAGTTTGGGAAAAGCAAGCAGAATTAAAGAAGGTGCACGGGCATTATCAAACACATTTAGTTTAAATTAGCATTTAGTTATAATGGTATCTTCAGGACATTTTTGACTAATTACCTGCAAATGATGCCAACACTTATAGTGAGATTTTTTCAGGGAAGAATTTTATCATTGTCTGTTCAAAATACCTTCTGCATTAATTTTCAGTCTTTAGCATTCCCTTCAAAAATCTTTATAATTACATCTAATCGTGTGTATGATAGTCTCTACCTGGCAAAATTTATACTGAAAGTAAACAATTTTTTATTAACTCTATGATCTTAGTTTGATATTTCAAAACCAGGACAATGGCCTGATTTAAACAGTATGAGTTTTGGTGATGGTTTATTATCACATTCACAGTGGTTTGTTACATGTTGATATACTTAAGTGTTTTGAATTTATAAAATGTTTGTCCTTCTAGAAACAAATACTGATTTAGTAATATCACAGCTGTCTTGAAACAAGGATATTCTTTCTCTCTCACGATACTGGAATTTTTTCAATCTATATTTTGGAAGGAAGACTTACAATTTGCATTTCTTTGTACAGCTTTATTCTTTCAGGCATTTGCCCCAAATGGAATATAGAATTTCTAAGTTTTCAGGAAGATTAAATTTTACAAAAGTAAACAGACTACAACTTGATGACTTGTAGAGGGAATGGGGCACTGGATGGGACACTTAATTGGGTACATATCTCAGTTTAATCCTTGCTAGCCTATCTGCCTCCAAATTCCAAGTAGTGTTGATCTGTCCTGGAGAAGTTGGGGCTATAGGAAGTCCTAAAGGTGAGAATTTGTTAGCCCACAATTGTTAAGCAAGACACAGTATTATTGTGACTCTAGAAGGCATAGAAATAGATGTTTTAGAATTTAGAGATTATTTGGGCCAAATTCTCCATTAAACATGAAGAACTGAACCCAGGACTCAACTTCCTATTAAGTATGCTTTTCTTCATTATTCCAAAAGTGGAAAGTAAGTCATAAATGGAATTTGACGTGACATGTGTTGGAGAGCCAACATCAGGGCAACTGTAGAAGTAGTTCATGTGCACTCACTGATGCCTCAATGCAAAGTGAAGGCAAGTCAAATTCCCTTTTTTATTTCCAAGCTTGTCTGTGGGTAACTGGACAGGGAGTCACAAACTCAGTAGTAATCAGGGAACAGACTGACAATGTAAAAGAAGTTGGATGTTTGTCTATGAGAAAGGCAATAGGGAGTGGTGAGTAGAGACCTTTGAAGACTCTCATGGACCAAAGACACCCTTACATTCAAAGATCCTTCCAGCATGACATCACATACATTAAAATACTCCCACGTCGTACATTAAATAGAACTTGCTGTTAAAAGTTTGGATGGATATTTAAAATTTCTTTTCGAAATTATTTGTCTACAATTAGGTATTTTGATTGACAGTTGTCTATAATGTCTTCATAATCATATTAACTACATAATCAGAAATACATATGAATTTTTGCCAAGAGAGAATATTGTTTTCAAATGTAATAAATTTTACCTATATGCTAAATTAAGATGACTGAATTTAGCATAATGTTACATTTTATAAGCATGTAATTAAATTCATTGACTTTATATTATGAAGGGTCTTTTTTTTAATTTATCATTTTGAGGGCATTAAAGGAGTCTCAAAATTATTTTCAGTTACTGAAAATCCCATAGGCCCTAGTTACTCTGCCCATATATCCAATGGAAAAAAAAAAAAAAAAAACAACTTATTAATGGGGGCAGGTGACCAGCACGTGCATTAACATTAGAAGTATTTTAAAATACTCAGCCAAGTAGTCTGGACTACCATGTACATAGTAGCTCACTCACCTTACCCCAGGTACACTCATCTCATTTTGAATAGAGATGTATTCTTAGCATGTATTACTACTATATTAGTTTTCCATTGCTGCTGTAACACTTTATCACAAACAATGATTTAAAATCACCCAAATATATTATCTTATCATTCTAGAGTTCAGAAATCTGAAATGGTTTTCACTGGACTAAAATCAAGGAGTTGGCAGGGGTATGTTTCTTTCTGGAGACTCTAGAGAAGAATTCTCCGGACTTTTTCGACTTCTCGAGGCAGCCTGCATTCCTTGGCTCATGGCCCTTTCTCCATCTTTAAAGCCAGCAATGACCTGCTGAGTTTTCTTACATGGTACTATTTTGGCCCTGGCTCTTCTGTCTCCTTCTTCCACATTTCATGGACTCTTGTGATTATATTGGGCCCACCTGGATAATCTAGAATGATTTCCCATATCAAGGTCAGTTGGTCAGCAACTTTTATTTCATCTGCAACCTTAATTTCCCTTTTCCATGTAACCTAACATATTCATTGATTCCTGAGATGAGGATGTAGGCGTCTTTGGTGAACCATTATTCTGCCTACCACAACTACAATAATTGTACTTGTTTTCATCTGTTTCTTTCGATTGGAATATAAACTCAGTGATAATATATAAATAGGAAACGGGAATTCAGAATCAGAAAATCTTTGAATTTAAAACATATAATTAAACCATTGATATTACAGATTAAAAATCTGAGTCCAAAAGTCATTAAGTGAGTTGCTCAGGTTCCTTCAGCTCCATAGTGGGTCAGACTCTGGGACTTCTAGTCAGTAGTTTTCTCTCTGTTACAAAACTGTCTGTCTATAATGCATCCCCTTTTTTCTGCATGCAAAATAATTGAGTTTAATAGTTGGTTAAATTCATAGAATGTAGGTACAATGAAAGTTATTCGTAGGATTTAAGTATATAATACTGCAATTAATAAATATGAATGTAATTAGAATGATATAAAAGCCTTTGAATCTACCTTAACTTTAGTAAGTAATCTTTTCCTAGGCTGTTCTCCTATATCACAGCCCAAGTTATATCAGAAAGCCAAAATTTTGATACATTTCCAAGATCCATGAATCTTACTAGTGCCCCAAGGGTTTGGTTTATGTAATTGGTATATTATAATTAGAAAACAATTAAAAAGGACAGTTCTCTGACTTAATGTCTTATTTTGTTCAGGTAATCAATTTCTTCTTTGTGCTAAATATGTCTATAATATTATATTAAATAGCAATATTAAGTTCATGAACAGAAGTGTCCACAGAGTAAATGGCATATGTTATTATTATAGTCAGTGATTAATGTTGAGCAAACTGTTAGAATTTTTATTAAAATCAAATATAGAGGTACAGAATGTAAAATATGTAATTGGAACTAATTTAGTTCTGAAAAAGTGTTAAGATAAAAATAACTTTTTACCAGAAGTAACTTGGAGTACGGGGTATAGAAATTAAATTGGTTTCCTAAGTCTGATCTTCAATAAGCAGCAACTTTGTTAAACTTTGAATCCTACATGCTCTGCCTTTAAAATAAATTACAGCACTTTATTATGAGAGGCACAAGCCACTGTGGAAGCTGTTTTGATTTCAGTGTTTCATGTTTACATCCTCTGCAAGTCAATGAAAAATATGTAAACATCCACACACATATATTTAATTTATGACAAAATTGAGTAATAAGCAAACTGTAAGTGAATGTGTCCCAGATGCATTCAGAAGTTAAAAAAAAGTGAAAATATTCTTATTTATGCTAATACTTCATATACTGTTTAATATGATTTCCATTTAGGAATATTAAATAGTAACCAACCCTTTATCACTATGAGATAAAGTTTTCTTTATGAACTAATACCATGTCATTTTGCATTATCATGTTCTTCTTACCATGTTAAGAAACAAAGCAAAAGCAGGTGAAAGCAGTGGTGGTGTGTATGAAAAGCAAAATAAATTGCTTGATATTTTTCCTTGTGTTATTCTGTGGCTATTCCAGAAAATGCACTATTTTTGAAGTTTGCACCAATATCTCTCATAAGCCTATCACAAATTTTAAACAGAAAAAGTGGGAGAGCCTGGTAAAAAAAAGCATCTCCAGAAATATTCCAACATGGAGAAATGTCAATCACAAATGGGAAAGTCTAGAAGCCTTTTCTCAGTCACCATCTTCTCCCACACCCTTGTGCTACATTCATTCAACATATTTTTGTCAGGCTCCTTCTTTGTCCAACTGCTTTCCAAATCCCTCCCCTTCCGTGACTCTGTGGCCAGCAGAGATCTGTCTTCCCACCTACATGACTGGTTCTCTCAGGAAGCATCACCAACTTCCTGTTGTTCTTTGAATCTAAGTGAATTCCACCATTTTTTTTCTTTAACTCTTATTAAATTTTTATATATTTCCATTGGCAAAAAACCCTCCATGGTTTCAACTATCTACTCCATAAACGCCACCAGTCATGTGCAGAACATTAGCACTTCATCACAGTATTTATGTTTTGTTCTTCCTTCCTTCCCTAACTGCATTACCAGCTACACCCCTTGAAGACAAAACTGCATCTGTTCTGCCTTGTAACACCAGTGCTGGCATAATTCCTGAGATGAATATAAGGCTTAATACCTAGTTGTTGGATGAATACATAGAATGAATGAGTGAGTGAATGAATCATGATTCCTGAGAATTTTCTCTGCACCAGGAAGTGTGCTGAGAGCAGAAGGTGAGGGAGATGGACATTTCATTTTATCACTGAACTTACAGTCTAACAATAATTTCTATCATTGTTTTACCCTTGCTTGACAATTATCTTGATCTTAAAGTATTTTATTATAATTCAGTGATGAGCATCTTACTAAAGAAAGTTCCTCTTCACTAATACTTTCAAACAAATATACTGTTGTAGTCATTCAGGTCAAAAGGTATGAACACTTTAAGCTGTAACTATTCCTTAACTCCTTCACTTTTTATGTAAAATAAGCGACTTCTAACTATTGACTTGTTTATATTTTTAGCCAGAGGAAAAATGTTTGAGGGGACTATTGTAGTTGTGTATAGTTTACTTCTAGTTAAATCATTCTTCCCGAGTTTATCTTCTAGTTATCTTTGATAATTTACTTTTGAAAACTTCTGAGGGAACTCATGGGTAACCTGACAAAAATAATGTTTTGATTAATAAAGTCATATGGGATAGATTTGCATAGAAATCACAAAGCTGTTTCTTACACCTGTGTATTTTCAACTTTCTACTCAGTCACTGGCGGCAAACAAGATTGCAATGCTTCCTGTCACATATACAGTCTCTTTCTTCTTGCTTAGTAGTGATCTAGGAAGATGATGGCATTTGATTTAAAAAGAAAAGGGCCTGATATGAGCAGTGTGTAATATTTCCTCTGTGAAGAACTTGGTGTATTATCCCCCTCATCTGAAGCTCTCCAAGAATCTGAGCTTTTTATTTGAAAAATGAACTATACCATTTAGAGTCAAGAAAGTATTCATTAAAGTTGAATGTCAGAAAGGAAACTTTACCAACAACTTTTAATGTTTTATCCTTTAATATACATATTGAGATAGAAATTCTAAGTGAGATTTGCTTTTTACATTTAATTTGTAGCTTACATTCAGTACTACAATTTGAAGTGATAGAAATTGAATATTCTGCTTTTTTTTCCTTCTACACTCTAGAAATGAATTGTTAATAGACAAAAGATAAATGCCTTGTGGATTCAACCCATGATCTTTGTAATATATGATACTGCCAGAACTTTGATTATTGGAAGTTCATATTGCAGATGCTATTTCAGAAATCCTATAAAGTACTTCTCTGATGCAAAAGATAAAGTTTTTGCTAAATTTTCTAGAAATAGTCTGATTTTACATTCTACATTAAAACTAGAGTTTATTATTCATTTAACATATTTGAGGGCTTACTCAGTAAAGTGGAAAAACTGACGTTACATAGGAGACATTGGCCACAAATATCAGAAAACTCCAACCCATCAGGCTTAATTAAAAATTTTTTTTTAATAAATTAAATTTCATACCAAGAAGACACACGACTCCAGGGATGGTGGTTCAGCAGCTAAATGATATAAGCAAGAAGCCAGTTTTTTTCTATCCTTAGTGTCTCTGGCAAACCACCTTCATAATTGCTAAATGATTTCTGCAGCTACAGACATCACATGAGGACTCATAAATCTCCAAAGAAGGAGAACAGTCAGCTCCTTCTTGATTTTTTTAAAGACTTAAAAAATCTTTTCCAGAAGCCACTTAAAAGTCTTCCCTTCGCTTCTCATTGGGCAACATTGTGTCTAACAACTATGCCTAAACCAATCACTGGAAATAGAAGAGAATTACAGTGTTAAGCTACTATGCATGGTTTACCCTGGACCAGGAAAGATAATGCCCTTTCCAGGACTACATAGTATATAGGGGTGCACCTAGAATATAATCAGGACTCTGCTATCAAGGAACTATGTACAGGGATTCAGGCTTTGTTAGGCAACAAATATTACCTCCACAAGTATTACAAATTAAACTAGGTCCTTGCCCTGAAGAATTTTACAGTCTAGTGTGGGAAACAAACAGGACAATAAAGGATTGTAAACAGTATCCCAAGGTATACCACTAATAGGAGTATGTACCAGATGTTACAGGGGTTATGAAGAGAAGCACTGAGGAGGGGCATATGATTTTAGATTGAGAGGAGAAAATGGAGATAATGAGGGTAAGACCAGAGGACAAATGTTAATGCTGTGTGTTTATGACTGCAGTTCAGGAAATATGTGATGGTTTTCAATTTTTCAGTGCATTGTTTTAACAAATTGTGAAAGGTGTCTTAAAGATTTTTGTTGTTGCTTCAGTCACATTATAGTTTTAATTTTCAAATAAGATATGCTCTTCTTAGAAGATGTATGTACAAAGTGATATCTAAAGCTTCATTATAGCTTTAGAGTTTGTTATTTCATACCAGGTGAGTATGATTTATCAGAGTCATAAGGACAGTGATGATAGATGATCATGATGTTATAGTCATGTTGGCTCCATTAGTTTGACGGTATGTGATGGCATATGGATTGTAGGAAATATTTTATTCTGAGCTTTTGTTTTGGTATATTAAACATCATTAAACATTACACAATAAATTAACTCCATTAAGGTAATTGCCAATTACACTGTCACATAAATAGCAGAAAATGTGTTGCCTTTTTCAGTTTTCCTGTTGTAAATATAATCATAAAAGGAGAGACAGAGTAGAAATGATGACATTTTGGGTTGTAGCTGATGGGAACATTTTTATGCTCATTAAATCCATTTACAAGCAGTACTATGATTTCAGACATGTTGTACAACAACAACCAGAAAAGCCAGTATTTTCTCATGAAATGCATGTTCCCAATTCTAGGTGAGACTAGGAAAACAGCATGATAGTTATAAGAGAAATAATTTAAATAATCTCAACTTTCTATTTGTGGAAATGTTCTAATAACAGAAACTAATGACACAGATTAAGTCAAGTTCCTTTAAAAAATTATTTTATCTTGATCTCCCATGTGAATTGATGTTAGGTGAGAATGACATACTAACTTTCTAACTGATCTGAAATCCCTAAAGATTGTAAAAAGTTTGTGTAAAATAAAATAACTACCTAGGATTGTCTTAATTTGGAGGAAGTTGTGACATATTCCAACTAAAAAGTGAAAAACCCTGTACAAAGCTCTGTATATGGTAGAGGGTTTTATTGATTAATTGCTGAGATATGGGCACAGAAATGGGGACAGTTGTTATACTTTTTATTTTGTTGATATTTCATTTTGCCAACTGGGGACAAAATAATTATTTATAGCCATAAGAAGATGACTTTTGCCTCCTGTCTCCTAGTCTACCAAATGGTACCTCCATCTGCGTGAATGCCTCACACCAGACTCAGGACTCTAGCTTTCTGTCCCTACTTGCTTTACATTTCCATGCCTCTTTTTAGTTTCCACCATTCTTCTTATCTTCATCTTTATTTGGCCATTTTCCTACCCCAAATTACAGTTTATTAGGTTACCTTTTGATCTATTCCCATTTTCTTTATCTCTTCCAAATGCAAAAAACAATAATGCATCTTTCTTCTACACATATAAGAAATTCTCCCAAGACTCTCATGTGCTTTAGTTCACAAAAATTCAAAGAACTGTCACTCCCTACCATATTTTTTTCTGGTTTTATCATCTTGCAGTAGAAATAGTTTTTTGAAAAAAGGAAGATAATCTATTCTCACTTCTCTTTTCCACTTTTTGGTCAAGGAGCTATCAAACAATGGAAATTTGGAAAATTAGAAATAATTCTAATTGTAGAATAATTGTAAGTGATAGAAATTTCTGCATTATGCACAATTTTACTGTATTTTTATGTTTGTTCTATATTTAGGGCAAATGTTTTCCCAAAGTGTGTCTTGAACAGTTTTGTGATGGATTTTTAAATTTTTTTTCTTTATGTATGTATACATGTATCCCCTCTTTTTTTGGATTTCCTTCCCATTTAGGTCACCACAGAGCATTGAGTAGAGTTCCCTGAGCTATACAGTAGGTTCTCATTAGTTATCTATTTTATATATAGTATCAATAGTGTATATATGTCAATTCCAATCTCCCAATTCACCCCACCACACCCCCTTTCCCCTCTTGGTGTCCATATGTTTGTTCTCTACGTCTGTGTCTCTATATCTGCTTTGCAAATAGGATCAGCTATACCATTTTTCTAGATTCCACATATATGTGTTAATATACGATAATTGTTTTTCTCTTTATGACTTACTTCACTCTGTATGGCAGTCTCTACGTCCATCCATGTCTCTACAAATGACCCAATTTCGTTCCTTTTTTATGTGTGAGTAATATTCCATTGTATATATGTACCACATCTTCTTTATCCATTCCTCTATTTATGGACATTTAGGTTGCTTCCATGTCCTGGCTATTATAAATGGTGCTGCAATGAACATTGGGGTGTAAGTGTCTTTTTGAAATATGGTTTTCTCTGGGTATATGCCCAGGAGTGGGATTGCTGGGTCATATGGTAGTTCTATTTTTAGTTTTTTAAGGAACCTCCATACTGTTCTCCATAGTGGCTGTATCAATTTACATTCCCACCAGATCATCCTTTAACCTTGAAAAAGATTATTAGAGCAGACCACTGTGAGTAGATATTTGAACAGAGAACCAAATAAGATAAGGGAAGTAAACATGGCACTACCTGGGGGAAGAATATTGCAAACAAAAGGAAATATGTAAAGGGCTTGAAGTGTGAGCCAACTTGAGTTGTTTGGTCAACAAGTTGGTCAGAAGGCTGAAGCAGAGTGAGGAATTAGGAGGGGGCAGGAACTGAGGTCATGAAAGGATCATGACTATCTGATTAATTTTACTCTTGGCTTCACTGTGATCTCCTTGAGGGCTGCACGTTTAAATGATTTGTTTTTTATGCTCAAGATTTAGTCCAACGTCTGAATCTGGTACATACTAGGTCTTTCAGTAAATATTTGTTGAAAAAAATTGAGATACAGGGGTTAAGGCCATTCAGATGTTTGGTCAATCAGAGCAGAATGAACAAAACAGAGCAGAATATTCAGGGGCCTCCAGCCATGATGCAGCTGAACGATACTAGGTACCAGGAGGAACTGCAAGAAAGAAGCAAGAGAAGTGAGTGGTTGCCAGACCTTAGAGGACTCTCGGTACTACCAGGAAAAGCTAGGATTTTATTTTCTAGCTAAGTGCAGAGTTGATGGTAGGCTATAATGGGATCAGGCTTTAATTTGGGAGGAAAATCGGTCTGCTGGTAATATGAAAGATGAAATAAGAAGGAGGGGTCAGTTATAAAAGATATATTAATGTGGCAGAATCTATGGGATTTCAAATATATTATATATTTGGGGTTAAGGAGAGAAGGTAGTCTTTGAGGTACCCAGTTACCTGCTTAGGGACCTGATGACAGTGATGCCACTCACTGGCATTGGCATCAGAGCATGAGATCAGATTCTGGGGACAGGGAACAATATTACCATTTGTTGTTTGAATTGTTACTTGTAGGTCTGGTTGACTGGATTTAAGCAAGTAGGGAAAGGACTGTGTGTTATATCACTTTGTCATGCATTTCTTCTGGTATGATGACTTACATATGCATTCTTCATAAAATATTTATTAAGAATTTTACATATCAGCATCTTCTATTAGGTTCACATTATAAGCTTGGAGAAAGGGGGAAACAAAGAACTGTATGATTGAAGTGGTATATAATTTCCTCTCATTTTTCCATGGGAGTAAATAGATTACAGTGAAGAGTCTTAGCACAGAGCATTGAAAGGAGTTATCTGTTATCTTTGCCATATTGTCCATGAAACAAGATGATACAAAAATTCCCAAATTCATTCAAGGATTTATGTCACCAACAGTTGCAAAAATCTTGAAAAAAGGATTTAGACACATTGCATTAATTATGATAAATAAAATCAAAACCCCAATGTACTGTTCTCAATTTTTCAAGGTATGTAAAAAGGATCAAATATTTTTATTTCCCTAAAGAAGGTAATTTTCACCAACAAACTCTATTAAAACATCAATTGATTCCCTAGTCTAGTCTAATATCAAATAATGAGTGTTTAGTTGCAATTCTTCTGACTGGTTTGTTAAATAAGTTCCTTTTACTCATGCCAAATATCTCCCTTCTGGGGAATTTGTCTTAATGTCTAGTTCATCTCTCCAAAATTATGATGTTACTGTGCTCTATTTCACATAGCTGTGAAATGAAAACAAGGAGTCATAAAATTAAAATGGCTAATATGCTTTTTTAATATCATTATGTGACTAATGAGTAGCTATAACATCTCGTGTACCTAAAGCAATATATTTGTCTTTCATCCTGTAATTAAGGAGAATATACAATACCCTGGAAATGTATCATATATACAAAATATTGGACATTTAGTTGCCTGAGATGTCTACTGGTTCCAGCAATTTCACAACTTTTCAACGAATTTAGTCTGACCTATAGTATATCAGGCACTGTGCAGGCAGTGGAGAAACAAAAACAAATTATGACATGTTTGCTGCCCTTCAGAGACTATGTTTTAAAATATATCATTTTAATATTTAACACTTATGTACTTATATTTCAAAATTGTTAATATTTTTAAAAACTAGGGATGGTTATGGCCACTTTAAATTTACATTAATTGAGAGTTTTTCCTCTGGTTAAAGAAAAAGAACTTACATTTATAACATTTTTACTAATATTTCTTAGGATCAATTTAATTTATAACATCATTGATTTTCTATGCAGAGATGTAAGTCTAGATATAGACATATGGGTTATTTCTCCTCACCAATATGTGTGGGATATTTCTTAATGCCTTTTATAGCTTTGAGGGGAAATATTCCTTTTTAAATTTTCTCCTTTGACCAGACTTGTGTCTTGATGGCAGAAAGTTATATTTAATAATTTTATAATCAAAAATCTCTTCACTGTCTACAGCCAACTGTAGCCCCAGTCTCACATCAGGCCTTCTGGGAGCCCCCTCTAACACTCCCACGCACCCACCACCAGCATTCTGGGTAGCAAGAAACTTCTGTCCTTCCTGTGGAATTCTCCTGTTGGATTATGAGCTCCTGTTCACTCTTCTGAGTGCTCAAGGTCCTTAAACAAAAATTGAACAAAAGTTATGTTCAATTATTTTTTCCTTGAATGAATAATATAGTGAGGAAACAGAGGAACACCTGTCATCGAAGGGAGGGACTCAGCTCCACCTGCGGCATATCTATAATCCAGTCTCTTTGAGATTTTAGAGTTTGGATAAGCTCTGATAATAACAACATTTGGGGATGTCTTGGGAAAGAGCGGGGGCTTATTATGCTAAAGGTATGTCTTTGTACTTGGCACTAAACTTGTTCATTTTATGTAATTAAAAGTATCTTTTAGCCAGTCAGTGTTGAGTATAGTGAATAAGAGAATGCGGTGGGCTTCATGAGATATCCGTTGTTCTGATAGTGCTTTGAATGTAACACATAAGGAAAGTTGAGATGTAAATAGTTCTTTTTTGCTAAACAAAAGAAGAGCAGAACAGAGAATTATCTCCTTTAGATTCAAACAGTATAGTAATTATCTGTGGATATCAAGAAATCACAGTTGCACTTTTCCTCTGTGAGCCTTCTGTTGGCAGCGCAGCTGGAGGTGAAGGTTAGGGCTGAGCTGTTTAAAGGTCATGCGACAGGGGGCGGGGAGTGGGGGAATAGTAATGTTTCCACAGTGCCCTACAATTTACTGATTTTTGTTTTTTAAAGATATATAAAAAGTATGTAAGTTAACAAAACTAGAATCTTGCCATTCTCTCCTGGCTCTTGGCAAACAGAAATGGCCTGCCAATGGGATAAGGCAGCTGTCACCATCATAACTTACTATTTTGATTCTTATATATCTTAATATTTCCTAGTTTAATATGTTTAATGGTTTGTAGTTTAATATTTTTAATAGTTAACAATGGCTTAGACAGAGTAAATTATAAAGGAGTACTTGCCATTGGTTTTAGTCATTTGGGACATAGACTAATGGAGAGGTCATATCTGTTGATCTTTCTGACTGACATGTCCACTTTTTATGGGAAGGAAACATTATATGCCAGGTTTCCATAAACAGGGCTGAATTCAGGGCTTTCCATGTTCAGAGGACCCCTTTGAGAGTCTCCATGGCAGCTGACTCGTCCTTCTACCCACTCAGCAGGAGCTTTGTTACCATGGTTTATAGGTGTCTCAGTTTTCACTTTTGTTCTCTAAAACAATTCTTCCTATTAAATAGGTTAGCTGCTCATCAACCCACTAAAATTTCTCTTTAGCTCCAGAGCACCACTGAAACTTAACCCTAACCAAGATCACCAATGGTGGCTTTATTGCTGACTGATCAGTGTCCTGTCCTTGAAATTGTCTCTTCCCTTGATTTATAAGACTTTACCCACTATTCCTTCTTTTTTTCTTTTCCTTCTTTTTTTTCTTGGGTTTCCTTTCTTCTTGCCAAATGTATCTGCTCCTCCAAGATTCTGTACTTGCCTCCCTTTGCCTCACATGTTACCTACTTTACCATGATAATCCCTTTCTGTTCCATGGCTTGAAATTCATTTATAAGCTAAATTGGTGTCTTCAGAGAAATACTCTCTTCAAAGTTCCAAATGTGTGTTCACCTTCCTACTATATAACTGCATTTGGGCATCCTATAGGCAATGGAAACCCAAGGTGTCCAAGACAAAATTCCATCTCCCCTCCACAAACCTGTACTGTTAATTTCTTTTGATACTTATCACCCACACTGCTATGCAGACACCCCTTGTAGCAAGCCGTGAGAACATTGCTTAAACACTTTGAACAGTTTATCTGTAAAATGAAAATAATATTTGCCTTGCAGAATTGCTGTGAAGAATATGTAGTGGATCTGACAAATGTAGTTGTTTTAAAAATAATATGCTTTATGTATCTAAACAAAACTAAGACTTCAGATGTCAATCCTTGTTAAAATATGGAGACATAGAAAAGAATAAGTTGACTAGTATAGAGTTTTCCATAGTTTATTTTCATAATCATTAAGAAAACTTTTAATATTTAAAATTCATGAAGTCAGAGATCAGGCAAACTAGTAATAATACAGGAAAAACATCTGAAAATTATCTAAATGTTCACAAACAAGATTGATTAAGTAAACTATAGAATATTTATTTGATGGAATATTCTATTCAATATTCTATTGACAGTGGTGGGTCAGTGTTTATAATTTAACATCATATGAAGAAATTATGATATAGAATAACATGTATTATTTGGTCAAATTATGCATAAAAAGGGCACTACATGAGAATAAATTTCAAAATATATATTATAACTATGTATGGAAGCTGCACTAATTTTTTAAGCACTATTTATTGTAATTTGCTTTTATAATTTAGAAAATTAAAACTAGCAAAGCAGCGGTCTCTGATCTAAAAATAAAGTAATATAACTATTTAAACAGGCCACAATATTTTGAGATAGCAGCAATAAAAACCCTGTCTTTTTCAAAATGACTTTTTTACAGAGGAGCCTAGAAGCATTTTGCATATAAAAAATGAGACACAAAAACAGCAAATTATTTTTTCCTCTCTGGTCTAGTAAGGAGGCAGTTTTTAAGTTATTAAGTTTTAATGAAACAATTAGGAAGTTAAGGAGATATTTTTACACTGATGGCAAATCATACCTGTCCAGATTATACTAAATTCCCATATGGTCTCCCTATTTAAGCAATAAATGGAAGGGGATAATTTGGAATCAACTATGAACTTGAGATTTGCCGGTTTTGTTTTCTCTTGGGAATTCATGCTGACAGATTCAAGAAGAGCATTTATTCAGACTCTACAGGAAAACGCTTTATCTGTCTGTAAAAATGGAGTGTTTTTCATCTGGGCAGCAGTAACCTGCAGTCCAGGCTCTCATGTGCCTTATTTTTAACATTGTTTATTCTCACTATGTTCTTGTAACAACCATTTATTTCTATTAAATCATTTGTTAGTGATTATGATTGAAGCTCACATCTATTATTTGAGAATCTTATTGCGAAGCTTATAAGCATTTTCAGAATGAATAACTGAAGCTTTAATTTGGTTCTTATATAGCAAAGAATGCCTCAAGTACCAGGTGTTCAGTACACCATTTATGCTTTTCCTCTACTGCCTGTAAGCCATTTCATTCTAACAGATGCTGCAGGAGGCTGTTCTCTCCTATTGCTGAAATCAGTGGGGCTCCCAGAGCATATTTTGCAGATTCACTGCTCATGATTAAGTTCTTTTGAATTCTAAAGTGCTACAATGTAAAACTTGCTTTAAGCTTCCTAGAATTTATAGAAATCGCTCTGGGATGGAGAGATTTAAGCATGTGAATTGATTTCAGATAAGGATGGAGCCTTTATTTTTTTATAGCCCCCAAAAGCCAGTATTATCATGAACATGGATGGTTTCTGAAACTGGACATTTCTGGATTTGTATTCAGATTCTGACACTCTCCAGCTATGTGGCCATAGGTGAATTTGTAAATCTTTCTGAGCCCCTTGTCTCCTCATCTACCAAAGTGGCGGAATAACTCATTTCTTAACATAATTTTGCGAATTAAAATGAATTGACATATGAAAGCATCTAGCACTGTGCATGATAATCATAAGATGCTCATTCATGGTTACTTGAGTGTCTAGTACGTGGCCAGCATGACACTAATCATAGGTGATTCAAACAGTTCACTCTTTGCTGGGGTTTGCATATTTGTTTGCTTATCGTCTCTCTAGGCTTCATCACGAAGTTAGAAACTCTGTGAGAGCAAGGATCTTCTTTTGCTGACACATGGTTGTTTGACTGAATAATTGAATGAATGAAATATTATCTGATTTAAATCCTAAAGCTGCATAGTAAATGGCTACATGATAGGAGTGAAGAGGCTCAATGGGTATTTCTGTCAAGGGATAACATAAGCAAATTGGGAAATGAGAAACAGCCTGACATCTGGGGAAACTGTCATCAGCTGGGATGTGAAGGGTGAGGTGGGGAGCAGCATTTTGTCATGGAGGGCTTTGCGTGCTGTTCCAAGAAAGGAACTTTATTCTGTTATCCAGAGGCTTTCAGCCTTTGCTATGGGGACCCAACTTGGCTCTCAGAGTACCTCAGAACTGCCACAGGAATGAAGGGGAAGCCATGTGGGTGGGATTTAGCCTACAACTCCCATTTTTCTCCCCTAACTCCAGTATAATTTGTCAACCAGAACCATTTTTATTTCCGTAACCTATGTTGAGTAATACCTTTAGGGTTTTGAGTACTGGCTTATTTTTAGAAATGATTTTACTCCTCTTCAATAGATAGAAATGTACTATTTTCATGGTGACAATGGAATATTTCGTGCAATAGAATGGTATGGAAACCATTGCATGCTTGATAGATCTCCTAAGCAGCTCTCTAAAGGATGCTTTTCCAGGATTCTAAGGTAGGTAACAGAATTAATCATGGTACAACCAAGGTGGAAAATACAAAAGGCACAAATAGATATGCAACATTGAAGGTTATACAGACCATGCAGGGCTTGTGGAATACTCAGCAGTAGTTGTCCACCTGAAAATATAGATAGATGAATCTGAATCTTGGGAAACTTTCTGGGCTGAACGCATAGATTTGAGTGTCATTTACATAAAGGCCAAATTATAAGAATAGATAAAAAATCAACCTGTGAAGATGTACAAACAGAAGAGCAGTAGGCCAAGGATGGACCTTTGGGAATGATTGGCTTTTCATAGAGCAGGGTAGGACAGGGAGCAAAGAGATGAAGAAGAAATTGTAATTTTATGTGCAAAGAAAACTAGGACAGTTTGGTAACAGTGGAAGCCATGAGCATGTTAAGCTTAAGAAGGGGTGAGTGAGTATAGAATGTAAGATGTCTGGTGGATTTATCAAATAGGGAGTCAATTATAATTCATACATATTTAAAATAAAATTATTATTTACCCTGAGATGCTTTTTCTAGTACTACTATATCATCTAAAGTTGACTTCTCATCTGCTTAGCAGAGAATTCTCTGCTCTTTTTATTGCCTTCAGATTCACTTATCCATATCCTTACACAGACTAAAAACTGTTCATATGGAGATTAGAGTTAATCCTTTTATCTTCTTTAGGGTGGAGATATCATTAAAACTTAAATTATACACGAATACAGCTTAACATTAAATGTGAACTCTTCAGCCGATTTTTAAAGTGTGGCATTTAGGTTTCACATTTGTGGGAAAGTCAAAATAAAAGATATACTTTATAATTCAACAGGTCTCAGAACACAGCAAAATTCCTATGCATGTATCTGATAGAATATTTCCCTTGAAAATTTAGAAATCTAGGTGGATAGTAGATACTTGTATTTAAAAGTGTACAGTAGACTAAAACGTGTTATAGATTCTGAATATAGAGACCAAGAATGGTGGATCAGGCATCTTCATAAATGCCCTTTAAATGCTCTTAAGCTATACAAGAAGCCTGGACATAATGATTTGGGACTGCTGTTCTTATGATATTTGGGGGATGCTGCTGTCACAGTGGGGTGCTATATCTGGCTCACATCCACTTGTAAAAGCCAATTGTGCACATCTTTTCTCAACTCTGCATCCAATCATGTCATTTGGTAGCTTGAAATTGGGTGTGAAGGGAGTATTGACCCCATGGCTTTGTTTTGTTTTTTTCTTTCTGAAGAGCTAATTGTTAAAATGTTAAGAGCATATCCCTGGAGATGAATGTGTCACTGACAGAAGAGACAGGTAAATGCAATTGCTATTTATCTGCTCCTTTAGTAGGGCTCTTCTTATGCCCTGGTATGCTGAAACACAATTGCATAGGGCATATATGTCCACTCTGAATTTCCACAGCGAGGTCAATCTAGAAATGAAAACACATTATGTTATTAGTAGTTAGACCCAATTCTGTTTGGCTGTGCATTCAAAATACTGCACCATATTAACATGTACAAGTTCACAATCACCTTTGATCCTACCATTCCACTAAACTGTTATTTTCATTATAGAACTTGTACTAAATTTCTGCCTGTATTACTGAAAATTATTGAAATTTCTCATGCAGTATTCAAGAAGGTCTATAATCATGAACAGCATTAGACCTATGCTCAGCTCTCTCACAAATTATTTCCTCAGTAAATTTGTTATTATGCAACCAGGAAGCATCTATAGCTTTCAGACTGTAATTGGCACAGAACTTTTAGCATCCAGCCTGATTACCCAGACTTCCCACAGTTTTCCTGAACTGGTTAAAAGGGCTCTATCAGGTCCTTGTTATCAATTATTTTCTTTCTTTCTCTCTTTTTATTTTGCAGTGTTTTCAATGTTTCCTTCGGTTTGGGAAAAAAATACGGAGCCCTTTACCAAATAAAGTGTTTTTACTATAGTTCAAATACATTCAAAGTTACTTTTATTTTATTTCAACTTATATAATTCCTTATTTAAAACTATGTGTGTGTGGGGAGGGTGGATAGATTCTACTAATTCATTAATTAAACTGTCTGATTCCCTTTTATTTTCCAATCTCCTCTTGATCTACTTAATTTTGAAATTGTTTCTTTATATTTAGAGCTCTTTTTGCGAACCTCTGAGTAATGTATAGCCACTAAATAACTTTACTCTTGCATTTTCACTTCAAAAAGATTTTGTTTTCCTTTTTAGTTATCTGTGCCTCGGTTTCCCCATTTATACATGTACTATCCTTTAGAAATTGTTAAATGTTTGCATATCCCAAACACATGTATACTGATTCTTAGAATGTGAATAGAGAACTTATTAAGAAATAACTTATTAGGAAAAAAATTATTTTTAAAAAACTAATTATCAGTATTTGAGAAAATTAAGACTATATTCTCACAGAAGCTATTTCTTGATAGTTTTTGTCAATCATAGAAATCTAAAAATACATAATGTTATAAATTTCATAAAAGTAATTATTTAGGGGTTAAGGCTTGGGTTTATAACCCTTCCTTTTCTCTAATATTTCAAATCTACTAGTTCCTTAAGAATTGTGTGTTTGTTTATATTTTGAGAGACATGCAAGGAAAAAAATTTTAAAAACCCACCTTCTACACTTTGAAGATAGAATAACATGCACTGAATTTCAATATTGATCTGCTTTTTCTGCTTTAAAATCCTTTTGTGTTTCAAGCTATCTATGCCTGCTTTAACTTAGCTATATAGGGCATAATGCAGAGCTTCATGACTTAAAGTAGCTTAGATAAAGGAGAGGCAGTATAACGACAGGTAGAAACACTGGTTGTGTTTTGTTTTATTTCTCTTGAAAGCCAGAATTTTTAAATGATTAAAATACATTCAACCAAATGTCTGATTCAAATTGTTTGGGGAGATATGAGTAAGTGAGTGCTGAATGGTCATGTTTTTGTCTAGCTTCTAACGGTTACATGCATACATCTCAAAAGGTAAATCTTACTTTAGAAAGTATTTGGTTCAGTTAAGCACTTTTGAATACCCAGGATAAATACAAGTGTGTTTTTAGAGGTTTGAACTTCAGAATATCCAGGCAAATAATGATATTATATACATGTATACTAACTGAATACTGATCTTGGGCAATGTATTGTAAAATTTTTTATAAGAACTCAGAAAAATTGATACAGGAATTAGGGAATACGTGAAAGAAACCAAGCCTATGAAAATGCTTCTTGGGGCAAAATTTGTACAAACTAGATATTAAGAAAGTATAGAGAATCACAGAGAAGAAGAAATGACCAGAAAAAAAAAACAAACAAAATTGTACTTATAGAAAATACAATCTTTCATAAAAAGTATAATGAAGAATTATTGACATTCTTGTTTAAAACACTGGGCATATCAGTAATACATCATGCAAGCTCCTAAGTATAGCTGTGTGCTGATCTTCTCTTTGATTTAATAGACGAAAGTTAACTCTGCCGTTAAGGTAGAGGGTGAGGATAAAATGAGGGGGAACCGGCCAGCCTCATCCCTAGGTTTTCCAACCTAGGTATGATATCTTCACCATATTAAAAAATATTATATTTAGAAATTAATTGATTTAATATTATTACTTCACAACATTCTACTTTAATCCTCAGAACTTTGCTTTAGACTTTTCAAGTCATACTATTGATGAGTGCTTCTCAACTTTTGTCTACCTAATAAGTTGGATATCATCGTTATGACTGAAAGCAAGGGAATACTTTGTTTTTCTTACGATGCTTATAGTTTTATTTTATATAATGTTTTAATTTGTAAATCGTGCCAAAAAATTTCAGAGGGAAATGAAGACAGTTCAGTAGCATGGCATAGAAAGTTAGGATTTTTATCGTTTTTATTAAAGTATAGTGTATTTACAATATTATATTAGTTTCAAGTGTACAACCTAGTGATTCAATATTTTTGTAGCTTATACTCCATTTAAAGTTATTACCAAAAAATCTATATTTTCCTGTGCTGTACAATATGGTCTTGTTTCTTACTTATTTTATACATTGTAGTTTGTGTCTCTAAATCCCATACCCCATCTTCTCCTCTCGCCCTTCCTTCACTCCACTAGTAACCACTAGTTTGTTCTCTAAATATGTGTCTGTTTTGTTACATACAGTTGTTTGTTTTATTTTTTAGATTCCACATATAAGTGATAACATAGATCTATCTGATGTATTTCACTAAGCATAATACTCTCTAGGTTCATCCATGTTGTTGCAAATGGCAGAATTTCATTCCTTTTTATGACTGAGTAGTATTCTATTATATATATATAAATATATATGTGTGTATATATATATATATATAATGTCTTCTTTATGTATCTGTTGATGGACACTTGGGTCACTTTAATATCTTACTTATTATAAATAATGCTGCTATGAACATTGGGGTGCATATATGTTTTCATATTAGTGTTTTCATGTTTTTTGGATATATACCCAGCAGTGGAATTGCTAGATCATATGGCAGTTCTATGTTTAGTTATCTGAGGAAACTCCATAATGTTTTCCATAGTGTGTGCACCAATGTACAATACCACTAACAGTGTACTAGGGTTCCCTTTTCTCCACATCCCGGCCAACATTTGTTATTTGTAGATATTTTGATAACAGCCATTTTGATGGGTATGAGGTGATATCTCATTGTGGTTTTTGCTTTACGAATTTGCATGTCATCCTTGGGCAGGGGCCATGCTAATCTTCTCTGTATTGTTTCAATTATAGTGTATGTGCTGCCAAAGTGAGCACTCTCATTGTGATTTTGATTTGCATTTCTCTCATGATTAGTGACGTTGAGCATTTTTTCATGTGCCTGTTGCCCATCTGTATATCTTCTTTGTAATAATGTCTATTCAGGCCTTCTGCCCTTTTTTTTTTAATTGAGTCGTATGAGCTGTTTATATGTTTTGGATATTAACCAATTATCAGTCATATCATTTGCAAATATATTCTCCCGTTCAGTAGGTTGTCTTTTTTGTGTTGTCAATGGTTTCCTTTGCTATGCAAAAACTTTTAAGTTTAATTAGGTCCCATTTGTTTATTTTTGCTTTTATTTCTTTTGCCTTAGGAGACAGATCCAGAAAAATATTGCTACGATTTATGTCAAAGAGTGTCCTGCCTACATTCTCCTATAGGAATTTTATGTCTTAAGGTCTTACATTTAGGTCTTGACTCCATCTCGAGTTTATTTTTGTATATGGTGTGAGGAAATGTTCTAATCTCATTCTTTTACATGTAGCTGCCCAGTTTTCCCAGAACCACTTATTGTCTTTCCTCCATTGTATATTCTTACCTCCTTTGTCATAGATTAATTGGGAATAAGTGTGTGGGTATTTTCCTGTGTTCTCTATTCTGTTCCATTGAGCTATATGTCTGTTTTTGTGCTAGTACCATGCTGTTTTTGTTACTATTGTTTTGTAGTATAATCTGAAGTAAGGGAACATGATACCTCCAGCTTTGTTCCTTTTTCTCAATATTGCTTTAGTAATTCAGGGTCTTTAGTGGTTTCATATAACTTTTCAGATTATTTTTTTCTACTTCTGTGGAAAATGCCTTGGGTATTTTAATAGGGATTGCATTAAATCTATAGATTGCTTGGGTAGTATGGACATTTTAACAATATCAATTCTTCCAGTCTGAGAACATGAGATATCTTCCCATTTCTTCATATCATTTTCAGATTTCTTCATCAAAGTTTTATAATTTTCAGGGTATAGGTCTTTCACCTCCTTGGTTATGTTTTTTCCTAAGTATTTTCTTCTTTTGATGTGATTGTAAATGGGATTGTTTCCTTAATTTTTCTTTCTGGCAGTTCATTATTAGTGTAGAGAAAAGCATCAGATTTCTGTATATTAATCTTGTATCTTGCAACTTTACTGAATGTATTTATTAGTTTTAATAACTTTTTTGGTGACTTCAGAGTTTTCTATATAAAGTTTCATGTCATCTGCAAATAGTGACAATTTTACTTCCTCTCTTCCAATTTGGATGCCTTTCATTTCTTTTCCTTGTCTGATTGCTGTGCTAAGCCTTCCAATACTATGTTAAATAGAAGTGGTGAGGGTGGACATCCTTGTCTTGCTCCTGTTTTTAGAGGAAATGCTTTCAGCTTTTCAGCACTAAGTATGATGTTAGCTGTGGGTTTTTCATAAATGGCCTTTATTGTGTTGAGATGTGTTCCCTCTATACCAACTTTGTTGAGACCTTTTATCATAAATGGGTGTTCAATTTTGGCAAATGCTTTTTCTGTATCTATTGAGATGATTATGCGATTTCTATCCTTCCTTTTGTTAATGTGGTGTATCACATTGATTGATTTGCAAATATTGAACCATTGGAATAAATAAATCCCACTTGATCATGGTGTATGATCTTTTTTTATAGTTTTGAATTAGATTTGCTAATATTCTTTTGAGAATTTTTGCATCTATATTCATTGTTGAGATATTGGCCTGTAATTTTCTTTTTTCCTAATGTCTTTGTCTGGTTTTGGTATTAGGGTAATGTTGGCCTCATAGAATGAATTTGGGAGTGTTCGACTCTCTTCAGTTTTTTGGAAGGTTTTGAGATGGATAGGTATGCTCTTCTTTATGTGTTTGGTAGAATTCCCTAGTGAAGCTATCCAGTTCTGTGCTTTCGTTTGCTGGGAGTTTTTTAATTACAAATTCAATTTCATTACTAGGGGTAGGTCTGTTCAGATTGGCTATTTCTTCTTGATTCAGTCTTGGAAAGTTGGATATTTCTAGAAATTTGTCCATTTCTTATATGTTTTCCAATTTGTTTATGATTTTTTTTTATCCCTGTGGTATCTTATTTGTCCTCTTTCATTTCTTATATTGTTTATTTGAGCCTTCTTTATTTTTTCTTGGTGAACTTGTCCAAATGTTTATCTATTTGTTTTTTCTTTTCAAAGAACCAGCTCTTGGTTTCATTTATCTTTTCTTTTTTTTTTTGGTCTCTATTTTATTTATTTCTTCTCTGATCATTATTATTTCATTCCTTCTGCTGACTTTTGGGCTTGTTTGTTCTTTTTCAAGTTCCTTTATATACTAATAGGCCAGGATTTTTATTTGAGAGTTTCCTTGCTTCTTGATGTAGGCTGTATCATTATAAACTTCCCTCTTATAACTGCTTTTGCGCATCCCACAGATTTTGGACAGTTCTGTTCCTATTTTCGTTTGTCTTGAGGTATTTTCTGATTTCCTCTTTGACTCAAATTTTTTCCAGTATCATGTTTTTTAGCCTCCATGTGTTTGTGCTTTTACTATTTTTCTTTGTGTAAAAGATTTCTATTGTTGTGATCAGAAATAATGCTTGATATAATTTCTATCCTTTTAAACTTGTTGAGACCTTTCATGACCTTGCATGTGATCACTCCTGGAGAATGTTCCATGTGAGTTTGAAAAGAAAGTGTACTCTGGTGTCTTTAGATGGAGTGTCCTTTAGATATCTATTAACCTGACTAGTCTGTTGTATCATTTAAGACCACTCCTGACTTATTGGCTTTCTGTCTTTGATGTAAGACATTGATGTAAGTGGGGTGTTGAAGTACCCTGCTACTATTTATTATTGTCAACTTATCTCTTTATGTCTTTATTATTTGCTTTATATATTTAGGTGCTCCTGTATTGGGTGTATATATATTGATGAGTATAATATCTTCTCCTTGTATTGATCACTTTATCATTATATAATGTCCTTCTTTGTCTCTTGTTATAGATTTTGTTTTTAAAGTCTATTCTGTATCATGTGAGTATTGCTACCCCCACTTGTCATTGCCATTTGTATGAGAAATATCTTTTTCCAGCTTCTCACTTTTGTCTGTGTGTGTCTTTATTTCTGAAGTGAGTATCTCATAGGCACCATATAGATGAGTCTTCTTTTTTACCCAATCAGCCACCCTGTTTCTTTTGATTAGAGCATTTAGTCCATTGACATTTAAAGTAATGATTCATAGTTATGTACTTATTGCTATTTTATTTCTTGTTTTCTGTTGTTTTTGTAGTTCTTCACTGTTCTTTTCTTCTTTTAGTTTCCTCCCTTGTGGTTTGATGCTTTTCTTTAGTGGTATATTTGTATTCATTTCAGCCTTGTTTTTCTGTATCTATTGTAGGTTTTTGATTTGTGGTTACCATGGGGTTTGTACATGTTGACCTATAACTATATCTATTGGTTTTAAACTGGTACTCCTTAAAGTTCAAACACTTTCTAAAAGATCTACATTTTTTACTCCCTGCTCCCACATTTTGTGCTTTTGATGTCAGACTTTACATCTTCATGTTTATTCCTTTACTCATTATGTAGTTATACTTGATTTTACAGTTTATGTCTTTTAATTTTTGTACTAAGTCATTGATCCTCATTCTTTATTATATATTTGCCTTTACTAGTGGCATTTTTTCCCTTTCCTACTTACTTCTTGTTCTTGCTTCTTTCTTATTTCTTGTTATAGGCTTTTCTTTTCCACCCTGAGAAGACCTTTTAACATTTTTTTTCAGGTCAGTTTAGTATTGATGAACTTTTTCATTTTTGTTTGTCTGAAAAGCTTTTAACTCTCCTTCTATTCTAAATTATACTCTTGCTAGGTAGAGTATCCTAGGTTGCAGGTTTCTCCTTTTTAGCACTTTGAATATATCATGCCACTCCCTTCTGGTCTTCAAACTTTCTGCAGCAAAATCAGCTGTTAGCCTCATGGGGTGTTGCTTGTATATGCCTCTGTTTTTCTCTTGCTGACTTTAGAATTCTTTCTTTATCTTTAACTTTTCCATTTTAATTATAGGTCTTGATGTGGGTCTATTTGGGCTCATCTTTTTGGGGACCTTCTGTGCTTTTTGTCTAGATATCTGTTTTCTTCTTCAGGCTTATGAAGTTCCAGCCATAATTTCATCAAATACATTTTTTTTATCCCCTTCACTTTCTCTTTTCCTTCTGGTACCCATAAAATGTGAATGTTTGTGTACTCAATGTTATCCCAAAGATCCCTTAAACTATTCTAATTTTTTAAGTTTGTCTTTCTTTTTGCTGTTCTGACTAAATGATTTCCATTATTCTATCTTCCAGATCACTTATGCATTCTTCTCTTTCACCTAGTCTGCTTTTCATTCCTTGTAGTGTGTTTTTCATTTCAGTTATTCTTCAGTTATAACTAGTTCTTTTTATATTTTTTAGTTCCTTGTTAAACTTCTCACTGTGCTCATCTACTCTTTTCCCTAATTCAGTTAGCATTCTGCTTTGAATTCTTTACTGGTAAACTGTTTATTTCTGTTTCATTATTTGCTTTTCCAGGGGTTTTCTCTTGCACTTTCAATTGAGACAAATTCTTCTCCTCATTTTTCTTATCTTTCTCTGTCTCTGAAATTAAGTGAAACAGTTATCTATGGTGGTCTTGAAGGGTGTCTTTATGTTGGAGCATCCCTACATAGTTTACATGTGTCCAGTGGCTTTGGTGGGAGAGTTGGATTTGACGAGAACACAAGTCATGTCTTTCCTCATGGTGTGCTGGCAGCTATCACCTTGGTAGGAGGTGGGGCTGGAGATGGAGGCATACTGCCAGACTCAGGTGTGAAGTGGCACTTTCCCTCTGCTCAGTGGCCTTCACAACACTATCAGGGGTAGCGTCGGGTCTCAAGTTGCTGAGGGTTGGGTCCAAGCTAGCTCAGTTCCCTTTTAGTGTGTGCTCTTCTCTCCCAGCACTGGCACCCTCATCCCAGAAGGAAGCAGTGCTGGAGCAAGAGGGGCTGGTATTTATGTGAAAACTCAGTCTCTGTGCACTGATGCTGAATTGAATCTTAGAGTTTTGGGTGAAGTAGAAAAGAGTAGCTTTATTGCTTTGCCAGGCAAATGGGGACACAGAGGGCTTGTGCCCTCAAAAACTGTCCCCACCCAGGGGGATTTGGTGAGGAGTTATATGGCAATGGTTCAAGGGTGGGTTTGCTGATAAGGATCAGTGTGTGTGCAGGGTCTGCATTCCTTTAATTTGGCCTCAGGCAACTCCCAATCAGCCTCTGTGGTTCTTGATGTTATCAAACTGTGACCTTCTCTCTGGAATGAAGAATGCTTCATCAAGTAGTTAACATCTTCCATTTGTTGGGGTTTTTAGTTCTGTAGAAAAGCTCAAACATATTAGTATGTGTATCCATTGAGGTAGAACCAGGATTCTCTCCCAAGGCTGCACTGTTGTTTCTTGGCTGCTGCTACCTTGTCTCTGCATCCCCTCCCTTCCCTGATTAGCAACTGTTTGAACCTGGCCTTTGGAATTCAGGGAAGGTCATGGAGGCTGAAGTCTCTTTGCTACAAAGAAGAAACGGGGGACACAAAAAGGCTTCCATGCCCAGGAGCCCAACAAGGTCCTGCTCAGTTTCACTACTGGGTATTTGGTGAGGGTTGGGGTGCAGGCTGTACTGGTTGGGATGCCATCAGAGATCCACACTGCCTCTGGTATGCCTCCTGTGCAATTGACAGTAGTGACTGTCCCCTCCCTGCTCAGAACTGCTTACAGTTTGAGCTGCCTCTGCATCTCATGGCTGAGCTTTCTCCTCAGTTGTCACAGCATTCATTTCACTGTGGGGCTGCAACGCAAGGCCAGCAGGGCTGGAGTGTTTGTCAGCCCAGGCTGGGGTACACACTGGGTCCATCACAGGAAATCAGTGATTCACTCACAGGGTTTCAATCCACACTCTCCACCCTGTTTCAGGAGCAAGAAAGCCTTCACGCACTCCTCACAAATGGAATCTAGGCTTCTCACAGTACTCCTGTTAGTCCACCAGCCCTCCAATCAGTCAAGGGGGATCGTCTTCCCCTTGTCAGACCCCAGGGCTGTGACACCCAATATGTGGCTTGAACCATTCACTCCCCAGGAATGTTCTCTGCCCATGTAATCTCCTTTTTCTTCTGAGTCCCATCCCAGGGGCACAGATTGTGACCTGATTGGTTTTCTTCCCTTCTGATCCAATTCCATGTGGATCTTTCTTATAGCCTAGGTTGCGCAGGAATCTTTCTGTCAGACTCCACTTAGTTTTCAATGAGAATTGTTCCACATGTAGATAAATTTTTGATGTGTTCCTGGGAGGAGGTGAGTTTTATGTCCTCCTACTCTGTCATCTTAATTTGACACTGGGAATGATTTTTCATATGCTAGTAAGCCCTTTTAAACTATTAGTGACTTCTTATATTTGAACCTAGGCCAAACCACGGTAAAAATGCATGGGCTCACAATATATCTTAGATATCACATCTTAAGCTCAGAGATCAGAACTTGGCCTATAATCTTGGTAGCCACATCTGTGTACCAAGTTGATTTAACTCATCAGAGAGAGTTAGTGAACTGTGTTCAGTACTGTAATTACAGCTTTGAGCAGGCATGTCCTACCTGTACAAGGCTATTTAGCAAAATGCACTGAGCAGAGAGACAGGGCCACCTATTGAGATAAGCAAAGATCAAGTAAAAGGCACTGACTGGATCAAATGTTAATCTTTGCAGAGATCTTGTTTCTTGAATATTAGTGCAACTTAATTAATTCCTGCATAAAAGATGTTATTTATATACTACGAGAACACTCTTCTGGGTACTGGTAAAGAATAAAAAAGACTAATAAGACATGGTTCATGTCCCTAGGGAACATAAATAGAAATAAATAGAGGTAAGCATTAGCAAGTTGTGTAATTAGACAGGTATAATTTTGGTAAACCGTCTTTACAGAAGAAATTAGAAAAAGACATTAAAGCTAAACGTTCTATGCTAAGTGTTACGCTAATTATGTATCAAGAACAATACTCCAGAAGGGAGTGGTAGGGCATATTTAAAGTGATAAAAGGGAAATACCTGCAACCAAGATTACCCAGCAAGGATCTCATTCAGATTCGACGGAGAAATTAAAACCTTACAGACAAGCAAAAGTTAAGAGAGTTCACCACCACCAGCTTTACAACAAATGCTAAAGGAACTTCTCTAGGCAAGAAACTCAACAGAAGGAAAAGACTCACAATAACAAACCCAAAACAATTATGAAAATGGTAATAGGACCATACATATCAATAATGACCTTAAATGTAAATGGATTAAATGCTCCCACCAAAAGACACAGACTGGCTAAATGGATACAAAAACAAGACCCGTATATATGCTGTCTACAAGAGACCCACTTCAGACCTAGGGACACATACAGACTGAAAGTGAGGGGATGGAAAAAGATATTCCATGCAAATGGAAATCAAAAGAAAGCTGGAGTAGCAATTCTCATATCAGACAAAATAGACTTTAAAACAAAGACTATTATAAGACATAAAGAAGGACACTACATAATGATCAAGGGATCAATCCAAGAAGAAGATATAACAATTGTAAATATTTATGCACCCAACATAGGAGCACCTCAATGCATAAGGCAAATACTAACAGCCATAAAAGGGGAAATCAACAGTAACACAATCATAGTAGGGGACTTTAACACCCCACTTTCACCAATGAACAGATCATCCAAAATGAAAATAAATAAGGAAACACAAGCTTTAAAAGACACATAGACCAGATAGACTTAATTGATATTTATAGGACACTCCATCCAAAAACAACAGAATACACATTTTTCTCAAGTGCTCATGGAACATTCTCCAGGATAGATCATATCTTGGGTCATAAATCAAGCCTTGGTAAATTTAAGAAAATTGAAATTGTATCAAGTATATTTTCCAACCACAAAACTATGAGACTAGATATCAGTTACAGTAGAAAAACTATAAAAAATACAAACACATGGAGGCTAAACAATATGCTACTAAATAACCAAGAGATCACTCAAGAAATCAAAAAGGAAATCAAAAAATACGTAGAAACAAATGACAGTGAAAACACAATGACCCAAAACCTATGGGATGCAGCAGAAGCAGTTCTAAAAAGGAAGTTTATAGCAATACAATCCTACCTCAAGAAACAAGAAAAATCTCAAACAACATAACCTTCTGCCTAATGCAATTAGAGAAATAAGAACATAAAAAAACAAAAGTTAGCAGAAGGAAAGAAATCATAAAGTTCAGATCAGAAATAAACGAAAAAGAAATGAAGGAAACAATAGCAAAGATCAATAAAGCTAAAAGGTGTTTCTTTGAGAAGGTAAACAAAATTCATAAACCATTAGCCAGACTCAACAGGAAAAAAAGGGAGAAGACTCAAATCAACAGAATTAGAAATGAAAAATGAGAAGTAACAACTGTCAATGCAGAAATACAAAGGCTCACGTGAGACTACTACAAGCAACTATATGCCAACAAAATGGACAACCTGGAAGAAATGGACAAATTCTTAGAAAAGTACAAACTTCCAAGACTGAGCCAGGAAGAAATAGAAATATGAACAAACCAATCACAAGCACTGACATTGAAACTGTGATTAAAAATCTTCCAACAAACAAAAGCCCAGGACCAGATGGTTTCACAGGCGAATTCTATGAAATATTTAGAGAAGAGCTAACACCTATCCTTCTCAAATTCTTCGAAAATATAGCAGTGGGAGGAATACTCCCAAACTCATTCTATGAGGCCACCATCACCCTGATAACAGAACTACACAAAGATGTCACAAAACAAGAAAACTACAGACCAATATCACTGATGAATGTAGATGCAAAAATTCTCAACAGAATACTAGCAAACAGAATCTGGCAAAACATTAAAAGGATCATACACCATGATCAAGTGGAGTTTATCCCAGGAATACAAGGATTCTTCAATATACGCAAATCAATCAATGTGATACACCATATTAACAAACTGAAGGATAAAAACCATGTGATTATCTCAATAGATGCAAAAATGGCTTTTGACAAAATTCAACACCAATTTATGATAAAAACTCTCCAGAAAGTGGGCATAGAGGGAACCTACCACAACATAATAAAGCTCATATATGACAAACCTGGAGACAACATTGTTCTCAAAGGTGAAAAACTGAAAGCATTTCCTGTAAGACCAGGAGCAAGACAAGGTTACCCACTCTCACTGCTATGATTCAACATAGTTTTGGAAGTTTTAGCCACAGCAGTCAGAGAAGAAAAAGAAATAAAAGAAATCCAAATCAGAAAAGAAGTAAAACTGTCACTGTACTATACATAGAGAATCCTAAAGATGCTGCTAGAAAACTACTAGAGATAGTCAATGAATTTGGTAAAGTAGCAGGATACAAAATTAATGCACAGAAATCTCCTGCATTCCTATACACTAACGATGAAAAATCTGAAAGAGAAATTAAGGAAACACTCCCATTTACCATTGCAACAAAAGAAATAAAATACCTAGGAATAAACCTTCCTATGGAGACAAAAGACCTGTATTCAGAAAACTATAAGACACTGATGAAAGTAATTAAACATGATACAAACAGAGAGATATACCATATTCTTGGATTAGAAGAATCAACATTGTGAAAATAACTATACTACCCAAAGCAATCTGTAGATTCTATGCAATGCCTATCAAGCTACCAATGGCATTTTTCATAGAACTAGAACACAAAATTTCACAATGTGTATGGAAACACAAAAGACCCTGAATAGCCAAAGCCATCTTGAGATAGAAAAACAGAGCTGGAGGAATCGGACGCCCTGACTCCAGACTATACTACAAAGCTACAGGAACCAAGAGAGTATGGTACTGGCACAAAAACAGAAATATAGATCAATGGAACAGGGTTGAAAGCCCAGAGATAAACCCACGCACATATGGTCACCTTATCTTTGATAAAGGAGGGAAGAATATACAGTGGAGAAAGGACAGCCTCTTTAGTAAGTGCTGCTGGGTAAACTGGACAGCTACATGTAAAAGAATGAAATTAGAGCACTCCCTAACACCATACACAAAAATAAACTCAAAATGGATTAAAGACCTAAATGTAAGGCCAGACACTATCCAACTCTTAGAGGAAAACATAGGCAGAACGCTCTATGACATAAATCACAGCAAGATCCTTTTTTATCCACCTCCTAGAGAAATAGAAATAAAAACAAAAATAAACAAATGGGACCTAAAGAAACTTCAAAGCTTTTGCACAGCAAAGGAAACCATAAATAAGACCAAAAGGCAGCCCTCAGAATGGGAGAAAATATTTGCAAATGAAGCAACTTACAAAGGATTAATCTCCAAAATATACAAGCAGCTCATGCAGCTCAATATCACAAAAACAAACAATCCAATCCAAAAATGGGCAGAAGACCTAAATGGACATTTCTCCAAAGAAGATATACAGATTGGCAACAAACACATGAAAGGATGCTCAACATCACTAATCATTAGAGAAATGCAAATCAAAAACACAATGAGGTATCACACCACACTGGTCAGAATGGCTGTCATTAAAATATCTACAAACAATAAATGCTGCAGAGGGTGTAGAGAAAAGGGAACCCTCTTGCACTATTGATGGGAATGTAAATTGATACAGCCACTGTGGAGAACAGTATGGAGGTTCCTTAAAAAACTAAAGATAGAACTACCATATGACCCAGCAATCCCACTACTGGGCATATACCCTGAGAAAACTGTAATTCAAAAAGAGTCATGTACCACAGTGTTCTTTGCAGCACTATTTACAATAGCCAAGACATGGAAGCAACCTAAGTGTCCATCAACAGATGAATGGATAAAGAAGATGTGGCACATATATACAATGGAATATTACTCAGCCATAAAAAAATTGAAATTGAGTTATTAGTAGTGAGGTGGACGGACCTAGAGTATGTCATACAGAGTGAGGTAAGTCAAAAAGAGAAAAATACATATGTTAATACATAATATGGAATCTAAAAAAAAAATTGTTCTGATGAACTTATGGACAGGACAGGAAAAAATACACAGCGAGTAGAGAATGGACTTGAGGACATGGTGTGGGGGAAGGGTAGACTGGGACAAAGTGAAAGAGTAGAATTGACATAAATACACTACCAAATATAAAATAGCTAGCTAATGGGAAGCAGCTGCATAGCACAGGGAGATCACCTTGGTGCTTTGTCACCACCTAGAGGGTGGAATAGGGAGGGTGGAAGGGAAGCACAAGAGGGAGGGGATATGGGGATATATGTATGCATATAACTGATTCACTTTGTTATACAGCAGAAACAAACACAATATTATAAAGCAATTATACTCCAATAAAGATGTTAAAAATTTTTTTTTAATTCTTTATTGGAATTGACAACACTTTTTCCACTGTATTTCCCTGCCACCTTTATCTTGAATCTATTGACTCTGTAGTTCTGTTTCTGGCCTGTCTATTCTGCTCTTTTGATCTATTTTATGTGCATATACCAATAACAAACTGTCTTAATCACAACAGCTCTGGTCCTGATATATGGTAATGTTAAGTCCTTAGCTTCTGTGTTATCTTGCCTTGGCTATTCTTAACTTTTCTTATTTCTACATAAATTTTAGAATCAATTTTCCCATATTCCCAAAAAAGACTCCTGGGACTTTTGGGCAATTTCATTCACTATATAGATCAGTTTGAGGAAAATTGACATTTTTGATATGCAATATTCATTTCAAAACATAATGATTCCTCCATTTATTTGTTTTTTAATTTCTTTCATCATATTGTGTAGTATTCTCTATAGGAGCCTTGAAGGTGTTTCCTTAGATATATACTCCACATGTGATGTATTAAGCTGCTAGTATAAATGGCATGTTTTGTTTGTTAATTTTATTTATTTGTTTTTCAATATAGAAATACATCATTTTATGTTAATAAATTCAATGATTTTGCTAGATTCACTTACTGATTTTCATAATTTTTATATTGATTATTTCATATTTTTTATATATGCAATCAGATCATCCATGAATAATGAAAGTTTTATTTCTTCCTTCCCCACACTTATAACTTTTATTTCTTCAGTTATTTCAAAAGTTTGGTCCTTAAGGACAATGTTGAACAGCAGTGGTGCTGGGAAGTATATCTGTCTTCTTCCAGATCTCAGAGGGAAATTATTCAGTATTTTACCATTAAGTTTGATGTTTTCTCTGGGGTTTTTATAGATACTTATCAGACTGAGAAAGTTCTCTTCTCTTCTCTCTCTCTGTCTCTCTTTTTTTTTTTTGCTAAGTTTTTTTTCCCTAAGTAATCATTAAAGAGTGTTACATTTTTCCAGGTGTACTTTCTGTCCTTATTGAGATGATATTTTCCTCCCCTCATATTAACATTTGTCTATTATGTCTTCATTTATTCTTTTACATTTAGGCTTTCTCAATCATAGTGCTTTAACATGTTTCTTTCAAACAACATATAAAGATTTTTTTGATATATGAATTTTTTTCTTTTACCATTGAATTAATTTATATTTATTGATGTGACATATATATTAGTTTGTGATTCTGTTATGTTGTCTGCTCTGTTTTTAATGCTTCTGTTTTCAATATTTTATTATTTTTGTTTTATCTTCCTCATATCTGTTTGTTTATAGTTTTTTTTTTTTTTTTTTTTTTTTTTGCGGTACGCGGGCCTCTCACTGTTGTGGCCTCTCCCGTTGGCGGAGCACAGGCTCCGGACGCGCAGGCTCAGTGGCCATGGCTCACGGGTCCAGCCGCTCCGCGGCATGTGGGATCCTCCCGGACTGGGCCACGAACCCGTGTCCCCTGCATCGACAGGCGGACTCTCAACCACTGCGCCACCAGGGAAGCCCTGTTTATAGTTTTGATTTGTGTGTTTGTGTGTGCGAGCACTTGCATGCATATACGTGTCTGTGTGTGCCTGCTTTCCCTCAGCTAATTTAGAAAGTTTATAATGGGTTTTTTAAAATTAGCTGTTATATCAAAGACATTTAGTAGTATACATAATATTCTCAGTTAAGATCCTTTGTTTTTCAATGCCAGCTACCACTTGACCACTGTATTGGTTAGTGTTTTCTTATCTTTAATTTTTGGTAGTTTCCTCTTACAATGTGATGAAATAGATTTAAAGAATTACTTCTTGATTTATTTATATACTTAATGCCTATTGGTTTTCCTTAAGGAAAGTTTAAAAAATGAATGCACCTAAACTCTTTCTATCTGTATTAGTTTCCTATTGCTGCTTTAATAAATTACCACAAACTTAGCAGTTTAAAACACTGCAAATTTTTCTTATAACTCTGGATTCTAGAAATCCAAAGTCAGTCTCACTGAGCTAAAGTCAAGATGTCAGCAGGGCTGGTTCCTCCTGGGATCTAGGAGAGATTCCATTTCCTTGCCTTTTTCAGGTTCTAGAGGCTGTCCACATTCTTTCCATCCAGCAATTGTATCACTCCAAATTTGCTTCCATCATTCCATCTCCTTCTTTGTCATTACCTTCCTCTTATAAGACCCTTGTGACTACATTGAACCTACCTGGATAATCCAGGAAAATCTCCCCATCTCAAGATCCTTAATTTGATCACATCTGTAAATCCCCCGTTCTACCTTTTGTCATGTAATATGACACATTGACAGGTTCCTACATCTTTGGAGGGGAGAGTCATTATTCTAGGTACCATACAATCTTTCCTTTTTTTTTTTTCCCCTTAATGTTTTCTTTTCAAGTATTTTTATATGGTTTATCAAACATTTACCTCTGTTGGGGGGAAGTCATTGAGAGAACATGACTGCTATTTACCTGGGCAATCAGTGGCTCCTCTCTCCCTCCCCGGTCCTTGGAATTTACATTCTACTCACCATTTCCACAGTGGGAGCCATTTTCAAGGTCACAGCTCTCAGAGAGCAATATATTGTTGAGACCATCTGGACAGTAAACATGACTAAACCCAGTTAAGGCCTAGACATAAACTTTTAACATTCTGGCGGGCAGATGCGGAGATCTACTTGTTTTACGACTGCCCAAGACAAACCACATATGGAAATTCCCTTGCTTATTAAAGCGGCCACGTACAAATTCAAAGTGGTCTGCCTCTCTTATTTGGTCTCTCCTTGCCCTCCATGTATGGAAGCTAGTTTCAGATTTTACCCAGGAAACTCATGAGGTTGGGAACTAACAACATCTTGTAATCCTATTTTTCCAGTTGTTCCAGCTTACATTTTATGTAAATTCAGTGTGTTTTTTAATATCTTAATTAGTAAAATTCAATTTCAGAAGTTTATGTTTGTTTCCTCCAAGAAGGTCTCACTAGTGCTATATTTTCTTGGTGATTTTTTTTGTGTTTGAGGATGCAGGCTATAGCTTTTATTATGAATGTCGATGTGGTTGGTACAATACTGTTGGGTCAAATTTTCTTCAAAATTTCAGTTATTGCTCTAATGTATTCTGCATTTGAATTAGTAGAGAAGTCTGAAGATACCCTGATCTTTTTCCAATTGTAAATGACTTTGCAAAATTTCTTCATCCTTGAATTTCAATTACTTAATCAAGATATATTTCATTATTGATAGTTTTATATCAAATTTTTCTCCTAGAAAATGTTATGTGCTTTCATCTTAATTTCCGATGCTTCCTGTATTTCAGGAAAGTTTTCCTCTCTCTCTGAAAACATGTACATTTTATTAATGAATTTGCTCCTACAGGGAAACCAGTTATCCTTGGGTTGATCATCTTTGCCTTCCGCACCCATAGTGTTTTCATTATTTGATTTAATCACTGTTTTATCCTTTGCCTTTATTCTGAATATATTTTTTCCTGTTTGTCAGACATTTTCACCTGTCTATTCTTCTCCTTTCTGCATTTAATATATTTGCTAATTCAGTAATAGCGTAATATTGGTCCTATATTTTTCTACTCCCTCTTCAATCTCCCTTTTCATGTCTTCTCTTGTTTTATTATTTTATCTCTTAGGTGTTGATTTATTAGAACCATGTTTTCTATTAGAAATTTTAATGTAAATTATCCATTCATTTTCTTCTGAAATAGAGCTTCCATTATTTTTCACCTGGCTCATTTTTAACATGGAGAATTTGGCCCACACTTCCTATTTACACTGATACTGTTTGTATAATTTCATGATGAGTGCTTACTTTATCCCCTTATCTGACTCCTATTTATCTTTTCTCAAAGCTGCAGCAAGCCTCTGTGTGTGTTCTGTGTATATTTGAGAGAGGTGTTTGAAAAAATAGGGGTGGAATTGGAATCAGCTGGGACTAGGCATAAACCTAATCAGAAAAATTAAACTGTACCTTGTTTATCACTGTCTTATACCCTAGTTAACTTTGCAGAAGACGTATCGTAATCCATGCCAGAATTTCTTCAGGCTTCAAATAGCACCTGTGAATTTGGTGCAAATTCTAAAACTCTCTGCATTTATCAAAAAGCAGCTGCCTAAGTAGTTTTTAACCCTATTTGATCCTGGATTCCTCCAAAGTCTTTTTCTAACCCTCTAAAAGCATAATAGGATGAGATTCACAATTTGATTTTAGGCCCCTGTGTTGAGTTTAGAGTGGATTGAAGATACTTTCACAGGTTCTTCTACTTTATACCACCCTAGAAATGTCTTTTCCCTTTTTTTGTGTTTAACTAAATTCTTGTTTATCCATGGGATCTTACCTCTGGGTGTCTGAAATGTTTCTACTTTTTCTCTCTGCTTTTCTCCCAGCAGGAGAACCAAAACCATAATGGTCAACCATGTTTCCTTTTCCTGAGGCCTTTGGTCCTCTTTGAGTTGCTTCCATGTATTCTCATTATGCTCTTTCCAACCATGGATTTTTAGTACAAATTTTTCAGGATGTGAAATCACCTCTTCCTTCCTATACCTTTCATTGGGCTTTTGGGAATAACATAGAGCTAAACCAAGTCATGCCTTGTAGAATATTTTTAAAAGCCTTCTCTTTCTCTGACTACCAGCTCTTGTTTTGATGACCTCTGTTGTATTTGTGGAAGTTTGTTGTTTGTTCGTTGGTAGGTTTCATTTTGTCTTTAGCCTATTTGCACCCATATTTTTAGGTTTGGAGGCAGTGAAATTTTAAGATTTAATATAATTCTATTATCTTTGGAAGTTTGTATTTAGATTCGTTAAGTCTTTTCTAAAAGTAATTTTTCTTCTATTCAATTATATTACGTTTTGATTCTTTTGGGTCATTTCCATTAGTGTTCGGAATGGAAATATGTTGGTGAATGTGATTTCCATGGCGCAGGCAACCCTAACTATGACTGACTTTGGCACGAGTTATGTTATTGAGGCAAACAAGATCTGCTTCCAAGCCCTGGCCCTATGCTACTTAAGCATGATTTGAACCTGGGAAAACAACTCTCCTCTTAAGTTATAATTGATTTTTTGAACTGTACCCTCCAGTCTCTGAGGAAAATAAGAAATTTGGAGCTACAATGGGAATTCATATGCACTGTTTGGTGAAGCATATCTTAATAGGATTTCTTTAACCAAGCAAGCTAAATCTTGAAACTCCGAGTTTGGTTGACTGTTTTTCCTTAACTTCTTAGGATTTACCTTTGACTAATTTCTTTCAGATGAAACACTGGATTAAGGGGTTGCAACCATCATTGTGCATTAGAATCACCTGGGAAGTTTAAAGAACAATAGCTGCCCAGGTTCTAGTGCTAGAAATTTTATCTAAATTTATCTGGGGCTGGACTCTGATAGTGGTGCTTTTAAAAAGCTCCTAGAGGTGTCGAAAGTGTAGCCAGAGTTGAGAGCCATTGTAACAGAAAATGAATCAGGAGGAAGATCCATCTTCAGGAGTGACAGTAAGGGAACACTGGCTTAACACCACTGCGATTCAGGATAAATGAAAGTAAATTGTTTTCCCTTCCCTTGGAGCCCAAGAGAAATTATTTTAATTTGAATTATTTTGCAACATCATTATTGAAAAAGAGCATTTTTCTTCTGGGGAATAAAAACAAGCTTTCCTTTGAAATTTGGATGAAAATATTAAAATCTTATTTTTACAGTCAGGTCTATTTGAGGTAAATTACTCTGAGTTGGTGAAAAATTAATTTCTTCATGGACTATTGAAGAGAAAGCTTGATTTCAGGTTTACTTGAAACTTGCTATCATTAGGAGAAAAAGAAGTTAAATGTATATTGAAAAATCCAAAGTTTTTTAAAAAAGAAACCAAACAACCTATAGATTTTTCCTCAGAGACTGGCCATATGTGTGGGGCTAGGGAGATGTCTGTAGTTTACATTTACCTGTTAACCTACTGTGCTACTAGAAGATCTTAGTCATTCTCTGTATATTCAAGTTTTTTTTAAGAAATTGATCTCATCAGTAAATTAAGCATTCCAACTTTTTCTCTGCTGAGAACAAGTGCCATTTATCCAGCTAGAGTAAATAATGTAGGCTGAATTTTTAGCCAGGTTCTATCTCATGTGGATAGCTTCATCTTTTAGAAAATGCTTCCAGTCTTGGTAGACCAGATCATATCAGTGATTCTCAAAATGTTGTAAGACTGTCAGAGGGAGCTGTCCCTGTTGTAAAAGAACAGCATCACATGTTAAGAAAACTAATCTAGTGGCCACCTAAAAAGCCACAATGGATGTCTGTAGATACACAATCTGATATTAAGTTGTTAGGTATGACTTAGCTAAGAAATACATCAAATTGTACATATAGAATCAGGTGCTTCTTGGAACCTAGGAATTTACAAAAAGGAAGAAAGGAAGGGAGGAAGGAAAGAATGAAAGAAAGAAACAAAGAGAAAGAAAGAAATCATTTAGTTTACCAAACATTTCCTAAAGTGATATTTGTAATTCATGTTATTCCATGGATGATTCGGTTTACAAAAATATAGCTATTATAGGTATATTTACTTTCAAGAGATGAAAAAAATTACATTTGGTGCAATTCCCCACATTTAAAAAATTATGCTTTTTAAGAATCATACAAAGTTAATTGATTTATCATAAATTGCCATCATGTACTTTCTACTTATTATTCAATAATTCAAAAATGTAAATGATCCCACACTGTCAAATCTCTATGTGGGATACCATTGGTAAATATATTATTGAATGATTACACTTTTAGGATAGATGGAATTATCAAGTACCAATCAATAATGTTTGCCTTATGAGAGCAATATGTTGAAATAGGAAAAAAGGTTTCTTCAGCATATTTTTAATCAATCAGGTAAGTTTCACCATATGTTTAGATTGGAGTGAAGCTGACACTTTCAAAACAGCCAATATTGAATAATACTAACCTCCTTGAGCCAAATACTGGTGATTCTCGCCAAGGAAGATATTTGTTTTTGTTCAGCATTCGTTCTCCAAAACTATCACGTTTCTCTTAGGGCATTTTTCCTTCCGTGTAAAATTCATTCTTTAGTGCATTCATTCATTCTCCCAACGTTTTATATGTGTCTAGTATATGCCAGAGACAGTAGCAGTGAGCTAACAATGTATATGTCAACATGGAGAATATGGAATCGTGAGAGAAATAGGCCTTAAGCAAATATTTCATCTAAAACGTTAATAATGCTATGAGAGGAGAATACAAGTTCTTATGAAACTTTTGGAAGATATTATCTAAGATAGAAGTTTGGGAAAGCTTATATGAGGAAATGATATTTGAGCTCAGATCTGAGAATAAAAGTCGTTCATTTAGTAAGAAAATGTCAGACAGATAAATGAAATGTGATTAAATCCTTGATGTAGAAGATAACATGCATAGGTACTTAAAGGAACTGAAAGAAGGCTCATGTGTATGGTGGGCTAAGAGCAAGGGAAAGAAGTACTAGGGACTATGAGAGACTATGTAGCAATCTAGAAATGCCAGAATTAAAATTTACTTTTATTTAAGGGAAGTGAGAGAAATGGAATGAGGGAATGATGTTTTGTTGTCAACATTGCTTAAATTTAATTTTACAGCTTAAATAATTTTTATTTACCCCTATTAAAAAAAAAAGTCTAGTATTTCTGTTGTGTATGCCAGTACCAAGTGACAACAGCGTGCTAAAGATTTAGCCACAGAGGGCAAATAGTCAGATTTAACTATGGATATATTTAGAACATGTTTCCTCTTTAAAAACATTATGGAATACATATATCTATGCATTAGAGCTAAATCAATGTTTTCTGTTTCATAGAAAACAGAAAAATTCTTAAGGATTTAAATTTGAAGATTTCATGTGATATCCTTTATATAATTGTTATAAACACAATCTAATTTACCTTTAAAACATACATTGATTTAAATATTATTTGAGTAATCTTGCTTCTAGTCATTTGAAGACAAATGTTTTAGAAGTTTGTATTGGCTGTCTGTTTAGCTGTCAAAATCTCTCCCTATAATCCCTCATCATAACACTAAAACTGAAAACATCTCCTATTGATATGTATCTTATGTAATTTATAGTCTCCAGGATAAACAATTTTTCAACCAATTATTGAAATTTCTGAAGAAAATCTAATGTTTAGAAATTAAAATATTGTAGTCCTCAGTGTAAGGTTTAGGAAACAAAATCCTAAGTTGTTTTCTTTTTAATTGTAATAGTATTTTACTATAAAGTTCATTGAATGGTGTACTCTCCTGCAGAAGGTAATTTGGGGGTTAGGTCTTATAAGTACACATGAAGAACTGATGCACGTATATTCACTAGGTACTTACTTTTGGTCCAGTATGATGTTAGGTGTTGGAAAAGAAGTGTATCATGATTCCTGCCCTCAATTAACTTGCAATCTAAGTAGGAAAGTACACTCACATATTTTTAGGATCAGAGATAATTAAAGGCTAACTGAAATGGAGATATGAAAACAGTGGGTTGGTCTAGATGAGAGCAAGATGTGTTTATTAGGAAATATTCGTAGATTTTTTTATACTTGAGGTAGGACTAGAGAGTTGGGTAGGACTTGGCCGGCAGTGAGAAAGGGCAAGAACACACCAGAAATATGATTGAAGTATCAGGGTACAGAGTTGAGAATCAGAAAGGAGCTTGTGGGTCTTGGGGAGGGAAGCAGTGGAAACACTGCCCTGACTAAAGGAAGATGTATATTGAAAGTAACAGATAATAAGCTTGACTAAGGGAAGGGTCAGATTATAAGAAGTGGCGATGCTACTAGCAGACTTGCAGAGTGTGGTGTTATGCACATTAGAGATTTTTGGACAAGGCTGACAGGAAAGTGGGATAGGAGGAGTGTCAGTTTGAAAAATGAAGTTGTGAAGTCAGTGTTAACATTTCCAGAGCTAAGGAATGTGTATGTATGTATATGTATATGTGTATATGTGTATATATATAAAAATATGGTAGCCCATTATATACTTGCAGTGGCTGAGTGACATACAGCTGAGCATTGAGAGGCACAATTTTGTAGTATTTATGAATTTAACATCTAAACCAGCTGGGTTTAAATTCTGGCTCTGACACATACTAGCTGTGTGTTAACAGGCAAGCAAACTCTGTGTTTCCTGTTGTGAGCATTAATGAGTTATTATGAGTCAACAGTTAACAACAATGCCTAGAACATAATAAAGGCTATATATATATATATATATATATATAACCTATTAGTATTATTATTAAGCTAGCAGCAGAGTCTTAAGTAAATAGGTTTAAATATATTTAAGAAAGGAAAAAGCATTTGTAATGGTACAAGCAAGAAAAAGTAACCATCCAATGCAGTTTGAAATATTGTGGGTGGAAGAAATAACATGATTTGACAACCAAATTTTGCTCCAAATTAGTAACTAACATAGACAAATGACATTTTTTATCCACTTCACCTACAAAAGATGTGGAACCAGTTTCTAAGGTTTCTTCCAGTTTTGACTTTTGTGCTTTGTTGCTGTTGAGAGCTTATAAGAAAGTGCTTATTTCCTAGGCTTAAAAAATTCCATTCTTGGGCTTCCCTGGTGGCGCAGTGGTTGAGAGTCTGCCTGCCAATGCAGGGGACGCGGGTTTGAGCCCTGGTCCGGGAAGGTCCCACATGCCCCAGACTGGCTGGGCCCGTGAGCCATGGCCGCTGAGCCTGCGCGTCCAGAGCCTGTGCTCCGCAATGGGGGAGGTCACAACAGTGAGAGGCCCGCATACCGCAAAAAAAAAAAAAAAAAAAAAAAAATTCCATTCTTAGAATACTGAGGAAACAACTCAGTAACAGATTCTGTGGAATGGGCAAGATTTTGGAAGCTTTATGATGCACAAACGTTATAATCTAAATGGAAGATAGAATCCACAAACTCATCATCAGTATGCTTGTTGTCACTTGCATCAAAGATCTAGGAAATATTAAATTGATGATTTATAGAAACAAAAAAAGTAGTAGAGGAAGCCGTGAGCACTAGAGCCTAGAAACAATTCTCTAAAACTCGTGTCCATTTTAGCTCCTTTCTTTGTCACTATCAGGGAAATACAGATTCAAGGCTTTTTACAGAGTTTCCCCAATTCCCCAGACAAGGTAGAGATTCATGCATTGGATGTATGAACTTCTATGTGGATCAGTAACTTGTTGAAATTGTTTGAAATTGCTTTCAAATGTTTGCTGTGGAAGAGGGAGAATTATTGATTGAAGAGCTTTGTGAGGTAGAATTCAAAGTGAAAGATGAAAACTGTAAATAAAGAACATTCTGTTGAATTTAAGAAAAACACGTATAACAGAGCTGTCTAAACATGAAATATGCTACCTTGGGAGGTCATGGGTTCCCACTGCTGACTGTTTTTAAACAGAATAGATAGCCCTGTATCAAGAAATCATAGAGAATGTGGCATGAATGTTTGTTTTTCCTGCCCGCCCTACATTTCCCCATATATTTGTGCAGCAATGAATTTTGCTTAGAGGAACTAACCTACCTCCATTGGGTAAGGTCTAAGAGGGGCTCTGGTAAGAGGGGCTGTTGATAGAATGTCCTTTCCTCTCCTAGCCAAGTTAGCAACTTGATACAAGTTAGTCAGAGTCTCTGCAGAATCTGAGCTGCAGAAGGTGGGAGCTTATTCCTCTCTTGAGATGGACGCAATAGAAACTGTCCATTAGTTCCCCCAGCTGGGTATTCAGAGTTGCTCTAATGTCTGTACTTCTCCAGATATAGCTTTTCAGTGTTTATTCTAAGAGATACTTCACACTTTTCTAATCAGTTCATAATATTTCAGAACTATCCAGATTTGCTGGCTGTTGTCTTAAAGCAAAGAATCCTAATTAATACACAGGTGTCAAGCTGCACATTAGTGATTGAACTGAATCACTGTTCGAATATCTTTAAGTCCAGACCGCCTGAGATTTTCTGATTTAGAAAAATCTTTACCTCTTTTAATAGAAGATGAATAATAGAGGAATTGAGACACAAGAAAAAAATTGGCAGGTTGAAAAATCCCACCTACATTTTCTTCTGAATGTGATATTGTGTGGAATTAGCCATAATTTACCTGTTGTACAGGCTTTTGAAATTTTGATTTATCTGAAGCTTTCTCTTTGGTTCCAATGTCCTGCAGTTGTTCTGGGCTGGATCTGGGACACCCTGATCTGTAGAAATGATCGAAGGACCTAACAGAGTAATTTCATAAAATCTGGCATTATAAATGTCAGCTTCAACAAACGAGCAGTCACATTTAAACTGCAGGCCAGCTGGGGACTTCCCTGGTGGTCCAGTGGTTAAGAATCCATCTTGCAGTGCTGGGGAAACTGGTTTGATCCCTGGTTGGGGAACTAAGATCCCACATGCCATGGGGTAACTAAGCCCTCGCGTCACAACAGAGAGAAGCCAGTGCACCACAACGAAGCGAAGAGCCCGGGCACCACAACTAAGAACCGACGCAGCCAAAAACATAAATAAATAAATATTTAAACAACAACAAAAAACCACTGCAGGCCAGGGGACCCTGTCAGTCAGGAAAATAAGTGGAATTTACTGCTTTGAGGAGACTGAATTGATTCCCTGGGCCAAATAGTGAAGAATTCCCTGAATTGGAGGCTCTCATCTCTCCTGCTGTCAGATCCATAAGATGTTATCTTCATGTATTTAAATATGCCATCTGGGTGATTGTTGGACATATGCAAATGCAATGTACTGCAGATAAGAAATCGGAAACAGGGCTTCCCTGGTGGCGCAGTGGTTGAGAGTCCGCTTGCCAATGCAGGGGACATGGGTTTGTGCCCGGGTCCAGGAAGATCCCACATGCCGCGGAGTGGCTGGGCCCGTGAGCCATGGCCGCTGAGCCTGCACGGGCCCATGAGCCATGGCCGCTAAGTCTGCGCGTCCGGAGCCCCGCAATGGGAGAGGCCACAACAGTGAGAGGCCTGCGTACCGGAAAAAAAAAAAAAAAAGAAATCGGAAACAATCCACTCTCGTTTGCCTCTTTAGGGAATATGCCCTCAGTATCTTCTCTTTCTGTCCTCTACTTGTCTAAGCCACACTTACTCCCTTAGAGAAACACTGCACTACAGACCATTGCTGGAAGTTTACATGTTCCGTTATATGACCTCCCTCATCTGTATCTCTCCTGTTGAGCTGAATTGTCTTGGCTTCTGCCAATTCTCTCCTCAATCTTCTCTCTATTTTGGTGCTCTTTAGTGATAGAGCTTTATCACTGTAATCATCTTTCTAATTTTTTCTGTTAATTGGACCAGTCAAATTTTCTAATTTGGGGAAATTGTATATGTATGTATATGCATATATATATAAATATATTAAAATATTTATTTAAATATTCTATTAAACATAAAATGTTCCATTTCCTCAGGAGTTTTATTTATTTGCCACAGAATTCTATGTTTTATTCTCCTAGTCTTGTAATCTCTCTTAAATCTTCAATTAATTTTCCTTTCTTATTCTAAATATGAACTATTTTATAAACTTAAACTTCTAGATGTCTTTTTTGACCTTTAAAAAAGCAGTCTGGATTTAGACATTCTGTTTGTGTGCATGTACAAGCAAGCGTACATATGGTTTTCCATTTTATTTTTTCCTTCATTCTTATTTAAGTTACCTATGGTTTATTTAGTTGCTATTTTCTCCAATTAGTATTTTATTCATTTATTATTTCTTCTTTGTAATTAAAGGTTTTCATGGCCATAAATTGTTTGCTGAGTACAGATTTTACTGTGCTTTATTACTATTGTCATGGATTATTCTGATTTTCCGAGTCTGTACTTTTTATTCTAATTTCATAATTTTGTAAGCATATTTCTTTTCTAAAAAGTTTATCTTTGTCACAGTTTATTTCTAAATTCTTACTTTTAAATTTTCCACTTTTCAGAGAATATGAGATATAATTTTCTATTTCAAATTTTATAAACTTCTTGTGGTAAATTACAGTGACATATTTTGGAAGTCTTTTATAGACATAAGAGCAATGTACTTTTTCTATTTGAGATAGACTTCTCCCTCTTTCTTTCTTTCCACACCTTTGTTGTTCATATTAAACACTTCCTACATGCAATTTATTTTTCCTACTCTGTCCAGTTCTGAAAGAGGTGTATTGAAGTCTCCCACACTGGGGCTTATCTTTTTATTCTCTTAATAGTGTCTTCAAAGAGCAGAAATTTTTAATATTTATTAAGTCCTATTCATCAGTCTCTCTTATGAATATGGTTTTGGTGTATATCTAAGAATTCTTTGTTTAACCCAAGGCCACAAAACTTTTATCCTATCCTTTCTTCTAGAATCTACAATCCATTTTGAATTATTTCTGTATGTGATGCTTTGTATGAATTGAAGTTCCTTTTTCATTTTTTTGATATCCAAATGTCAAACACTATTAATGGAAAAAGATATTGTCTGCACCTTCATGGAAATTCAGTTGTCCATGCGTGGGCGTATTTCTGTACTATTTTTTGTTGTTGTTCCATTGATCTATTTCTCTGTTTTTACACAAATACTACGGTGCTTTGATTACCGTAACTTTATAGTAAGTCTTGAAATAAGGTAGAGTTAGTCCTCCAACTTTGTACTTTTTTTCAAAGTTGTTTTGGATACTCTAGACCTGTATGAATTTTAGAAAAAGTCTTTAAGTTTCTCCACAAAAGCCTGCTTTGTTTTTGATTAGGATTGCATTGAATTTACAGGTCAATTTGGGCAGAATTGACTTCTAAACAACTTGAGTCTTCCATCTCATGAAAATGGTATATTACTCTATTTATTTAGGTCCCTTAAAATTTCTCTTAGGAATATTTTACATTTTCAGTCTATAAATCCTGCACATATTTTGTAAGATTTCTACCTAAGCACTTACTTTTTTATGGGTGCCTTTGTAAATGGATTTTTGTTAAGATTTTATTCTTTCAGAGCAATTCTAGGTTCACAGTAAAATTAAAAGAAAGGTACAGGGATTTCCCATGTGCCCCACCCCCGTACACACATAGCTACCCCACTATCAACACCCTCACCAGAGTGGTACATTTGTTGCAACTGGTGAACCTACATTTACATCATAATCACCCAAAGTCCATAGCTTACCTTAGAGTTTACTCTTGGTGTTGTACATTCCATACGAACCTTATGGTATCATATCGAGTATTATCACTGCACTCAAAATCCTATTCATCCCTCCTCCTCCTCAACCCCTGGCAACCACTGACCTTTTTACTGTCTCCATAGTTTTCCATCCCTTTTCTAGAATATTATATGGTTGGAATCATACAATATGTAGCCTGTTCAGATTGATCTCTTTACTTGGTAATATGCATTTAAGGTTCCTCAATGTCTTTTCATGCTCATGAGCAATGTATGAGACTTCCTGTTGCTCCACATCCTCACCAACATTTGGTATCAGTGTTCTGGATTTTGTATTTTGTATTTTGGACATTGTGATAGGTGTGTAAGGGTATCTTGTTGTTGTTTTAAATTGCATTTCCCTGGTGACATATGATGTGGAGCATCCTTTCATATACTTATTTTCTATCTGCATGTCTTCTTTGGTGAAGTGTTTGTTAAGGTCTTTGGCACATTTTTAAATTGGGTTGTTGGTTTTCTTATTGTTGAGTTTTAAGAGGTTTTTTTTTTTTTTTTTTGTATAGTTTAGAAGAGTCCTTTAGCAGATAAGTGTTTTGTAAGTATTTTCTCCCAGTCTGTGGCTTGTCTTATTCTCTTAACATTGTCTTTCATAGAGCAAAAGTTTTTAATTTTAATGAAATCTAACTTATCAATTATTTCTTTGATGTATCTTGCTATAGTGTTATAGTTCAGAAGTCATCTCCAAAATGGTATTTTTATTTCACATTCCAACTGTTCAGTGCTGATATCTAGGAAAATGATTGATTACAATTGACTGACTTTGTATCCTGAAAACATGTTAAACTATGACTTAATTCTAACAACTTCTGTGTAGATTCTTTGAATTTTCTACAAACTTTTGTTTCATCTTTAAATAGAGGCAAGTTTATGTCTTCCTTTCCAATCGTACCTTTTTAATTACTTTTTACGGCAGTATCTAGGCCTTCCAATGTAATGTTGAATTGAAACAGTTAAAAAAGACCATTAAGTATGATGTTAGCTGTAGATTTTTGTTTGTCCTTTTTGTTTGTTTGCTTGTTCATGTTGATTATTAGGTTAAGAAAGACTTTCTACTTTGTTGAGATTTTTAAATATCATAACAGATGTTTAATTTTGTCAAGCACTTTCCTGCATCTATTGAGATATTCATATAGCTTTTCTTATTTAGTGTGTAAATATAGTAACTACTAATTGATTTTTGAACGTTGCTTTTGCCTTAGATTCCTGGGGTGAACCTCAGTTGTTCATGATTTATTATCATTGTTACATAATGTTGGTTATGGTTTGAGACTATTTTGTTGAGAATTTCTGTGTCTCTATTTGTAAGAGGCCTATAATCAAAGACATTTATTTGGTTTTATTATTAAGGTAGAGCTGACGTCATGAAATGGGTTTAGAAGTGTTCCTATTTCTTCTATTTTTTTTTTTTTTTGAGATGATTGTGTTGAATTAGTATTATTGTTTTCCTTTAATGTTTGCTCTAATTCATCAGTGAAACCATCTGGGCCTGGAGTTCTCTTTGTAAACTTAGCCTTTTGCTACTGCTCCCCTCCCGCAGCCAATGCCATGGGTAAATCTCCTGCAGACCTTCCTTATCTTCCCTGGTGACTTTCCATAGGAAAAGCCTGTTAGAGGGTTGAAACTCCCTATGTCTGCAGCCCCAGGGACTTCATACTCTCATACCAGCCCACATTCAGTTTTCAGCAACTTGTTAAAAAATATTAGCTCAATCTTATAACTGTCTCATGTGCTGTTTGGCGGTATCTGTTCCAGCTAGGAAAGGCCCTGTTTCTTCCTGCAGGTACCCATCTCCCTCTAGATTTCAGGATAGTTAAATGACCTGTGGTTTCAATTCTCTGATGATTTAAAGACAAGAATTTCTTTTTCAGCTTGTCAGTTTTTCTCTTGTGATGGGAGCCATGTTCTTCCAGCTCTTAAGTGAATTTTTTTTGACATCTCTGAGCTGAAACTGGAAACCCAATACTATGAATTGTTGATTTTACTTAATTGAGAAATCATCAGAACATCAAAATATTTGAATCACATAACTACAAAATATATTTTATTTGGAGCAAGTATCCATTAGTACAAAATATTTTTAGAGGCATTATTTATTTTCTGAACTAAGAAACTCATATCTATATTTATGTTCGCTTAATTCAAACTTTTCAAAATTGCATAGTGGCTAATCAATGGATACTTATATGTATACTTTATACCTAAATACAGAAAATTAAGGTTTTACAGGGTTAATTAGAGAATTCAGATGAAGAAAAGCACAAAATTTAACTGGAAATTAAATAAACTAGAACAAAATTTTTATATTAGGAGATTGAATAATCTGGCTGTGTCACACAAATTATTTTCTAACTGTGCATGGGGAAAATTGCTGATGTTACTTAAGCTTTGAAATATGTGTTATGCAGTAGTTCTAGAATATTATAGAAAAGCCAAATGCAAGTCTTTTTAATTTTTTGTTTTTGGATCGTTGATTGTTATTTATAATAAGGTACTCTCACACTTTTTTTTTTGTCTGACATTTGAAACAATGGAAATACAGAAGGCATAGATTTCTTATGCAATGGCAGAGTTATTTGTTATGTTCTTATTCTGAATAGTTTGAAGATATAACATTTTGCTATTAATGTTCAAATCACACTGTAGTCTTAACTTTTTTATATTAAAAGAAAACTGTTTTCAATCAGTTCTGACCCAAGATTTGCACTTGAACTTGAAATATTATAGATGATATGTAGAAAGTTAAGGAAACAACGAAACTACTTAGGAATTTATAGTCAGCGTAATCAAGTGTTTACTTTAGATTGTCCACCTATGTGCTAAAATTCTCATTAAAAATTTCCTATCTTTGCACTGAAAGCTGATAAGCATACCACTAATTTCATCTATAATACAAAATAATACCAAAGAACATATTTATGTTTTTAAGTTATGAAATTTATGTTCAGATAGTAAGAATATGTAGAAGGAGTTCTGTATGGTATCATCAAAAAGTGTTTACAGAAAGGAAGTTCCATATGCAGTATTTGTCTTCTGAATATTCTTTGTTGTTGGAAAGAAATAGTGGAAAAGTATCAGAGATCATTTTTATGCTGAAATTTTCCAAGATTAAATTTCAAATCAAATTTTCTTCTGTTTATAGAGCTATTTTTGAGAAAAGATCACTGAGAAATTTTCCTACCTAACCACTTCCCCCCAACCCATGTTATAATGAAGATTAGAACATGTTTGAATCCAGACAAAATGCACCTGAATCAATATGGTTTATAGTCTGAGTCTTTTTAAAATTCATTTTGTTTTAAAAGATCTGGTAGCTTTATACAGCAAATCATCCAGCAGCATGGTTTTGTTTCGATAAATATTTTTGTGGGAATTTGAAACAAATTAACTGTTAACTAAGTGGTAAAAGAGCTTCTTGGAAAAATACACCCAGCATCAACCATTTGATTTTTTAAAAAACTTAATAAAGATAAATAAGGTAAATTATTGACTCACTGTGATATACTATAAACCTAGTTACAAACTCTGTAGGATTCAAGGCTACCCATACTTTAAACTTCTCACCATATTTGATTGCACTTTGTTTACTTTAATTTTGCAGTTTAAAATTCCTTTTAGGAATGCCCTCGTGGTCCAGTGGTTAGGACTCCGTGCTCTCATTGCCAAGGGCCCCGGTTCAATCCCTGGTCAGGGAACTAATAAAAATCCCACAAGCTGAGTGGGGCAGCCAAAAAAAAAGTTTTCCTTTTCATACTGGTATATTTTCAGAAGGCTTGCCTCTCAGAATCCATAACAGCAAGAAAATAAGGTAAAACATTCTTGATTTGAAATACCCCAAATATGAACATACCCTCTCTCTCTCTGTCCTCATAAGTTTGTGACAGCATTAAAAAAAAAAAAGGATCAAGTGAACAATCACAAGGAATTACTAATCTCATTTAGCTGCCAGGACATCCTCTTTTTAGGGGCTGGTGGGTGGAAATGCTTTAGTATCCTACGTTAATATAGACTAAACAAATGAGTATTTATTTACTTATTCGTTGAGTATACTTGTGTAATAATCATTTACATTTGCTTCCTCAGAATTTTCTGGTGTTTAACTCTAGTTATATCTTTATTTAGGTGGCTCAAGGATTTCTCCTTTACCTTTAAAATTGTTCAGTACTAGATTAGGAAGGACTGAATTTTCCTGAAGAAGCTTAGAATATTTTAATGGATTTAGAGAAATTAATGCTAATTTTTTAAGACTGTTCTGATTATCACAATCATATATCATTTAGGATTTTGTTATTATATGAAGATGTTAGAGAAACTCAATTCCAACTTGGGAGTGTATCATTTTTTAAGAAGAATGTCTTACTCTGGGAAAATATTAGACAAGATAAGACCCATGTGATATAAATTAAAAATATCTTCCAGTATAGATCCTGAAAGCAATGATAGAATACAGATGCATAGATAAAAGTGGAAATAATGTGAGACTGATCAAAGAATGGAAATAAGAGAAAAATCTTGCTTCATTACCTGTGCTTTCTTTTTGATTGAAATGTTAGGAAGGACAGTAAGGTTATACATTTGTGCATTAGAAATATTTTCCCATCTTGCACTATCTTTGCTCTGACTAGACTCGCTTTTTGCTTAGATCAAACTAACTTAGTGAGATTCAGAACAAAAAACTATAAAATTTCCTATAAAAATTTATTTTGGGAAGTGATAGCAGTTTATGAGATGAACATTTAACAATTTCTACATTTCTAGATTATGTTACAGATAGGATGGAACTGAGCTGTCCAAAGTCATGAATATGTGATTTCTCTTATATCTAGTTCAGAAGTTTGAAGAACAGTATTTGGTTACAAACTTCTGCTTATTTGTGGTTTTTATGGATCAGCTCAGTTGAGGTAGCAAAAATGCTCATTACACAAATACTTAGTTCAGCTCAGAGTAGTCGGTGGAAAGCAGCAGGTAGAAAACAACAGAAAAGGGAAGGAAGGATTCTCTAATGGGTAATTATATATTTTCTCAGAGAGAGAACTGGCAAAATGCTGCTTAAAAAAATAAATCATATTGCAAAGTAAGACTTTTCGTCTCTTTCATTCAGAGAATGTTATAAAGATAAATGAAGATAAGATTGTGGAGAATGAAGGATGAAATGCTAAGGACCTTTTTCTTTTCCCACAAGAAAACAAGAAAACGTTAATGGTTTTCAGATGAGTGATGTGATAAAAGAGCATTTGTTAAGAGATTTGTAAGAGGTCAGTCTCTGGTGTGCAGGGTGGACTTGGAAGTGGTTAAACGTAGGAGGTTCTAGAAAAATGTCAAATGAATCAAATGCTTTAAAAGAAGTCCAGGAGCATAGAAAATAAGAAATTACCTTTGAATCTGACAATTAATCAGTCACTTACCTGTGAAAGTATAATTTCAGTATAGTAATGTAGTTGGAAAAAGGCCATAGGAGGTTAAAATTTCTCTTACATTCTGCAAGTAATATGTTAATATCAAATTAGGAAAAAGAACAGGTACATAACTGAGCCAAAACAATAAGAAAATGGCCCTAGTTGTTGAGGCTTGCCAGAAAGGCATCAGCTTTGTTGGGATAAACTTAGAATTTTTTAATTAAATAATGGAGTCTTAGAAGTTTGACAAGATAAAGAGTGATGTTGTATCACTGTGGTGATACATTGTTTTTAAATATAATATAAAAAATTACACTTGGAACTTTGGGTCAGAGTTCAGACTAGCATGATGCTGGTGATAATGATGGTGGTGATGATGAAGATCTAGGAAACATTTATGTGATGCTACTATATGCCAATCATTGTGCCAAATGTTTTCAGATGCATTACCTCATTTAATTCTCATAACTACAATATGAGACATTGCAGGAGAATCGGGTAAGAGAGGATGGTCATGTCTCAGGTCTAGGGCAAGTTCCTGGGACTGGTGCCAAGTGAGGATCCTTGGCTTTGCACAGGAAAGAATTCAAGAGTGAGCCATAGTAAAGTGAAAGTGAGTTTATTTAGAGAGATACACATTCCATAGGCAGAAAGTGGGTCCATCTCAGAAGGTGAGACTGACCCCAGGCTGTGCTTGCTGGTGACTAGTTTTTATGGGCTGGGTAATTTCATAGGCTAATGAGTGGGAGGAATATTTTAACTATCTTGGAGAAGGGGTGGGAATTTCCAGGAATTGGGCTGCCGCCCACTTTTTGGCCTTTTATGGTAGGCCTCAGAACTGTCATGACGCCTGTGGTTGCATCACTTAGCATATGCTAATGTATTGCAATGAGCATACAATGAGGCTCAAGGTCCACTGGAAGTTGAGTCTTCTGCCATCTTAGGCCTAATAGGTTCTAACCAGTTTTTGTTGTATCTTTAGTGGCTGTGTCATTCTTTTAACGACTGTGTCCTGCCCCTTTCCGTCCTGTCTCAGAGGTATATATGATTATTATTCCCATTTAAGGAGAAAAGTTATTTAGTTACTTAATGATATGTACTCTGATATACCTTGAGGTTTACATTTATTAACCAGAATATTTTTAGAAATGATCTTATATTTCAGTATTCCTGACATAAGTAAATCTTAAGCAAAAGACAAAAGAGTTGTCTTTCTCAGCAGAGGAATACCAGATCTTTAATCTTATTTATTACTAACTCTATACCACTGGTGATAAAAAGACTAAGGGCAGGATAAAAATATACAAGTCAAAACATCTTGCTTCAGTAATCAGAAGCCATGAGGTATAGAGTAGAACTATTTTAGATGGTAATGCTGTAGAAAATTGAGAACAGAATAGCACAGAGAGTACATTTTGAAGATAAACTGTTGGATTGAAATCCTGGGTCTGGAAATTCTTAGCTATGTTAATTTGGCAAGTTTCTGTATTTCTTTAACTCTTGGTTTTCTCGTCTTCAAAATGAAGTTGTTGGGCTTGCTCTAAGATAGCATAGCATTTGTGTTCAATAAATATTAGTTATTGAATCTGTATTACTATAATCATTGTTTTTATATTAAAACAGGTAGAAAGAAACAAAAAGAGAGGCCTTTAGTCTTCATGAAAATAGGCTATTGAGGCTACTTCTGTTTCTGTTGAATTAATTTCCTGTTTTTTATTTCCTTTTACAATTTACAATTAACCTCTTTCAAGTAAAGCATTCTAAGTGTGTGTTTCTTTCTTACAACTAGAAAAACTGAAGGCAAGTTGTTAATATCAGAAATTAATTAGCCAGTTTTAGGTAAAATCAGTTGAATTTTAATTTACTCACAGTTTATCACAATTAAAAAATATCTCAGGTGGGGAAAGTTGTCCGTGGGCAAAAATTGGACCCATTAGCTCTTCTCTTTTGCTGTATAGATCAAGATAAATAATAGTGCTTGAAAATAAGAACTTAATCATTTTCATTATTTTGTTGGTTATCATCATATGAATGATCATAAAAACTGCTTTGACATGAATATTTTTGAACTATAAGGTCATGATATTTCTCATTTAAGATTAAATAATAAAGTAATAATTGTAGAATGATAACAGATAAATTGAGATCATAGGCTTGGAGAGTTGATGGTGTCTAACTAATGCAAATATAAGCCTCTCACAGTTGTGAGTTTGAGGAATTTTAATGAATCATATACATAAAACAAAAATGACATTTCTCGCCTCTGGATTTCAATAGGAAAAACACCTATGATATTCATATTTCTAATCATTCTATGAAGCTTTTGACAACTGCATTAGAGTAAAAATTTATCATTCACCTAAGATGTACTACATAAATAGAGGAGTAATTACATATAAACTTAGAATGTAAAAGTATGTTTTAATATACTACTTTGTTGGTAACTATTGTTAACTTCATTAGCATGTTACTCTAGTAGTTTTTTAAACTGTGGATATTTGTAGTTATATACTGAGCTCTTACTTGGAATCAAATTTGTTGCAAAAATAATGGAAATGGTTTCCGTTTATTAAGAAGTGTGTTCAACAGGAATTCCCTGGCGGCCCAGTGGTTGGGACTCAGGGCTTTCACTGCCGAGGGCCGGGGTTGGATCCCTGGTTGGGGAACTAAGGTCCTATGGGCCACACTGCGTGACCAAAAAATTAAAAAAAAGAAATGTGTTAAGCAAATTTTTCTGTATTTTCAAATTGTGGTATTTTTATATGAATATTGATTTCATAATGAGTGAAAATAATAATAAGAGCAAATGTGAACCAAGGCTTACTATTACTAGACACTCTGTCCTACAGGCCTCATGTGCATTAGCTCTTTGATTTTATTATTTATCAGCTTTAATCTATCTCTTCAAGGAATTAAACTATTTTTATTCTGTTGTAGAGTGTGAAAAATGATACAGAAAAATGGTAACTTTGTTTTTTCTTAGTCTAAAAATATTTTTTTATAATGATGTAACTTTCTTATATTATTTTTTAGTATATTTCCTTTCAAACATCCTTACTGATACAAACAGAAAATGCAGTGATTAAGAGTTGTCCATTGATTTTTATAGCATTATTCCTTAAAATTTCCTTTCTAACATATTATAATTCATAGCACCCCAATAATTTTAGAGCTCCTTCACTGTATTACAAAAACACTTATCTCATAGAGGATCTGTATCCAAAATATAAAAAGAACTCTTAAAACTTAATAATAAGAAAACAAAAAAATCTGAAAAAGACACATACTATATGATTCCAATTATATAACATTCTCAAAAATATAAAAATATAGATAGCATAAAAATTTCAGTGTTTCATAGGCGTTCAGAGGGAAGGATGGAGGGTTGAATAGGTGAAACATAATGTGTTTTTTTTCCTTTTTAGATAACATATCATAATAGTCAATACATGACATGCATTTGTCAAAATCCATAAAATTTTATAGCACAAAAAGTGAACCTTAATATATGCAAATTCAGAAAATTATGTAAGAGATTGGGAAATCCCAGGAAGAAATGCAGAATATGTGAGAACCTAAATGTATTACAAATGTGTGAAACAATCTTTCTTAAGGGGTTAGTTGTAAAAGGTGCTGACCAAGTAACTTTGGATATGAGTGGAGTTCTCAAGACTAAAGTCAAAAGGAACTGCATATACACACTGAATGCTAGTTAATAAAGCTGTTTCTCCCTGAAGTACAAGTTAATTCTGATGCTAATATACATGTATAATGGAATTGAACAGTTAATTAAATGAATGGTGGATGATAGGAGCCAGGTTTCTCAGTGTTGCAATGAATTTACATATTAACAATGGGTGTAGGCCAGAATGATCCATGTAGCAATGGATTGCAGTTGGAGACATCGATAAGAGCTCATATTTAGCTATTATACACATACACACACACACACACACACACAGATGATTATGTATAGGAATAATTATAGATATGTGTGTATGCAAATGCACACATGTATTTCTTTGTGCTGTCATCCAAAGTAGCCTAAAAGCAATGACACTTCACTATTAATGAACACACATAGTGTGCAGATCTTGATTTTTAATAAAAGGAACTAGGAATCCTTGGAGAATGGCTGATTCTAAGACTGGGACTGGAAATACACAACATGATCTTGGAGCATCTTTTAGTACCAGAAAGTAAGGACGTGTTAAAACACACACACCACATTGATACAGATCTGTCAAAGGAACAGAAAGAACTCCAACTGCCAAAGGTAGAACAATTTGGGTCACAAAAAAAGTAGTATTGAATTATAAATCAAAGTATAAAATAAACTTCCATGAGTCTATACAGTTACAAATAAATGTTTAAATACATAAGTGGAGGAGAAGAGGCATATCTCCTATGCAGGATAATTCTAAATAATTGATGTAAATATGACACCTTCAAGGAGAGGGAGCATAACTTACAACTTCTGAAGTGTAAGTAATGCACAGTGACTTCCTTCCCAAAGAGCAAGAAGATTTTCTTTCTTTCTTTCTTTTTTTTAATTGAAGTATAGTTGATTTACAATGTTGTGTTAATTTCTGCTGTAGAGCAAAGTGATTCAGATATATATATATATATATATATATATACACACATTCTTTTAAAAGTTCTTTTCCATTATGGTTTGTCACAGGATATTCAGTATAGTTCCTTGTGCTATAAGTCGGACCTTGTTGTTTATGCATTCTATATATAATAATTTACATCTAATTCTAAACTCTCAATCCATCCTTCCCCCACCCCCACCCCCTTTGCAACTACAAGTCTGTTCTTTATGTCTGTGAGTCCTTTTTTGTTTTGTAGATAAGTTCATTTGTGTTTATGATTCCACATATCAGTGACATCATATGGTGTTTGTCTTTTGCTTTCTGACTTCTCTTAGTATGATAATCTTTAGTTGCATTCATGTTGCTGCAAATGGCATTATTTTGTTCTTTTTTATGGCTAAGAAGTATTCCATTGTATATATGTACCACAGCTTTATCCATTCATCTATCAATGGACATTTAGGTTGTTTCCATGTCTTGGCTATTGTAAATAGTGCTGCAATGAACACTGGGGTGCATGCATCTTTTTGAATTGTAGTTTTGTCCAGATATATGCCCAGGAGTTGGATTGCTGCATCATATGGCAACTCTATTTTTAGTTTTGTAAGGAACCTCCATACTGTTCTCCATAGTGGTTGTACCAATTTACGTTCCCACCAACAGTGTAGGAGAGTTCCTTTTTCTTCACACCCTCTCCAGCATTTGTTATTTGTAGACTTTTTAAAGACAGCTGTTCTGACCAGTGTGAGGTGATACCTCATTGTAGTTTTGATTTGCATTTCTCTAATAATTAGTGATGTTGAGCATCTTTTCATGTGCCTGTTGGCCATCTGTATGTCTTCTTTGCAGAAATGTCTATTTAGGTCTTCTGCCCATTTTTCAATTGGGTTGCTTGTTTTTTGTTGAGGAAGATTTCATCCTAATGTAAAGAGGGTAAAAAAGTGACATTACAATGGAGACATCTGAGAAGACAGCTTCAGCCAGGTGATCAAGTCAACATCAACATTGATAAATCATGTGGATAATATGTAAAACTCACGTTGCTATGATGCGATGAAAATGGCACTTTACTTCTGTGGTCTTTCTCCCAAAAGTCCATAACCACAGTCTAGTCATGTGAAAAATACCACACAAATGCAAATAGTGAAGTATCCTATAAAATATCTATTATTTCCCAAAATTATCAAGGTCATCCAAAAATAAGGAAAGTCTAAAACTGTCACAGCCAAAAGCAGCCTAAGGAGACATAATGACTAGATGTAATTATGTGGGATCCTGGAACAGAAAAGGGAAATTATGTAAAACTATGGAAACCTGAATAAAGTATGGTACAATAATATGCTAGGACTACTGTAACAAAGTACACAAACTGGGTGGCTTAAATAACAAAAACTTATTTTCTCACAGTTCTGGAGGCTAGAAGTCTAAGATCAGAGTGCTGGCTGGCTTGGTTCCTTCTGTGGGCTGTGACAGAGAATCTGTTCCATGACTCTCCTAGCTTCTAGTGGTTTGCTGGCAATCTTTAGTGTTCCTTGGCTTAAAGAAGCATCAACCCAATCTCTGCCTCCATCGTCACGTTTTTTCCTTGTGTACATGTCTGTCTCCAAATTTCCCCTTTTAATAAGGACACTGGTCATATATAAAATTAGTTTTAACTTGATTGTTAAATGTTTGGAGAGATAGAGAACAAAAAAAAAGAAAGAAAACAACAATAAAACCCCAACAATACCCTGGTTTCCAAGGATTTATCTAATACCCAATTTAATTTAGAGATATGGTGATATATTGAAATTCCAAGTGTTCAAATTTCTTCCATGTGTTCAATTTAATTTTTGCCTTTTCCTTATGGCATGGCTGTGTAAACAGAATATGCATATAGTGCTGAACATTTCACCAGTATGGTAGACTGTACATCACCTCTCTGATGAATGGGGTCCCTTAGTAAGGAAAAGTTCAGAGGCATCATTTACATGACTAGTGGTTTAGTAATATAACAGAAGAAGAAAATTTAAGCAAAATGTTTTATGCTTTTTCTTTAGATGAAAAATATATACCCTCATGTGTTCCTTTCCTGGGGCCAGGACTAATTACTGCCTAATTTTGAAACTACTTTCTAGAACAAAATGTAATTATTCCTCCTGGGGTTTCAGGTAATAAAGGCTTTATTGTATCGTGTCTACTTTCCAGAGTAATGTGAGCAGGATTTAGTGTGTACAAATTGTTGCTAATTGAATATACCTATCATTTTTTTTTCAAATGTTGTGTTGTAGGCCATTTACTGCAAGACCTCAGTCAAAACACTTGAATAATCTAAACCCTAATTTTGTTTTCTATACTTTTCATTTTTATTTGTTGTCCATGGGGTGTAAAGTAAAAAAAAACTGTAGGAAGCAACAAAATTAAGAACCATTAAAAGATACTGCCTTTGGGCAACTTGTGTGTCAACATATGCTAGTGGGTATTTTTTATGTGCATGCTCTTAGTTTGCTCTGTGGAACCTCTTTGTACTTATGCTTTTACTTATCAGTTCCATAGGAAAGAGAAAAGCTGGAATAGAAATTCAAAACTGTAAGAAAATCATACATGGGTTGCTTTGTCTGTTAGTGCATAGACTCACTTTGGTTTGAGGACCATTTTGACATTGATTCTAGAAAAGATTACCAAAGAGAACTTTAACAATGCACTTAATATTTGAAATGTCTACAGCACATAGCTCATTGTATTTACTTTTTCTGATTTTGACTATCCTGGTTTAATAAAACTATTAGGATACTGGTTCATTTATGTTAGTTCATTAGCTATAACTTAACATTTGCAAACTAAATGTTTGCATTTCTATTAACCTCAGAAATTAGAATTTTAGACTTGATGTGATTCAGTATTAATGTTTCTTAATTTTTGTTGAGAAAAGGAAGTACTTATCTATAGACAATGTTGAAAGATTTGTGATTTTCCTGTCATATTATGTTTTATTTTTGCTATTTCCTGATTATCTTTTTCAATGTTTCTAGTTTTATTTTGTTGTGAAACATATCATGGGAGAAGGCATAGGTTTCCACCAAAATTTGTTTCCAAAAACTTGATTTTTATCAATGAAACATTTTTAAAACTTTTATTTCAGTCATTTTTGCTTTTTGTTTGTTTGTTTTGTTTCACTTTTCCTTTGTTGAAAAACACTATAATTTTATATGCACTAACAAGTAATTTCAACAATGACTCTCTGTATAGTTTGACAACTTTTCTGATTTAAAGAGAAGAGCTATGATGGTGTGACTTTGGAAGGTCACAAATAAATGTGGGTAAGTTCAGACACAAATATATTCCAAATACCATCTCTCAGAGGAGCATTACTTCTTCAACCTCTACTCCCCAGGAAGCTCCTTAATATGTTACAGGAGTCATGCTGGCCTCTTAAGTCCAATAGATTTTAGCTCAGATAGTGGCTCTGATGCCCATATTAGGGTTATTGCAGGAACATGTTTCTTTGTTATAGGCATAGGGTATGTTAATAATTTATTTGGTTGGGTGGTGGGATATAAACAGAAAAACCGACATGGCTTCTATATGCAATTTCTTTTCTTTTGGAGAGATAGTATAGAGTAAATATTAACACTTCAAATGAGACAGATGTTTTACTTTTCACTAATTCCATTATTCCCACAAATTGTTTCACTTCCCTGAACTTAAGTTTCCTACTTAAGATATGTGGGAAAGGTAAACACTGAATACTCTGGCTGTAATATTGTTTCTGACACATCAGATTTCCTAGTCAAATATGAATTGCATTCAACAAATAGATGATAGTATTTGTTAGGCAAGTTTTACAACAGTACTGAGGAGTAACAAATCTAACATTTGTTTTAAATTTTATATCAGGAAGTTTTAATATAGCCACTGTGAAAAACAGTATGGAGGTTCCTCAAGTAATTAAAAATAGAACTGCCATATGATTCAGCAATTCCACTTCTGGGTGTATATCCAAAGAGAACAAAATCATTATGTTGAAGATACAGCTGCACTGTCATAGTCATTGCAGCATTATTCCATAGTCAAGACATGGAAACAACCTAAGTGTTGACAGATAAATGGATAAACAAATTGTGATACACACACACACACACAAGAGAATATTATTCAGCCATGAATAATTGAACTTTGATTTTATGAATATTTCATGAATAATTGAACTTCTTTCCATTGATATGTCTGTGAGTTTCATTCATATTGTTGTACGTAGCTTTTGATTTTTATTCTCATTGTTATATACTACTATTATGGACATATACCACAGTTTATTCCAGTGTTGATAGGCATCATTAATAGTGAATTTTGGAGTTTGGCCTATTATAAATGCTATAAACATTCTAGTTCTTATACTTTTGTAAACACATCTAAGTATTAGGTGTACACCTAAGAAGGAAGGAAGAAAATAGAGAAAAAATTATACAGTTTTAAAATGAAATGTCTTTAAATTATAAATAATAGACCATAGACTCACACATGACCATCTAATTAAGCAAATAATCTGAAATATTTTCCATTAGATATCACACATGGCTCTACTCATGTTCAAAGAGTGAAGATTTAACCAATTAGACTTTAATAAAATTAAACACATCTTTGTCTGTCTTTGATGATTCAAATGTACCCTGGAAGGACCTTACATATATAAATAAAAGTTGTTGATTTTGGCCTGTCACAGTGGTGAAAGACTGTTTAAAATAGATCAGCTTAAGCAGATTGTATTATATAAACTGAAAAAATCCAACTCGGGAAATTTTTTAGAGTAAAGTTTTGTCTTTCCATCTTTATTTTCACTTAACAAAATTTTTTTCGGAAAATAATTGGCTGTGAAAATCTTTTAATAAAGAATTCTTTTTACTTTTTTTCTAAACCTCTAACTTTTACCCATTTAAAAACTCTTTGAATTACAATATGCCTGCATTAATGTCCATCTATCATTAGTTTACAACTCAATGGATTTTCTCAAACTAAACACACTGAGTAATCAGAGCTGAGATCCAGAAAAAGATCATTATGAGCATTTCCGAAGCCGCTGTAGGCTCCTTTTCAGTCAGTATCTCTCAAAGTCACTGCTTTTTTTATTTTCAATGTCACAGATTAGTTTCAACTGATCTGTACTTTATGTACAAGGGAAGATAAGTACATATGCTTTTATAACTTCTTTCAATTGACATTATGTCTGTGAGATTTATCTATATCGTTGTAGGTAGCTTTTGATTGTTATTTTCATTGTTATATATGGCATTAAAGAAATATGCCACAATTTATATATCCATACAATGTTGATAAACATCATTAATAGAGAAGTTTGCAGTTTTTGGCTGTTATTAACAGTGATACTATAAACATTTTAGACCTGTGTTTTTATAAACCTGTTTATTAGGTCTACACCTAAGAATGGAGTTGATGAGTTTTATGTATCCATTTGTTCAGCTTTAGTAGATACTTCAAATAGTTTTTACAAAGTATTTAAGTGTACTTACATCATCAGTACATGAGAACTCTGGTTGTATCACATCCTTCCCAAAACTTGGCATTGCCTCTCTTTTGTTTTATCTGTTCTAATAGATATGTACCGGTGTCATTTTATTTGCATTTTTCTGCTGCTTAATGAGGCTGAACATTTTAAAGAAAGTATGCCTTTTGGTCGTTTGGGTTTCCTCTTTTGTGAAGGGTATATTCATCTCTTTTCCTAATTTTCTATTGTGTTATCTCTTTTGTTTTTTTTCATTGATACATAGAAGTTTTAATATATTCTAAATGAGTCCTTTGTATGGTATATGCATTGAAAATGTCTTATACCTGTATGGGTTACATTGTCTCTGTAGTATCTTTTATTTACATACCTTTTTAATACCCAGCTTAATTCCCTCCTTTTTTATAATTTTTCACTTAATCAGCTCAGACTGATCTTTCATTTCACTGATTTCCTAGAAAGTATAATCCTCAGTATAGCACAAAAATCTTCTTTCCCCACAAGACAATAAGCAGCTCAATTCTAGAGATGGGTATATAGTAGATGTTATTTAAATGTTTGATGAAATGAATGAATTTTGAAGATATTACTGTTAGTGACAGTTTCCCAAATGGTGCTCTATTTTTTATACTAGTAAATTAAACAAATAAGTTTAATATAATTTATATTAATAGTAAATTCTGACAAGTAGAATGTTTGATTTAAATGTACCATTTCAAAACATTGAAGTTTTATTTTTCCCCTAAATGGTGAGTATATGAAGACATAATATCAGTGACTGCTTTTTTCCAGAGGTTGAAATACCAAGAGAAAGTTAAAATATGTTATGAAACCCACTTATGAAACAAGAATGTCTATGTACCCATTCTTTAATTTAATCAGCTCACGTTTGCCCAAATTTGGGGAATAGGTAATCAAGCTTAGAGAACATTTTGATGTGATCATGGCAAAAATTAACAGCAAATTATTTAAAAGGGTCAAAACCTAGAATTCATTTATTTATGTTAGATTTCAGGAACCACCTACCGTTAGGAGCCATGACACTCTGTTATTACCAAGCAACACATCTCAGTCCAAATTGCAGTGTCTTGGGAGATTAGGTTGACTTGGTGATGTCTCATGGCATCGTGGGAGCAAGCAGCATGTTTTCCCACGCCCAGCTCATAGAGGAAACTCTCACAAAGTTCTATGCTGATTTTACTCTGCAATAAAATAGTGTATTTCACAACTTCTTCAAGCAAAACTCTTTACATTCATCAAAACCATGCATATCCCATCATTGGGGAATAGTAATATCAGACAAGACACAAGAATAAGGGTTGCAAATGCAGCATTATCTATCCTCCTTCACTTGAATTTGAAAATTTGAAGATGTTTGTCATCTGAGTTCTAAATTCAGCAGTCTTACCTCCCTAAATATCCAGAAATTGTTTTGATATTATAGAATCTAGAAGTATTATTTCACTATAGCCAAATCACAAAGGGATGTTGAAAACAGCTTAGCAAACTTATGTCACCAGATAGAATTAGTCATCAAAAAGGCACTATTTAAAGGAAAATAAGTTTAAAAAGGAATAGTAAATATGGCATCTTGAACATAGACTTGAAAACAGGTTCTCACTGTAGCTCATTCCATTTGTCTCATCCCTGCTATATATATCCTTTGCATTAAAAAAATTCCCAACTTAGAGTGAATGAGTTCTTGCCAGGCTACTTTAAAAAAAAAAAAAAAAACAGCTTTCTTGAGATACAATTCACATACAATAAAAACCATTTTGAAGTGTACAATTAATGGTTTTTAGTATATTCACCAAATTATGTAACCATTACCACAATCTAATTTTAGCACATTTTATCACCCCCAAAAGAAACCCCATACTTATTAAATGTCACTTCGTATACCCATTCCTAGCCCTAACCAACCACTGTGTATTTTTGGTCTTTATGGATTTGTCATATTTAGACATATGTAAGTGAAATCATACAATGTGGTCTCTTCTCAATACAATTAATTTCACCATATTTTTGTTTCTAGTCAATATAGATGAGTCTTTTCAGAATAGTAAAAACCCACAATACCATTCTATAAAAGGTTTTAAAGAACAAGGGCTAGATATTGTAATTTATTGGTTCTTTCCTTAATATTAATTATTACTCATTTTACTATCTCATACTCTCCTCATCCTGAGATTTCTCTATAGTATATTTATCTATTGATATAATACAATATTTGGTCCCTGGTTTCTTCTAGTCTCACTCCTTGGAAATTATCAGTTATTTTGATATAGAATAAATTGAATATGGTGACCTTCTGATTCTGCCTCTAATTGTACATTTGGAAAAGCTGAAGTGAAAACATAACCCCCAAGAACTCATTATCCTGGTTTAATACTCAACAGGCATGGAGAAAAGAATAAACTTCATTCAGAATAACTACCTGAGTTTTTATGAGCAGGAAATTACAAGAAAAAAATGATTGCAAAATTATTTGAAAGAAATTAAAGATTTGCAGTAAGAGTTACATTTCTTATGACTTCTATTAAATTCAAAGAATGTTGGAAAGGGACACATAATTGGCAAATTTAACTTAAGAATAACAGAATAATTCAAGAACATGTTTGACCAGTTCCTTCCCCTGCTCAGACATTTTGCCTACCACTGTGGTCTTGAGTGAATATACCTAAGTTATTGATATATTGCAGTGAAGCTAATTAAATAATGGAATGGAACTCCTTTCATATTATGGCATCTGAGAACAAAACTAGCTTAAGACATAATAGAATTGCTCTGTATGGGTGGCTATGCTTGAAAGGACAGAGTTCAAGTTGTGATGACAAAAGATGCCTTAGACTGAAACTCTGCAGTATTAGCAAAGTACATCTAGTGCTTGAAAAAGACTTGCTATGTAAAGTGAGCCTTGCATCTCCTATTTCATTAGAATCTCTAAACTAAGTCATCCATCATCCCCTATTAATTTCTCTATGGTAAAATTCAATGTGCTTAACAATCTTGCCCCAAGCTTACATATCCAAACCCACTCCTCTCCTTCCTGCATGTACCCACTCTTCCAGAAACAAAATGCCACTCACTGTCCTCAAACAAATGAAGATGTCTTATGTCTTCATGCCTTTCTTTGCAGACACTGTTTTCTAGTAACTACTTCTCCCTGTCCACACCTCTGCCTGGTAAATTCCTATTAATATTTTAAGCCACAATTCAGATATCATCTTCTCTTTGCAGTGATATACAACTCATTTGCTCCCTCCTCTGAGTTCCTATAACCCTATTGTTGTATTTGTGCCACAGAACACACACACACACACACACACACACACACACACACACTGCATCTTGTCTGCTTATTTACTGTACTGGATTTGTAAACTCTTTGATCATAAGATAACAACTCATTTCTGTATTTCTGGTAGCTTGCATAGTTCATGGTCCAGATTGAGTATACTACATATGTTTGTTGACTAAGTTAAAAATAAGCAAATAGACACAAATTCTTTATGCCAATACCCAAACTATCCTTGCATACACCTTAAATAAATATACCTGCGATATTTTAAAGATTATAAGCATGGAATCAGTTTTCTGGTTATGGATGACAGAACAAAGGAATTTTTTAACCTGTTTTCCTTCTTCAAAATCTATTGAGAGCCAGTACTACTAATAATGCAAGCATCAGCAACAATCTGAACACACTGCCAGTAGCTCTGACCACTACCTGGTGTGAGCCAGAGAATAGCCTGAGAGATAAAACAGCACAACACATACCTAAAGGCAAGTGTCGCAGTGATGGCAGTTTATCTCATCACCCTTAGATATGAATGAGATCTGAGCTCTAAGACAGGCCACTACAGAATCAGGAGACATCTGTGTGGAAACCTAATTCATTCTTACAACATGGCAGTGAGTATGATGCTGGAGGAGAAAGCATGCTAAAGTCATTTTTATTGTCCATAACTGAACCTTCAATGCAAAGGAGAATCCTGGATGTCAAGAGGGGTGAAGGAAGGAAAGGAAGCAGCAATTATCAGATCAATGAGCTACACCAACCTACCACTGCTTAAATGCTGATGCTTGGGGGAGTGAAGGTGGGGGTGGGCTTGTGCCCAAAGGAAACAGCCAACTTAGGAAGAGGGCACTCAAAACAATATAAATCAGAGTTGGAGCTCATTCCCTTTCTTGTTCCATTATCTGTCCATTTGACAGTATGCAGTGTACAGGCTGTCATGGTTTGAAGATAACTCATAAGCAGGGACATAAAATACATGACCTTAAGAATGGAAACTACAAAAGGAGAGAAAGATACTGAAAGAACATACACTATGGAAGAATTACTTGTAGGGGGGAAACAAGATTTCAGACAAATAATTCTTCAAGTTCAAAGAAATTGCAAAGAAATGTGACCTCTCTTTTAAAAAGAGAGTGACACAATAAAGATTTTATAAAAAATATAATAAAAACTATTGACACCCAACCAGAGATGTATGGTATAGGCTTTAAAAAAAAATCACTTAAAAGAAAGAGAAAGTAATAAAGATAAAAATGACTCTATGTGGAAAGAGTCAAAGTAAAATGAAGCATGACTGGAGTTTTGAAGAATATGCAGAACAAAAAGTATTCAAAGATGTAAGAGGAAAACATCCCTGAACTAAAGATTATAATCCACACACTGAAAGACCATACTGGGTCTTAAGAAAAACTTATTCCAACTCCTTTGATTCTACTGGAAGTAGAACCAAGTCTAAGCGAGCTAATTTCTTCATCCTGTATTGCTAGAAGTACAAGTATATTGTCTGAAGTAGTTTAAATTATATAGTTTAAAAATGATGTGAAACTCACTATTTATCAAAAATTTACCTGACTTTTACAGGGATTATTTATAAAATAATATTTTGTCTGTTAAAGAAAAAGTTACTTGCATCTTACCGGTATTTTCAGGGCACCCAAGTTTATATTGCTTCTGTTAAATATAAATTAATTTTATTAAAATAGCTCTTAAATATAGAATACAACATAATGTAAAATTTAAATGTCATTTACTTATCTATCAGTCTATCCACTAATATTTATTTAATTTACCTACTTACATGTATTTCCTTCTATCTACATATGTGATTTGAGAAATGCCTAGAATAGTGTTCATCCCATGTTAGTGACGGTGATTTCTTATGATAGAATTTAGAGTCTGTTGGGGAAATGTTTTTGATTGCTTCTTTGTGTTGTTTGCATTTGTTAATATTAGCATTAGGGGCTTCCCTGGTGGTGCAGTTGTTGAGAGTCCGCCTGCCGATGCAGGGGACACGGGTTCATGCCCCAGCCCGGGAGGATCCCACATGCCGCAGAGTGGCTGGGCCCGTGGGCCATGGCCGCTGGGCCTGCGCGTCCAGAGCCTGTGCTGTGCAACGGGAGAGGCCACAACAGTGGGAAACCCGTGTACTGCAAAAAAAAAAAAAAAATATATATATATATATATATATATATATAAACATTAATTATTTCTAAAAACATTTTAAGAAGTATAGGTTAGATAATTTTATTGGGATATTTAAAATCTGAGCAATTTTGGCCTCACTCTAACATGTTTTTTTGTTTTTTTTTTTTTTTTTTGTGGTACGTGGGCCTCTCACTGTTGTGGCCTCTCCCGTTGCGGAGCACGGGCTCCGGACGCGCAGGCTCAGCGGCCATGGCTCACGGGCGTAGCCGCTCCGCGGCATGTGGGATCTTCCCGGACCGGGGCATGAACCCATGTCCCCTGCATCGGCAGGCGGACTCTCAACCACTGTGCCACCAGGGAAGCCCTCTAACATGTTTTTTAAAAAATTATTTATTATAGTATTTCCCAGAGTGTAACACTTATATAAATTAGTAATATGCAAAAACTCTTTTGTCATAAAATAATTTGGGGAAATGCAAAGAAAAACCAAATAGTTTTCTTTAAAGCATGGTTATTGAAATATCAATGCTATTGTTTTTTAGGATGCTACAGTAAGGAAAAAATTGTATGCAGTATTTCACAAACATATTTGTTTGTAGAAGATTTCTTATTTTATTCTTTCAAAACTTGTCCTTGAACTAATGTCAAGGGAGCACACTTTGTAAAGTTTCTATTAATGTTTACTTTGGTTTGAAATCCTATGTCCAAGATATTTATTAGTACTTTTTTTAACTGAATAAAATATTTAAAAAAATTCTACAGTGCTTTATAATTTTCAAATTTTCACACACATGATTTCATACAATCCCTTAATAACTTCTTTTTTCTTCCCCCTATCCCTATACTGTCCCTTCCCCCTTCCCTCTCCCCACTGGTACCACTAGTTTATTCTTTGTATCTGTGAGTCTGCTGCTTTTTTTTTTATTCACTAGTTTGTTGTATTTTTTAGATTACACATATAAGTGATATCATACAGTATTTGTCTTTCTCTGTCTGACGTATTTCAGTTAGCATAATGCCCTCCAAGTCCATCCATGTTTCTGAAAATGGCAAAATTTCATTCATTTTTATAGCTGAGTAGTATTCTGTTGTATGTATATACCATATCTTCTTCATCCATTCGTCTGTTGAGGGACACTTAGGTTGCTTCCATATCTTAGCAATCATAAATAATGCTGCTATGAACATTGGGGTGTGTGTATCATTTTGAATTAGTGTTTTTCTTTTTTTCAAGTATATACCAAGGAGTGGAATTGTGGGGTCACATGGTAGTTCAATTTTTAGTTTTTTGAGAAACCTCCATACCGTTTTCCACCGTGACTATACCAATTTACATTTCCACCAGCAGTGTACGAGGCTTCCCTTTTCTCTTCATCCTCTTCAACAATTGTTATTTGTGTTCTTTTTGATGATAGCCACTCTGACAGGTGCAAGATGATATCTCATTGTGGTCTTGATTTGCATTTTCCTGATGATTAGTGATGTTGAGCATCTTTTCATGTGCCTATTGGCCATCTGCATGTCCTCTTTGGAAAACTGTCTTTTCAGTTCTTTTGTCCTTTTTAAAATCAGGTTGTTTATTTTTTTGATGTCGAGTTGTATGAGCTGTTTACATATATTGGATATTAACCACTTATCAGTCATGTCATTTGCAAATATCTTCTCCCATTCAACAGGCTGTGTTTTGGTTTTGTCGATGGTTTCCTTTGCTGTACAAAAGCTTTTAAGTTTAATTAGGTCCCATTTGTTAATTTTTGCTTTTGTTTTCTTTGCTTTAGGAGATAGATGCAAAGAAATATTGTTGCAATTTATGTCAAAGAGATATCTGCCTATGATTTCCTTTAGGAGTTTTATAGTATCCAGTCTTATATTTAGGTCTGTAATCCATTTTGAGTTTATTTTAGTATTAGTACTTTTTATATGAAGGAATTACATACCCTAATTTAAAAATAATGGGGAACATAGCTTTACCTTAAATAGCCATTAAATAATGTTACAAAGATTTTTGATACCATGTTACAAAAATATTTTACACTGGAAATTGGTTCAACTAAGAAAAAAAATTAAAAACTGGAATAAAATACGCCAGAGCTATAATATCAGATGCCTTTGAGTGTCAGAAAGAGTGATATTTTACCCCTTCTTTATATTGTTCATACTTTCCAAGGATTTTCAATTTTCATGCATTATTTCAAAATGAAAGAAAATGTTAGCATTGAAAAACAAGCATAAGAACATCTTATATGTGCCACATCTTCTCTCTGAGATTTAACAAGTGGACAAATCTTTTCAGATTTAAATAAGATGGGAAAACTCACACTGTGGTCTGCTTTCTGCTTCTTGTGCTCAGTTAATTATATGAAACACACTATTAAGACAAGGCCTATGCACTTTAAGTAGTATTTCAAGCGCTGAATTAATTCTATGTGAATTGCATTTAATGATTGAGAATTGATGATTGCTATTAATGAACCCAATATTTCCTGGTATTATTTGTAATTTTTATTTTGTCATAATAAGCTACAAACTTTTTTATTCCCTTTCTCACAAACTGGTCAGAGACTTTGTGTTTCTGGTATTTGTGCAATGGACCCAGGAGGACTGGCTGAAATGATTGGGTAAAGATTGTTTAGCTGGTGCATAATGCTTCATCACAAAATGCAATTCCAAGAATATGTTAAACTCACACCAGACTATCCTAATTATAGCCTTTAATTCCTATAAAAAATTTCCATGGTTCCCTACATTTTTGTTTTAATTGTGTAACTGTGAGATCATTCATTGCCATCCTGGAAATCATATGCAGTCATATCATGAAGGTTTTACTATGCCCCAAGCTCTTATGGATTTTGATATTTTAATGAGAATATACTTAGAGGTTTTATGAGAATGACAGCATCTTTATAGTTTATTCATCAAAATTTTTCCGGCTAAGTTAGGGTTTGAGATATCTATAAGTATGCCTTTTTACACAAGATATTAATATAGTGAATATCTCCCTCTGAAACAGAGAAATGTGATCAGCTTTTTTACTTAGACTTAGATCACATGCTCCATTCAGAGTGGATTCTCACCCATATCAGTTAAGATTAGATTCCTATGTGAAAAACAGGGTCCCCAAATCACAATGGCTTTAAAAACATAAAATTCAACTTTGTTTCTTACATACAAGTCTTGAGGCAGATCAGGGCTGACTTGGCAACTCATGTCTACAAAGCCCTTAAGGACTGAGTTTTCTTTCCTTTCAGTATTCCTTTTGACCATCTCTGACATAGCATGTTCATACTAATTGTATAAACTGGCAGCTAGAGCTCCAGCCATCAAATCTACATTCCAGGCAAAAGGTTTGAGGAAAGGGATAAACATTTACAAGAGTATGGGGCAACTTTTCTTTTAAAAAGTTTTCCAGAAGCTGCCACTCAATATTTTCACTTCCATCCTTTTCCAATTTTGTTAGATGATCACACATACCATCGAGATAGTATTTATTCTTCATGACTAACTGCTTAGCTAAAAAATTATATGTTCTATTTTTAAGGGGAAAATGCTGTTTGTATCAGACTACCTGAAAGAGGTTGGCTAAGAGTTAGGCAGGGAGTGGCCCCGAGAATGAAATGGAGACTATATCAGGAAACAAGGAAATAAATACACAGAGTAAATACAGATGTCTAGTATACTGAAAATAAGAATAAGAAGAAAGATGAATGATAACAAAGAGACGAAATGCATGGTTTTACAGAGCAAGATTGGGGAAAAAGGAATGGCAGAGAAGGGTAAGTTAGGCTTTATATTAAATTTTCAGTATCTGTATTATATGGGTATTAGCAGATTTTTGTATCTGATGCCAATATATCCCATACCGTGCCCATAAGTTACAGATTTCCCATTACAGTACTAAATCAAGTTAACAGTTTCCATAAGAGCACAGACTTGTTCATATTGCAGATGGAACTATATTCAATTACTAACTAGGTTCTACAGTGTTTCACTTATTTTTTAGTTGATGCATTTCCTCTTGCTCTGCAGATATCAGTTTCTTCCTTACTCAAGTTTGAGTATTTGATTTCTTAAAGAGAAAGTTAATTTTGTAAAAAGGAAGAGGAAAACAAATAGATAAAAAGGAGCTGCTATGATATAATAACTTTATTGTCTAATTCTCAGCCATCTATGAAGAGTAGATAATTTTCACTCTTACACTAAGAGTAGGGATGTAGGAGAAAAGATTGAATTATCCCCCCCAAAATAGGAGATGTAAACACCTGCCTTAGTTGCTGACTTTGTGATTCTGTTCTAGAAAATTTTCCCATGAAAATATTTTTCTTCAGAGAGATAATCCAGTCATCCCTTAGTGTCTGTGTAGGAGATTGGTTCCAGGACACCTGTCCCCCCCCACCAAGGATACCAAAATTCAAGGAGGTCCACGACCCTCACAGAAAATGGCAGAGTATTTGCATATAACCTAGGCATGTCTTCCATATACTCTAGATTACTTAGAATACCTAATACATCTCTAGATTACTTAGAATACCTAATACAATGTAAATGCTATGTAAGTAGTTGCATGTGTGGCAAATTCAAGGTTTGGAGTTTTCTTGAATTTTTTTTTTTTTTTTTCCAATCTGAGGTTAGTTGAATCAGAGAATGCAGAACCTGCCGATACAGAGGGCAGACTGCACCGAACTTTATTTCTTAGGTGGGAGTTTTATAAAAGTCATTATCTATTTCTATGGTTCTCAAATGGAGAAAATGTGCCTCCCAGTAGACATTTGACAATGTCTGAAGTCATTTGTGGTTGTCAGAACTAGGGGTTGCTAATGGCACTTAGTCGGTAGAGGCCAAGGTGATGTTAACCATTCTACAATGCACCTGCCAGTTTCCCCTTCCCTGTCCCCAACAAAGAATTATCCAGCCCAAATGTCAATAGTACTGAGTTGTACAACCCTGAACTATATGAGTTTATTTAGAATGAAGAATACTCCCTATTAGTGCCAATGATATACCTCAAAATATATATTTGATTTTTCAAAAAATAACACCTACTATAATTAAATTTGTACAACTCTAATTCAAGAGCTCTTAAGCTGAATTCCATGCAATGCAAGAGTGTCTATGAATCTTGAAATCATAAGCAAAATATTATGTAGGTGTACATCTGCATATTTTGAAGGGGTAAGCCCATACCATTTATCTAATTGTCTAAGGGATTTATGACCTGACAAAGCCAGCCACTAAATTTATTTAGAATGCCAAAGAATTCTAGTGTATTAATCAGCAGTGTTCTTCCCTCCAGTGAGCCAAGCTGCTCTTTCAAGCACTGTTTCTCAGCACATTCTCTAACCTTACTGTATTAAGACATGACATTCATGGAAATGAAATTTAAAGATTCCCAATTGAATCCTCTTTAATTAATAGAAATAGTATCGACAAAGCAAAGTTTCTTTTGGAGAGCTTGTGATTTAAGAAACCAGATTTCCCACTTTAACCAACATTTCTATAATTTACACTTGAATATGTTAAATATCCTTTGTGATACACATTGCTTTGGTGTTTAGGATGATAGTATACCCTCTACAGTTAATAATGTATTTCCTTAAGATCTGTTCCTTGTCTCTTGTCCTGTCTCAGGAAATGATATTACTATCCATCCAAGTCACCACACCAGAAACAATAAAGGAAAATCTCCCTCATCTCTTCCCTTTCAACTCCAATTATTTTGCAGTTCTATTCATTCTACATCCTAAATTTTGTTTGAGTCCCTTCCCTTTTCTCAATCCCTCATGCTATTTTTTTCAGCTCAATATCTCACTCTCTTTCAATTAAATATTGCCTTTATAGACTGCTAACTGCTATCCCTGATTTCAGGTCCTCTCTACTCCATTTCATTCTTCATACAGCTGCAGAGCCATCTTTCTAAGCCATCTTTCTAAACTGTGAATCTGACCAGGTCACATTTCAGTTAAAAACATTGAAGGTCTCCCTGTTACCTCCATGCTAACACCCCCCTTTCTGGCCTTGTCTCCTGCTACTGCTACCCTCTCTGGAGGCTAGGCTCTAACTGCATTGATTTCTCACCATCCCTGGATATATGCTTTTCTGACTCTGCTCCGCTTTGCTTGAATAATGTTCCCTCTCTTGTTGAAATCTTATTCATCTTTCATAAGGAAGCTGGCTTCAAAGTCTTTTCCAGTTCTCTCAGGCAGAGGTTATTTTCTCTAATTTCTGTTCAAAAATCATTTGGCACTTCATTTAATATCTTATCACCTTTGTTTTCCAAGCACCTTGAGCAGTTCATGTACCTATGAACATTTCCAGTAAATGTTTCTGTAATGAGATTGACAACACTATGTAAATTTAAGACTTTGCTCAGTACTGGACCATCACGGGCAAACATTGTCTTTGTTGGCCAAGCTAAACAATAGAGAGATGATGAATTCATGCAGCAAATGAAATGAAAATTTTGCTATCAGTTCTTAAAAATTGTAACCTGCACTTTAGCTTTCTAAAATACTATTATTAGGAGTATAGAACATTGTTCTTGCATAGAACAAGTGTTACTCTCTCTATTTCTTTAACCACAATTCTTATTGCTGTTATTGAAGGAATATACAGTAGCTGAATTGCAGATAATTGCAGAAGGGTAGGAGTTCACAAGTTTTAAGGCGAATGAATGAACAAAGTAACACCATTCAACTTTTCATTTAAGACACTGAATGACCCTGAGTCCAGGGATGTTGCTGAATAGCTTACAATGCACAGCACAGTCCCTGGCCCGTTAAGAAATAATTATCTGGACCACAATGTTACTTCTGCCAAGCATACGAAACATTGCATATATTTTAATAGAGATGAACCTGGAGGCTCTTGAAATATACATGGCTGTTTTTATTCACACTAAATGGCCCCAAGCCTCTAGGTTTTTATTGTACATACCATGATGCCTTTTTAAGATTATACCCCCCTGAATCCAGTTTATCCAGAAGCACACTGGCTTTTGGGGCTCTATTAAAGTTAGAAGTCCACTGATAATGCAGAATTGAAAATGTAGAAATCATACATATTGTTCGTACATTTTTCCTGAAGTAAAAGAGGGAATATTAAAGTAGAATATATTAGATATCACCTGAACAAAAAGTGCCTTGAGAGCCAAACACTGAGACTATCTTTGGTTTAGCCATTATTGAAGGAGTTACTGAATTCTGAATATACTACAATAGTGGTACTTTTATAGTATAGTTTACTTCTTTTGGAGTTGAAGGACTATGTCATTGAATTGCATTTGCGAAGTATCATGGCAAATATTGTTAGGGTACCTGGGACCTCTTTCCGATTAATTCCAAGTTTAACAGCAGTGAAGACTGCTTATTATTCAGTTACTTGTCTAATTTACAAAGAATCATCTCTTTTCTCTTGGTAATGTGGGTGTATACATACAGATACTCATATTTTCTAGTTCACAATTGTGGCAAGATTGAAGTAAAGGTGATAGGAAATTGACCCTTTCTCAGGTTAAGTAAGAAATATCCTAGACACCTGCCAATTAAACTTGTAACATTGTGTTACTCCTTTCAAGTTAAACAGAACAATTTTAGGAGACCATCCATATGCTGCATTTTACAAAGACTTTCCAGAAATAGCATTTTATTGTAATTGATGCAAGACGTTTTTCCCATCCTTGAGCTTATATTATTCAGTCATGTGTGCCTAAAAAGCAAAGCATTTTGGAAGAAGAAAAATAACATTTAAGTAGAATATATTTTATTTTGCTTTACTTCTAATTCCTTTTGAGTACCATGTTTTAAAAAAGGAAATGGAAACTAGAAATAATCCGTGGGCATGGGCAACTAGAGGTTTTTCATAGTCTAGTAACTTCAGAGATGTTAATAACTCAAGAGACTTCTGATTTCCTTTTCAGACTTAAAAGGACTATAAAATTGCTTTATTCAGCAGATTTGTAATGTCTAACCTCCCTGTCCTTGACTTCTAACCCTACCTTTGCTTGGGGAAAGAAGACTAGTTAACTGATTATATTAGGTTAATAAAAATGCAACCCATAAACTCCCACTTGCTGTTTCACAGAAGGCATCCTATCATTTATTTAAAAGCCAGAAGAAAGAAATGTCATTCCATAAAGATAAGAGCAGCATTTTATTACTTGTCTAGACAATTTAATTGTTGAAAATCGTCAGTGGATATTAGAGAGGGAAGTATTGGCATCACTTGTTTCATGTAATAAATTAAAAACCTAAAATGAATGTGATTTGACAGAATGTTTAAGCAAGGAGGAGGGAGCAATGTTAGCATTTTAATTTTGTTTTGATTGAAGATAGTTTCGTTCCACCATGAAAAAATCATGCCATTTTTCCAGCATACCTCATTTCCAGTGGAACTCAGTAAAATGTGCACGTGTTAACATTAGATTCGGCAGGCTTTAATGCAGTTACAAAAAGGAGTTTTGCCAAAAAGAGGGATAAATATCACAGCCATTCATTTCACAGTGCTCTCCAATCTGGCTGCAACTGTTTCCCCAAGCAGCATGTCAGTGAATAAAAAAGGAAATTCAAAGGAGGGGCAGGAGAAAAGGGATTTAGGAAGAAGGGGGTTTTAAAACACTTTTGGCTTTAGAGAAAACAATTCACAATCATTAGCATGAGTAAAATTGCTGTTTAGCCTAGGCTAATGAAAGCAGAGATTGAAAGCAGAGATTTTTCAGAAACAAAATAAAACAAAAACACAAAAACAAAACTATCCTCTGAACACCATTACTGAAGATTAAGGGGAGCCAGGGTAAGTAAACATCCACGTTTCATAGTTGAATCCCCCCCGCCACTTCCTCAGATTATGAAGTGAATATCCTCATTTAGTGTGCTTTTCTATGTTCATAGAAAAAGACTGTATCCTGCTGACTTTTTCTAAATTGGTTCTTTTAGCATTTGTTTACACTTCTGTATTTTTTACCATGCAATTTGTTGTCCTAAAGTAATTACATATTAGAAAGTATAACCCTTTGGTTACCAAAATGGCCAATGCTGATATTGTTAATAAAGGAAGAGAGCAAGGAACTTATTTTGACTCTGGTTTTATTTCCTGATGAATCCACTACTGTGGCATCCTCCGCCAGTGGGAGATGGGGCACATAATGATGGCAGTTCTCCTGTGGAATTATCTATTCCAAAAATGTGTTGGTTCAATGACTCTCTTTGTAAAAAGGAAACATGTAAACATTGTAAAATCATTTTTAACTATGTTCTCATTTATTTTCTTCATCAATTCTAGGAGGTACATACTAATGTCTATTCCATTTTTAAAAAAATTTTACTGGAGTATGGTTGATTTAAAATATTGTGTTAGTTTCAGGTGTACAGCAAAGTGATTCACTTATACATATACATATATTCATTCTTTTTCAGATTCTTTTCTCATATAGGTTATCACAGAATATTCAGTAGAGTTCCCTGTGCTATACAGTAGGTCATTGTTAGTTATCTATTCTTATATACAGTAGTGTGTGTATGTTAATCTCAAGTTCCTGATTTATACCTCCCCTCAACGTTTCCCCTTTTGTAACAAGTTTGTTTTTGATATCTGTAAATCTGTTTCTGCTTTGTAAATAAGTTCATTTGTATCATTTTTTTTGGTTCTACTAAATTTTTTTTTCAATTTTTTAATGTCTTTATTGGGGTATAATGGCTTTACAAAGTTGTGTTAGTTTCTGCTTTATAACAAAGTGAATCAGTTATACGTATACATATGTCCCCATATCTCTTCCCTCTTGTGTCTCCCTCCTACCCTCCTTATCCCACCCCTCTAGGTGGTCGCAAAGCACCAAGCGGCTCTCCCTGTGCTATGCAGCTGCTTCACACTAGCTTTCTATTTTACATTTGGTAGTGTATATATGTACATGCCACTCTCTTACTTTGTAACAGCTTACACTAACTCCACCCCATATCCTCAAGTCCATTATCTAGTAGGTCTGCATCTTTATTCCCGTCTGGCCCCTAGGTTCTTCATGGCCATTTTCTTCTTTTTAGATTCCATATATATGTGTTAGCATACGGTATTTGTTTTTCTCTTTCTGACATACTTCACTCTGTATGACAAACTCTAGGTCCATCCACCTCACTACAAATAACTCAGTTTCATTTCTTTTTATGGCTGAGTAATATTACATTGTGTATATGTGCCATATCTTCTTTATCCATTCATCTGTTGATGGACACTTAGGTTGCTTCCATGTCCTGGCTATTGTAAATAGTGCTGCAAAGAACACTGTGGTACATGACTCTTTTTGAATTACGGTTTTCCCAGGGTATATGCCCAGTAGTGGGATTGCTGGGTCATATGGTACTTCTATTTGTAGTTTTTTAACGAAGCTCCATACTGTTCTCCATAGTGGCTGTATCAATTTATATTCCCACCAACGGGGCAAGAGGGTTCCCTTTTCTCCACACCATCTCCAGCATTTATTGTTTCTAGATTTTTTATAATGGCCATTCTGACTGGTGTGAGATGATATCTCATTGTAGTTTTGATTTGCATTTCTGTAATGATTAATGATGCTGAGCATTCTTTCATGTGTTTGTTGGCAATCGGTATATCTTCTTTGGAAAAATGTCTATTTAGGTCTTCTGCCCATTTTTAGATTGTGCTGTTTGGTTTTTTTGATATTGAGCTGCATGAGCTGCTTGTAAATTTTGGAGATTAATCCTTTGTAAGTTGCTTCATTTGCAAATATTTTCTCCCATTCTGAGGGTTGTGATTTTGTCTTGGTTATGGTTTCATTTGCTGTGCAAAAGCTTTGAAGTTTCATTAGGTCCCATTTGTTTATTTTTGTTTTTATTTCCATTTCTCTAGGAGGTGGGTCAAAAAGGATCTTGCTGTGATTTATGTCATAGAGTGTTCTGCCTATGTTTTCCTCTAAGAGTTTGATAGTGTCTGGCCTTACATTTAGGTCTTTAATCCATTTTGAGTTTATTTTTGTGTATGGTGTTAGGGAGTGTTCTAATTTTATTCTCTTACATGTAGCTGTCCAGTTTTCCCAGCACCACTTACTGAAGAGGCTGTCTTTTCTCCACTGTATATTCTTGCCTCCTTTATCAAAGAAAAGGTGACCATATGTGTGTGGGTTTATTTCTGGGCTTTCTATCCTGTTCCATTGATCTATCTTTCTGTTTTTATGCCAGAACCATACTGTCTTGATTACTGTAGTTTTGTAATATAGTCTGAAGTCAGGGAGCCTAATTCCTCCAGCTCCGTTTCTCTTTCTCAGAATTGCTTTGGCTAGTTGAGGTCTTTTCTGTTTTCACACAAATTATGAAATTTTTTGTTCTAGTTCTGTGAAAAATGCCAGTGGTAAGTCGATAGGGATTTCATTGAATCTGTAGATTGCTATGGGTAGCAGAGTCATTTTCACAATGTTGATTCTTCCAATCCAAGAACATGGTATATCTCTCCATCTATTTGTATCATCTTTAATTTCTTTCATCAGTGTCTTACAATTTTCTGCATACAGTTCTTTTGTCTCCTTAGGTAGGTTTATTCCTAGATATTTTATTCTTTTTGTTGCAATGGTAAATGGGAGTGTTTTATTAATTTCACTTTCAGATTTTTCATCATAAGTTTATATGAATGCAAGAGGTTTCTGGGCATTAATTTTGTATCCTGTTACTTTACCAAATTCATTGATTAGCTCTAGTAGTTTTCTGGTAACATCTTTAGGATTCTCTATGTATACTATCATGTCATCTGCAAACAGTAAGTTATACTTCTTTTCTGATTTGGATTCCTTTTATTTCTTTTTCTTCTCTGATTGCTGTGGCTAAAACTTCCAAAACTGTGTTGAATAATAGTGGTGAGAGTGGGCAACCTTGTCTTTTTCCTGATCTTAGTGGAAATGTTTTCAGTTTTTCACCATTGAGGACGATGTTGGCTCTGGGCTTGTCATATGTGGCCTTTATTGTGTTGAGGAAAGTTCCCTCTATGCGTACTTTCTGGAGGGTTTTTATCATAAATGGGTGCTGAATTTTGTCAAAATATTTCTTTGCATCGATTGAGATGATCATATGTTTTTTTTCCTTCAATTTGTTAATATGGTGTATCACCTTGATTGATTTGCGTACGTTGAAGAGTCCTTGCTTTCCTGGGATAAACCCCACTTGATCAAAATGTATGATCCTTTTAATGTGATGTTGAATTCTGTTTGCTAGTATTTTGTTGAGGAGTTTTGCATCTATGTTCATCAGTGATATTGGCCTATAGTTTTCTTTCTTTGTGACATCTTTTTCTGGTTTTGGTATCAGGGTGATGGTGGCCTCATAGAATGAGTTTGGGAGTGTTCCTCTCTCTGCTATATTATGGAAGAGTTTGAAAAGGATGGGTGTTAACTCTTCTCTAAATGTTTGATAGAATTCGCCTGTGAAGCCATCTGGTCCTGGGCTTTTGTTTCTTGGAAGATTTTTAATCACACTTTCAATTTCAGTGCTTGTGATCGGTCTGTTCATTTTTAAAACTTCTTCCTGGTTCAGTCTTGGAAGGTTGTGCATTTCTAAGAATTTATCCATATTTTCCAGGTTGTCCATTTTATTGGCATGTAGTTGCTTCTGGTAATCTCTCATGATCCTTTGTATTTCTGCAGTGTCATTTGTTACTTCTCCTTTTTCATTTCTAATTCTATTGATTTGAGACTTCTCCCTATTTTTCCTGATATGTCTGGCTAATGGTTTGTCAATTTTGTTTATCTTCTCAAAGAACCAGCTTTTAGTTTAATTCATCTTTGCTATCATTTATTTCATATCTTTTTCATTTATTTCTGACCTGATCTTTATGATTTCTTTTCTTCTGCTAACTTTGGGTTTTTTTGTTCTTCTTTCTCTAATTGCTTTAGGTGTAAGGTTAGGTTGTTTATTTGAGATGTTTCTTGTTTCTTAAGGTAGGATTGTATTGCTATAAACCTCCCTCTTTTAACTGCTTTTGCTGCATCCCATAGGTTTTGGATCATCATGTTTTCATTGTCATCTGTCTCTAGGTTTTTTTTGATTTCCTCTTTGATTTCTTCAGTTATTTCTTGGTTATTTAGTAATGTATTGTTTAGCCTCCATGTGTTTGTGTTCTTTACGTTTTTTTCCCTGTAATTCATTTCTAATCTCATAGCGTTATGGTCAGAAAAGATGCTTGATATGATTTCAGTTTTCTTAAATTTACTGAGGCTTGATTTCTGACCCAAGATGTGATCTATCCTGGAGAATGTTCCATGCTCACTTGAGAAGAAAGTGTAATCTGCTCTTTTTGGATGGAATGTCCAATAAATATCAATTAAATCTATCTGGTCTGTTGTGTCATTTAAAGCTTGTGTTTCCTTATTTATTTTCATTTTGGATGATCTGTCCATTGGTGTAAGTGAGGTGTTAATGTCCCCCACTATTATTGTGTTACTGTCGATTTCTTCTTTTATAGCTGTTAGCAGTTACCTTATGTATTGAGGTGCTCCTATGTTGGGTGCATATATATTTATAATTGTTTTATCTTCTTCTTGGACTGACCCCTTGATCATTATGTAGTGTCCTTCCTTGTCTCTTGTAACATTCTTTTTTTAATAGTCTATTTTATCTAATCTGAGTATTGCTACTCCAGCTTTCTTTTGATTTCCATTGGCATAGAATATCTTTTTCCATCCCCTCACTTTCAGTCTGTATGTGTCCCTAGGTCTGAAGTGGGTCTCTTGTAGACAGCATATATATGGGTCTTGTTCTTATATCCATTCAGCAAGCCTGTATATTTTGGTTGGAGCATTTAATCCATTCATGTTTAAGGTAATTATCGATATGTGTGTTCCTATGACCATTTTCTTAATTGTTTTGGGTTTGTTTTTGTAGGTCCTTTTCTTCTCTTGTGTCTTCCTATAGCATTTGTTGTAGAGCTGGTTTGGTGGTGCTGAATTCTCTTAGCTTTTGCTTGTCTGTAAAGCTTTTGATTTCTCTGTCAAATCTGAATGAGATCCTTGCAGGGTAGAGTAATCTTGGTTGTAGATTCTTCCCTTTCATCTCTTTAAGTATACCATGCCACTCCTTTCTGGCTTGTAGGGTTTCTGCTGAGAAATCAGCTGTTATCCTTATGGGAGTTCCCTTGTATGTTATTTGTCATTTTTCCCTTGTTGCTTTCAATAATTTTTCTTTGTCTTTAATTTTTGCCAATTTGATTACTGTGTGTCTGGGTGTGTTTCTCCTTGTGTTTATCCTGTATGGGACTCTCTGTGCTTCCTGGACTTGGGTGGCTATTTCCTTTCCCATGTTAGGGAAGTTTTCAAGTATAATCTCCTAAAATATTTTCTCTCGTCCTTTCTCTCTCTCTTCTCCTTCTGGGATCCCTATAATGTGGATGTTGTTGCATTTAATGTTGTCCCAGAGGTCTCTTAGGCTGTCTTCATTTTTTCTCATTCTTTTTTCTTTAGTCTGTTCCACAGCAGTGAATTCCACCATTCTGTCTTCCAGGTCACTTATCCATCCGTCCTTCTGCCTCAGTTATTCTGCTATTGATTCCTTCTAGTGTAGTTTTCATTTCAGTTATTGTATTGTTCATCTCTCTTTGTATGTTCTTTAATTCTTCTAGGTCTTTGTTAAACATTTCTTGCATCTTCTCAATCTTTGCCTCCATTGTTTTTCCGAGGTCCTGGATCATCTTTACTGTCATTATTCTGAATTCTTTTTCTGAAAGGTCACCTATCTCCACTTCATTTAGTTGTTTTTCTGTGGTTTTATCTTGTTTCTTCATCTGGTACATAGCCCTCTGCCTTTTCATCTTGTCTATCTTTCTGTGAATGTGGTTTTTGTTCCACAGGCTGCAGGATTGTAGTTCTTCTTGCTTCTGCTGTCTGCCCTCTGGTGGATGAGGCTATCTAAGAGGCTTGTGTAAGTTTCTGATGGGAGGGACTAGTGGTGGATAGAGCTGACTTGTGCTAAGCATGTTTGATGTCAGGTGGGCAGAGTGAAAATTATGGCTAGGTTTCATTTCCTATTGTTTTCAGAAAAATGTATTCATTAATTACAAATGTGGATATAAGTTATTTTAAGGTGCTAATTTGAAAGTACTGCAGATAAGTATAAAGTAAAAGAAGACTAATTCTCGGGCACTTTTGCTGCATCATGGAAAATGGTGTCTTTTTGGCAATTTGATAATACATTTAGACTATATAAATTGCAATGAAACATTACATTAGGTAAAATGTTTTGAAAATACTTTTCCTTTGTTTTTAAAATGAAGGTTCTACCTTAAAAATTATGATTTCTTGATAACTTTTTTGAGGGTGATAAATATTTAAAAGTTTATAGTCAAAATTTATGAAATAGTTTGAAAACTTGGCATATTTATAAATGGAAAAATTTATCTGAAGTTTTAAAAACTGTCAGAGATAAGAGAAGATCTTTCATTTGAAATATAAGCATGCTACTACTAAATTTTGATGACTAAGTTATCAAAGTTTTTTTATATATAAAATTTAAATGGAATATATGTTCAAAATATGTTTATACATTTAAAGTAAAGTTGTTGATAATTCACAGAATTTTAAATTATGCATACTATTAACAAATGATTTCTTCATTCTTAGTTTTTATGTGTTTTTGTTAAACTATACTTGCTGTTTAAACTGATCTTTTGTCTTTTGTTTTCTTTTTTCTAACAGCTCCTTCAGGTTGGAAGGAATACCTTTATTTGGAGGCATGTCAGTTCATTTTTGTCACTTCAGATTCATCATTATGACTTCTTGAGGCCAGATCTAATTTTGAAGTAACCAGAAACCTGTCCATCTTGGAGCAGCAAACCCCTCAACTTGGAGCACAAATGATCACTGATATGGTCTACATAAAACCATCTGCCTCTAGTCTGACAGCCATGAGCAGAGCCCTGGGGGCAAAAAAAGCCACAGCCTTAAATCTCTTTACTCAGATATTACCAAGAAGATTAAAAAAAAAAAAAAAAAAAAAGATGAAAAGGACTGAAGAAGCAAACCTACAAAAAACCAAAAAGCAAACAAAAAAATCCATCTTATTTTACCATTGAAATTAGTCCCAGATGTGAACACCAAAAAATTTATATTCAGTAATTCAGCCAGTAAATTATAATTTATCATTTGGGAAGGTGGAAGTATAGAAATAGGTATCTGTAGCCAGAACTACTCAGCATTTCAAAATATGTAGACAAAAACAAAACAAATAAACAAAACTGAACAAATGAAGGAACACTGCAGCAATGAACAGTATTAGAACAGAATGTTGCTGTTTGCAAAGAGGACGTTTGCCATCTTCTGTACACATTCAAAGCCATAACGGAATAAGAGTATTGTCAATTGCTTGAAAATTTTCTGCATTCAATCCTTCACCCCATATTGGTTGAGAGAGGAGGGGTCAGTTCTTGCTGATTACTTCTCAATGAACTTCTACTATTTGCACTGTCACTTCCATTCAGGGTAATGATGTGTGCTGTTATTTGCACAGATGGTCCCATGAGTTTTGAGACCACAACAAAGTTTCTTGCAGGAGTCCAAAAAGGAAACATTTAAGAATTCTCCAGACATTGATTTCTCTTTCTTCTATTAAAAATCAGTTATCTAATAAAAAATGGACTTGTCTCAGATTAAAGAACAACTACAAAATAATAATGAAAAAAAATCAGTGTGGTCAAATGAATGAAAAAGGGTTCAAAAGGTTTTTTTAGTGAGGATCATTTTATATCATTAACAGCCAAGAAGTCAAATACAGTGAACTGTACACTAAACATCTGTGTTGAACATCTATTTGTTCTCTTAATTAACAAAACCATTTGTAATTTGTATTTGACATAAGAGATTTTTATAGCCATTTATCTATGCTTCATGGGAAAATGTACTAGACAAACAGCATTTTCAGTTTATTTTTCTAAATAAATGTGTTGTTTGTATTATTTGTAGTTGCTTATTTGATTTGGTTTTCATTATCTGGAAGACATTTTCTTTGGTCATTGGCAAGCTTTTATCATACTAATTCAGAACTAATGGAAGACTGAATTTCAAATATTTTTGTGGTATAAAATTGTGCTTTCTATTCCTTAAACTCTGAAGAAGTGATATATTTTTCACTAGAACCTTCTTGTCAAGAGTTATTTTAATATTCTAGTTATGCTAAGTATCTGCAGTTAGTTTTAATATATTGGGGACATTCAAAACAGAAAATTTGAGTATTATATCAATAAGAATTTCCTCTAAGTTCCCTTCTTGGAAATCTGCTCTAAAAGATAAAAATTAGATTTTTTTTTTTTTTTAGGCCATTAATCATACCTAATGAGTCCTCAGTCTCACCCAGAGATCTGCTGAGAACTTCCATCAGTGTATATAAAAAAGACTAGGCAATCCTACTGGAGCAAAAACAGAATTCTCAGTCAACAAGGGCTTATTGAGTGCCCACAAAGTTCTCACCCTTACTTGAGACTCATCGGCTGGAGCCTGTATTTATGGTCATTGCTACCACCAGTAAGTAGTGCCCAGCTCCAACAAATTATGCTTTTCTTAACTGGGGTATAATTGACACCATTATGTTAATTTCAGATGTACAAATGTAATGACTTGATATTTGTATATATTGCAAAATAATTACCACGATAAGTCCAGGTAACATTTGTCAGCAAACACAGTTACACATTTTTTTTCTTGTGATGAGAACTTTCAATACCCCTTCTCCTAGCAACTTTCAAATATGCAATAGAGTAGTATTAACTATAGTTATGTTTGTGACGCTCTGGCGTGTGGCCAGGGGAGAGCAGGAAGATAGTGCCAGCCCTCTGATGTCTTTGAAAAAGATGCACTCAGCGTTTTGATGAGTGTTTTAATTAGAGACCCTCAGGCTGCAGCTATGCTAATCAGTTAACAGGTTTCTTTCATAGAAAGACTGATCTCCTGGGTCTGTTTCCTCTTGCTGTGCAGGGGTTGGAGGGGGGGGAGTAGCCCTTTAAGGACTTGTTCTCCCTTGGTTCAAGTCCTGTGGGACCCATAAGCACAAGCCCTACTGGCCACCAGAGCCAGGCAATGTAGAAGTGTTCCCTGGCAGCAGCCGCAAACATTGGGTTGTCAGACAAGGAGACAATAAACTCCTTTCTGGGACACACCAGTGAGATGGAGTGAGGGGGAAGGAAAGAGAAAAGACTGCAAGTACCAGCCTCTATACCCACCCACCTACCCCCAGGCCCTTCCTAGACCCCTAAACTGTGTGCCGGACCAGAAGCCTGCGCCTCAAGCCGAAGCTCCAGGACAAGTAAGTAGGCCCCTTTCTCAGAAAGACTGGGGGTGTGTTTCAGTCTGGTCTTTGTGCAGTGCCCTGGGGGTGAGGTCTGACAAGAAATGACTCTCTGATTGTTACAATCCCATAGGGCCCAGGATCACAAGTCCCCCAGCCTCCAGAGCCAGGCAATTAAGGGGCGTTCCCTGAACAGCAGCCCCCCCACACCTAGGGCACTAGACGTGTAAAACCTCTCCTCAGAGAGATACTGGTGCTCTGGAGGGAGGCAGAGGCGCAGTGTATAGACGGCGCCCACAGGCAGAAAAGAAAGGGAAAAAAAGGCTTAGAATTGGGGAGAAAAAAAAAAAGATGGAGTCTGCCGGTTAAAAGGAGCCAGGGGCGGAGCATATAAGTGGCTCCTGCTGGGGGAAAAAAACAACACAGATGGAGCCTGCCAGCGAGCCGGGATGTGAATTTAGATGCCTGCCCCCTAGGCCGATGCTTTAAGCCTCATTCACTTAAAAGTCTCCGAGCTTCTGGATCGGCTGCCTCTGCGTTGGGCGCCCTGGGGCAGGTGAGTCAGAGAGCCCTTTAAGAGCGTTCCTCAGTTTGTGGGTCTCCCGGTCATCGTTTTCAAAGCTAGATGTTTTGGGGCCTCGTTTCTCAGGCACAAGTCTTAAAAGTTGAGGTGCTCAATGTGGGGTTCAAACCCTTTGCTCCTCAGGAAGCTCATGGTTGAGTTGCCTCCAGACTGTGGGTCTCTGCACTGCATGTGGGGTTTATGGTGAACACTGTGTTCCCTCCTCTCCCACCCGCTTCACTGTGGGCTTCCTCTCATTAGCCTGGTGCAAATGAGTTGCTCGGGTTTTAGGTTTTCTTCAGAGGAAATTTTTCAATATGTAGCTACAGATTCGGTGTGTTTGTGGAAAGAGATGAGTCCAAGATCCTCCTAAGTCACCATCTTATACTGGAAACCCCACAAACAAATTATGTTCAACAAATTAAAATAGGTCTTTAGGTTTATTCCCAAACTATGATCTGAAACCAAATTCCCATTATATTGTTCTTCACACTTAAACTGATTTACTCTCTGCAATCTCTCTTGGTAGTACTTAGAGTATCTTGTAACGTGATGAAGAAAATTAGTTTGTTACATATGATTTGAACCCATTAAAATTAAGACATTGTACATGAAAATAACTCAGCTAGGAATCAACTTGCCGGTTCCAGTGGGATGTGAGGCATTGAAGTATGGGCACCTGGACTCATTCAAATTCTTTTAAAACCCATGCTGATTGCTTCAAGCTGTGAATTATTTAAGTTCATAAACAGGAAAGTCAACTGTTCTCCAAACATCTAACAACAAAATCCATCAAGAATAAATGATAAAAAAAATTACAGTTCTTCATTTTATGAGTATTCTTAGCAATAAGCAGTACTATATCTACTGTAGTCTGTGGAGAGTGTCCAAAAGATTTTGCAAAGTTGTGACATTATCAGGCCTGCTATTCAGCAGGGTAACTCGTAGTAATTTATAAAGGGAGTTGGAGTGAGGCTAGGGAAGGTGGGGCACAGACCAGAAAAAAAGTCTAAAATTTTCCTTGGATTTAGTTTATTTATTCTCTTCCACTTTAACTACATTTACTTTTCGAGTAATTTCACTTGTCCATCACTGGATCTTCTTTCATCCTCTTTAAGAGGATAGCTTTGCTATCTTCATAATTCAGTATTACTTTTGCAAAATCTATTAAACAATATTCAGTTCCCATTGAGAAGTACTATTATACTTATACATATTTTTAGAACTTAGAATGCCAGTGAAGTTAATCTCTGCTTTCTTACATTTGATTTTAGAATACAGGTGTGTTATTTACATGCACCTCTCTCCTTGCTGGCCCCAATTCACGAAATTATCAGGTTTATTGACATGGGTAAGATAATTCTCTTTATTTACTGAGTGCCCACTCTGGAACATGAACTGTCTTGGGCAGTAGGAAGAAACAGGTTACAGATCCTATTCTGATGGACTTTATAATCTAGTTGGAGAGAAATACATTAAACATGTAATTTCACCAGTTAACAAAAAATACAACTGTACTAAATTCTATGAAGAAAGTTATATGGTATGCCCAGACCCTATATCCAGTGGATCTCAGTGAGGGAAGTAAACTTTGGCTGAGATCTGAAAGGTAACTAGTTGATAAACGGAGCAAAATCATGTGAAAAGCAGTGCAAAAAGGAAAGAAAATAGGATGTCAGACCACCTGAAAACAAACCTAATTAGCTTGAAACAATGAGAGTAAAAAGCATACCACATAGAAAACTGGTGAGATGGAAGCCAGATCTTACCTAGTAAAACAGAGAACAAGCATCCATGAAAGGTAAAAGTAGTAAGTATACAGAAATAACAGAGGTAATAGCAAGTCTATCTGATATAACAAATGTGGGTTTAACTTCTGAAAAGACCCAGGCTGATCCCACTCCTTCCCTGCCACACAAAGGTTTTACTTCTACTTCCAAACAAAATAATGCAGACAGTTACATAATAAAACAATGGGTTAAAGTATATCTGATTGAATGCAAACCATAAGAAAAAGGGGTTCAAGATGAATATCAAAGAGAGCGGAATTACAAATAAAAAATTAAGAATGACACTGGGAACATTTTTTGTTTATATAAGGTATACTTCTCAATGAAGGTATAAAAAAATGCTTAACTAGACACCTGTGAATTCATAAAGACTTGAGCAACTACAGGTAGACTAACAACAGACATTTAGAAATATGTTGACACCAATTTCTATAAAACTAGGTTTGCCTATATGTGTCAGACCTGACAACTCTCTAAAATCAAAAGGGATCCAGGCTTTTTAAAATTCGCTGCTCTGACATCCTTAGAATATGACCTTTGTCCTTGTGCTGCAAAACAGTTACCAGAACTCCAGGCATTACATTCATATTCCAGGCCACATGATTAAGAAACAGCTCACTTCCTCCTTTTTAAGGAAACTTGCTAAAACATGTTCACACGATATTTTAGTATATTTGTTGTTCAAACTGACCACACCAGCATAAGGAGGACTAAGGAATATAGTGCCTGGGCTGGGTACATTGCCACCTTAAATAAACTTGGTATTCTGACACTACAGAGGCTAGGGAGAATGAATGATGTTGTACAAAACTATCTAATTCTGCCACAAGACTTGAAAAATGTAGCACCGATTCATCGTGCCATGAGTTTTTTGTTGGAGATTTTAGACACTAAATTATGTGCAAACCTTAGGGAATAAGATTTTCAACTCATATCTTTGGGAGCAAAATAACACAGTGGAGTCATATCCTGTCAACATTTAATTTTTATGGATTCTACTATACTCATGTCTATCCCTTTCCATGAACATATACCCAACATTAGTAATGACATGGAAAACCTCTATGTGTCTCCTGTTGTGAACATCTCATCACACTGACTGTGATTCTGGTCCAGAAGGCACTGTGCATGTATAGATGATATAAGAGATTTTCACAGGACATTTTGACCCTTGGGCTTTCACACTTCATCGCTGTGATATTCTAATGTGTTGGTAAATACAATATTTCAGTAACTCATTTGTGCACACCTTAATGGAGTGTTTTATCAGTTGTTTTGGGGGAAAAAGGAGTATTGGAATTGTCCAACATCTTTTTACTTAATAGGTACCTAAGTTTGGGAGCTCATTTTATGTTCATTCTAAGAAAACATTTCTTACTTCTTTTTTTTTTTTTGGTTTGATCATAGCTAAAAAGATGTTTGTTCACTGGTTGTGGTGACAAAATCCAGGTATTTCAGAGGCTTTGATAGAGGAAACCAATACACCATAAAATTAAAAAGGAAATATGTAAGCAAGTAGATTTATGGGTTCCCATAGAAAATGCAGGTCCCCACAGATGTGTGCATTTGCCTAACCAGTCAGAGACGTTCTTTGGCCCTGTGCCAATTCAAATACGTACAGTAACAGCTAAATGTGTTTGAGATTATTTAAAATTTAGAGGTGAAAAATAGAGCATATTGTGGCATGCAGTGTCATCTATCAGAGAAAAGGTAGTCCACACTTTTCAAGTTACTTCAGTCTTTTTAATCATAAAATAAAACTAATCCATGAATTTAACCAAGCACAGCATGGAGACATATGTTCTGTAAGCTCCCTTCAGTTTTTCTAGGGAAGTATTTAAATATTTCAAAAGTGTTTATTCTTTATTACCTAATGTACAGATTGAATCAGCAATTTGCTAACCTGATATATTTTTCTGAATAATTTTTTGTTTCTGTATTGAATGACAATAAAATATAGAGTAATTTTTTAATGAAACATGAAGATGAGACTACAAAAGTGAATAATATTTAGTGCGTTAACAATTCCTTTGCAAGATTATCAAGAAGGAAATATGCAATATTTTACCATAATCTAAAGAAACACTCTATTTTTAAACTGAAGTCGAGTTGATTTACCATGCTGTGCCAATCTCTGCTGTACAGCACAGTGACTAAGTTATACATACATATTCTTTTTCAATATTCTTTTCTGTTATGGTTTATCCAAAGAGATCGGATATAGTTCCCTGTGCTATACAATAGGCCCTCGTTGTTTATCCATTCTAAATGTAGTAGTTTGCATCTACCAACCCCAAATTCCTAGTCCATCCCTCTCCTTCTCCCCTCCCCCCTCTCCCTTGGCAAACACAATTCTGCTTTCTGTGTTTGTGAGTCTGTTTCTGTTTTGTAGAGAGGTTCATTTGTGCCATATTTTACATTCCACATATAAGTGGTATCATATGGTATTTGTCTTTCTCTTTCTGACTGACTTCACTCAGTATGATAATCTCCAGTTGCATCCATGTTGCTGCAAATGGCATTATTTTGTTCTTTTTTATGGCTGAGTAGTATTCCATTGTATATATGTACCACATCTCCTTTATCCGTTCTTCTGTCGATGGACATTTAGGTTGTTTCTGTGTCTTGGCTGTTGTGAATAGTGCTGCTATGAACATTGGGGTGCATGTATCCTTTTGAATTATAGTTTTGTCCTGGTATATGCGCAGGATTGGTATTGCTGGATCATATGGTAATTGTATTTTTAGTTTTCTGAGGAACCTCCATACTGTTTTCCATAGTGGCTGTACCAACTTACGTTTCCAGTAGCAGTGTAGGAGGGTTCCATTTTCTCCACACCCTCTCCAGCATTTGTTTTTTGTAGACTTTTTGATGATAGCCTTTCTGACTGGTGTGAGGTGGTAGCTTATTGTGGTTTTGATTTGCCTTAAAGAAACACTCTTAACACTTTAATTTTGAATACTTAGAAACTGAGGGAAAGGAACTCAGGCATGAAATGAGGAAGTACACAGTTTTCACTTTATTTTAAAATATATGTTTAATTCACTATCATAAAAATAAAAATAATATGTATAAGAAAAACTCCCCATTTGCCCGTCCCACCCCATCTCCAAAGGAAACCACTGTAACCTTTGGCATGATACCTATACCAATAGAAAAATATTGTGTTGATATGCATATTGGTATGTGTGTGATTTCTATGAATGACATAATAATTTATATAATGTTCTACAACCTGAATTTGTTCTATTCAAGAATAAATCTTGAAGATCTTTACACATTGCTACTTGTATCTCCTGGTAATTCCCTATACAATTTAACTATTCACTTCTTTGTGTCTGCATGTTTAGGTTACTTATTTTTTGCTCTGATAATCAATTCTGTATGCAGCACCTGTTGTTGGTCATTTCCTGTGCACATGTGCACACTCTAAAGTGGAAATTGAGATTCATTTTTTCTTTATGAAGACACACAGTCAATGTTACACCATTTAGAAATGCTACAGGTTTTTAAATTTTATTATTATTATTTGATATTAGTAGTAGTGGTATGTGGAAAGGCTCTTTTTCATATCAGGAAATTCTACTCAATTATTTGGGAGGTAATAGTATATTTCACTGGAAATGTGCCATTCGTGTAGTAATTATTATTTTCCAAAAGTACAGATGTCAGCATTAGTTTAGGAAACATGAGGATAGAACATAAATATATTTCAATCAGCAAAACATGATACTTAATTATGCTTACAAAACATTGAAAACTACTGTGTTAACTGGTACTTGCTGTGTGGTTTCAGTTAATGTTGAGGCTTCCTTTTCAAGATGCGATTAAAATCTTCTGGAATGAAATCATGCTTTTGAGATAAAACAGTGGTTTGGTTATAGTATAAAATGGGAGGCGTGTTCTTCTGCATGACAACTTATGATCACCGTTTTAGTCACAAAATTGCCTCCCTTAGAAATCATCATTTTCAACAGGAGAATATACATAATAATTAATGAAGAACAAACAATTGACCTGAAACAAATAGACTGCCAGTTATTCCTCCAGCAAAGATGGGTTTATTTGGGTTCAGCAGAGAATTGCAGTTAGGGGTCTGCAACCTTGGTGAGCCATGTACAGGTCCCTCCATGGCAAGGGAAGAAGAATGCTTGCTTGGAGAGGAAAGGGAAGTTGGGAGGGCTGTAGTAAACAAAGAGTCCATGGCTTTTTTTTCCATAGTTACTATTATTTTATTTTTTAATTACTATTATTTTATTTTATTTTTTTAATTATTATTTTTTTAACATCTTTATTGGAGTACAACTGCTTTACAATGGTGCGTTACTTTCTGCTTTATAACAAAGTGAATCAGTTATACATATACATATGTTCCCATCTCTCTTCCCTCTTGCATCTCCCTCCCTCCCACCCTCCCTATCCCACCCCTCTAGGTGGTCACAAACCACCTAGCTGATATCCTTGTTCCATGCGGCTGCTTCCCACTAGCTATCCACCCTACATTTGGTAGTGTATATATGTCCATGCCACTCTCTCACTTCGTCACAGCTTACCCTTCCCCATCCCCATATCCTCAAGTCCGTGCTCTAGTAGGTCTGTGTCTTTATTCCCATCCTACCCCTAGGCTCTTCATGACATTTTTTTTTTCTTAGATTCATATATATGTGTTAGCATATGGTATTTGTTTTTCTCCTTCTGACTTACTTCACTCTGTATGACAGACTCGAGGTCCATCCACCTCACTACATATAACTCAATTTCGTTTCTTTTTATGGCTGAGTAATATTCCATTGTATATATGTGCCACATCTTCTTTTTTTTTTTTTACATCTTTATTGGAGTATAATTGCTTTACAATGGTGTGTTAGTTTCTGCTTTATAACAAAGTGAATCAGTTATACGTAGACATATGTTCCCATATCTCTTCCCTCTTGTGTCTCCCTCCCTCCCACCCTCCCTATCCCACCCCTCTAGGTGGTCACAAAGCACTGAGCTGATCTCCCTGTGCTATGCGGCTGCTTCCCACTAGCTATCTATTTTACGTTTGGTAGTGTATATATGTCCATGCCACTCTCTCGCTTTGTCACAGCTTACCCTTCCCCCTCCCCATATCAAGTCCATTCTCTAGTAGGTCTGTGTCTTTATTCCTGTCTTACCCGTAGGTTCTTCATGACATTTTTTTTTCTTAAATTCCATATATATGTGTTAGCATACGGTATTTGTCTTTCTCTTTCTGACTTACTTCACTCTGTATGACAGACTCTAGGTCCATCCACCTCATTACAAATAGCTCAATTTCGTTTCTTTTTATGGCTGAGTAATATTCCATTGTATATGTATGCCACATCTTCTTTATTCATTCATCCGATGATGAACACTTAGGTTGTTTCCATCTCCAGGCTATTGTAAATAGAGCTGTAGTGAACATTTTGGTACATGACTCTTTTTGAATTATGGTTTTCTCAGGGTATATGCCCAGTAGTGGGATTACTGGGTCATATGGTAGTTCTATTTGTAGTTTTTAAAGGAAGCTCCATACTGTTCTCCAGAGTGGTTGTATCAATTGACACTCCCACCAACAGTGCAAGAGTGTTCCCTTTTCTCCACACCCTCTCCAGCATTTATTGTTTCTAGATTTTTTGATGATGGTCATTCTGACCAGTGTGAGATGATATCTCATTGTAGTTTTGATTTGCATTTCTCTAATGATTAATGATGTTGATCATTCTTTCATGTGTTTGTTGGCAAACTGTATATCTTCTTTGGAGAAATGTCTATTTAGGTCTTCTGCCCATTTTTGGACTGGGTTGTTTGTTTTTTTGTTATTGAGCTGCATGAGCTGCTTGTAAATTTTGGAGATTAATCTTTTGTCAGTTGCTTCATTTGCAAATATTTTCTCCCATTCTGAGGGTTGTCTTTTGGTCTTGTTTATGGTTTCCTTTGCTGTGCAAAAGCTTTGAAGTTTTATTAGGTCCCATTTGCTTATTTTTGTTTTTATTTCCATTTCTCTAGGAGGTGGGTCCAAAAGGATCTTGCTGTGATTTATGTCATAGAGTGTTCTGCCTATGTTTTCCTCTAAGAGTTTGATAGTGTCTGGCCTTACATTTAGTGTCTGGCCTTACATTTAATCCGTTTTGAGTTTATTTTTCTGTATGGTGTTAGAGAGTGTTCTAATTTCATACTTTTAAATGTACCTGTCCAGTTTTCCCAGCACCACTTATTGAAGAGGCTGTCTTTTCTCCACTGTATATTCTTGCCTCCTTTATCAAAGATAAGGTGACCATATGTGCGTGGGTTTATTTCTGGGCTTTCTATCCTGTTCCATTGATCTATATTTCTGTTTTTGTGCCAGTTCCATACTATCTTGATTATTGTAGCTTTGTAGTATAGTCTGAAGTCAGAGAGGCTGATTCCTGAGTCCATGGCTTTTTATTGGTTAAGTTCTTGCCAGGAAAGAAGAGGAGACTTTCTTCTCCCTGTTGGGCTCTGCTATCCTTGTCGGGCATGAGAGGTTCCCCTTCTGGTCTCCCAAATCTGAGGCCTCTCTATTTAATTGAGGTTTTTGTTTGTTTTTTATTTGTCTTTTACAAAACTAACATATCCACTTAGGTAGCCTAACACTTCTTTTAAATGAAAATATATAATGTATTTGAACTTCAAATGCCAGAAGATTTTATTTGTACATTTAAGTTATTAATGTTCTATATTAATGATCTCCCAAATAATGACTACCTAGGTAGGTATTAAAATTATCATGGACAACAGATGGTTGAATAATTAAAACCATCTAATTTTGTCAGATAAAAATCCACCCTCACTACCCTTTCCCACCAAAAAGAGAAAGAAAATTTCCTTTCTAAACTCCTCAACTCCTCCATCAAAGCAGGCCATTTGAGAGGAGACCAAGAGGCATGCTGAAGTAGAAATGGCCTTTGCCAATAGATTTTCCTTTGCACATCTATTTTCTCCAGCATGTGTGATATAAACTGGACACTCAAATGCTTTCTTGAGTAAAATAATGCAATTTTACTGAGAAAATTAGAATAACTGGAGCTAAGCAAAAAGCAAAAGAAAGAAGCAGAAAAAGTGTTGCTTTCAACAAAGCTTTGAAAAGCAGCCTCCTTTTTTGTGAGGAAGCTCTTTTATATTTAAATCTTTCACAGCAGGAAAGATCTGTCAACATTACCTGCTGGAGATACTGGCTGAGATAACCTAGATATTTAATTACCGGAAGATGCCCTAAGGTATTCCCTCTCAGTCTCTTCTGGGGGCAATTATCCCAACTTGAGGGAAATGACTTCCCTGAGTCTTCATATAATCCAAAACTTGCAGGCCATCAGTACTTTTCCCTGCAAAACCATAATCCTCGAATTTAGGATAGATCCAGTTTAATGTCTTGCTATTAACTATTCTCCTTTACTTATTCAACAAATATTGAGTGGCTGTTATTTCTCACATTTTCATTGCTTCAGCCTAAAATTTAACTTGGCACTTCCTGGAAGTTCAGGCAAAGCTGAAAAGGAGAGCTGCATAATTTGTAGAAAGAGGAAGACAGAGTGTCAAGAAATTAAATAAAAGCCAGGCACTTAACAAGGAAGTACTGTGCATTTCAGTAAAAGGAGTTTTGTGGTTAGTAAGCTGATGCAGTCTGTTTGTTGTTTCTTATTTTTCCAAGACTGAACCTTGGAATAACTGGAGGACTAGATGTGTGAGCCTGTCTTCTGTATAAGCCAAACTTCTGTTTTGTCACCCTAAATAACCTCACTCTTGCCTCCTACACGCTGTGGGATAAACCAGCTTCTTCTCAGAGTCTCTGTGGATTGTGTGTTTCTCCCCATTCCTAGGTGCTCCCCTTGCCCACTTCCACTGATATGTTAATTCTGCATCTTGTCCCCTGTACCTGATGTTCTTCTTCACAGCATTTCTCCTCTGGCTGAACACTGCACCTATTCTCTTCTTGCCAAAGCAGAAGCAACACAAGACTTTTCCAAGTCTAGAATGTTTTACTAAAACTAAGGAGGGATTATGGTCTAGTTCAAGTGTCAGCACTCATTTTAATTTGTACATTAGATAATACTAACCTAAAATTTCACATATGGTAATGCACAAGGGGAGATTTCTCTTTGATTATATCCCACACCTCTTCTGCCTTCCTAGGCCAAATAACCGCCATCTCCTCAGCCAGCCCTGCTTTAGGAACTTTATTCTCCCCTTCTAGCTGCCTTCAACCCCCAATTACTGTCACTTTATGACATAGAGTGGTTGACCTTTAAGACCTCTTTTTGAGATATTTTCTTCAATAAAGACCCATCTATACTAAGCTTCCTACTAAAACTTAGAAGTTAAGAGACTGCTTGTTAACCCAAAGAGATTTTTAGGCAACTGGTAGGATTGCAGTAAAAATATTATCTTCTGGGCTTCCCTGGTGGCGCAGTGGTTGAGAGTCTGCCTGTCGATGCAGGGTACACGGGTTCGTGCCCTGGTCCGGGAAGATCCCACATGCCACGGAGCTGCTAGGCCCGTGAGCCATGGCCACTGAGCCTGCGCGTCCGGAGCCTGTGCTCCGCAACGGGAGAGGCCACAACAGTGAGAGGCCCGCGTACCGCAAAAAAAAAAAAAAAAAAAAAAAAGATATTATCTTCTATTTGCTCAGAATAACTCCTCAGAAGTTGTGGAACTGGGAGTGATGATTTTGTTGCTGATGTTCTGTTTCGTTTGTGTGTTTTCCTCCAATTACATTAGCACTCAGCTAAATACATTTTTATTAATGAATTTATGACCTCTTATGGTAAGATGATTAACCAGAACATTAACCTTACTTTTGTTTTTAATTCCTATGTTTTATTTGAGGAAAAAACATATTTGAATATCTATGTTCTGTTTATATTCATGGCTTAAATTACGATGTTTACTGGGAGTGACAAAAATACAATAACCAAATGTTCATACAATTCTATTAATTAGATGGGGCAGAAATCATCTGAGAGAATACAGTATGTTTGATTACTTTAGAAGTATATTAATTTTACAAGAAACGAATCTGTTAGCATTCCAAGAAGCCATGCTAGCATTCTTATAAAATTAATTAATGGATTCAACAAATATTTAATCAGTGTTTCTAGGCTAAATTACTATTCTAAGAACTGGGATACAAGAATACATAGAAAAAAACAGTGCTTGCATTCTAATGGGAGTAGGCAGATGACAAGTAAACACAAATTTAACATCAAATATAGAGTATATCTGATGTTAATAAAAAATTTGGGGAAAAATACAGCGATGTAAAGGGGAATAGGAAATGATGGAGGTTAGGAAAGTCAGGGTTGTAAAAGTGCTATTTTATTTAGAGCAGTTGGGCAAGGCTTTTTTGATAAGATGACATTTGAACGTAGACCCAAAGGAACTTTGGGAGCCAACCTTGTGTGATCTGTGAGAAGAGGGTTTCAGGAAAGAAAAGAATATGAGTGAGGGCCCTGGGTCAAGAACATGCTTAGAGTGTCGGAGGAAAAGACATTTAGCTTAGAGTAGAGTGAGTGAGGGAAGAGCAGTGGAGATGAGGTAGAATGTTGTAAGGGTGGTGTCAGATTTTGTGGAATCTTGTAATGATTTTAGGACTTTGGATTTTACTATGAGTAAAATGAGAAGTTATTAAACGGATTATATCTGAGAAGTGGCAAGACCTAAGGAGTAAGATGATTTAATTTTAAAAAGTATTACTCTTATATGTAGATGAGACTTAGGACAGGGTTTGAGACAGTTTAGTAGAATACTGGAATAATCCTGAAGAGAGAATACATTGTCCTGGACCAAGGTGGATCATAGTGAAGGTGGTGAGAGGTATTCAGTGTTGGGATATATTTTGAAAGTTTAGCCATCCGCATTTGCTTATAGATTGCTAGATTATGGGTTATGAGAGAAATAGAGATGTCAAAATTAACTCCAAGTATTTTGGTTCTTTGGATTCTGAGCAAGTAGAATAATGAAATTGCTATTTATTCAGATGAGTAAGACTGAAGTGGAAGGAAAAGCAGGTTTGAGAGGGGGAATAAGGATTTGGTTTGGGAATACAGTAAGTCTAAGATGCATAATAGATGTCTATATGGACATGTCAAGAGGGGCAGCTAGAATTCCAAGTAAGATATAGGATAGGGATATACATTTGTGACTCATCACATCATAATGTAGATTATGTAAGTCCATGGGACTAGATGAGATCATTTAGGGAAGGAGTATAAATAGAGAAATTCAAAGATGGAGTTGTGCATGCTCCAGTATCAAGAAGATGAGGAGGAAACAACAAAGGAATATGTAAATATCGGGCTTGTAAAATAGAAGAAAACAAAGAGAAATTTAAAATGACACAGATATATATGTTAAGAGGTCAAATGGCAAATGACATGAAAATGACTCATTTTAGCAGAAAGCATAGTGGTCAATCTAAAGGCAATCTACTTGTATCCTTTATGCTCACTTATGTGTTAGGGAGACGCTAGACAGCTTCTCATTGGCAAGACCACAAGGGTAGACTACACGTGGTGATCACGATGGCCCATATTCAATCTGGCTATGGAATAATAATGCTGGTCTGAGACTATGATCTAGTAAATGATCACTTTCAAATTCCTCAGCCTCCCCAAACCCCAACCAATTCAATTTTTTTTTTTTTTTTTTTTGCGGTACGCAGGCCTCTCACCATTGTGGCCTCTCACCATTGTGGCCTCTCCCATTGTGGAGCGCAGGCTCAGCGGCCATGGCTCACGGGCTCAGCCGCTCCATGGCACGTGGGATCCTCCCGGACCGGGGCATGAACCCGTGTCTCCTGCCTCGGCAGACGGACTCTCAACCACTGAGCCACCAGGGAAGCCCAACCAATTCAATTTTAAGTGATATTTATGAGTTACTCTATTATGATTCATATTGTACCAACATTGGAAGAGTAAAAAGGCATCCAGGTTGCCCATATTGCTGTTAAAAATGGAGCAGAGATTATATTTTTTAACTTAAAAGAAGCAACTAAACATGATTAATTATAAAAGGCAAAGTATGAAGGCACAGTAAGGAGCACACAGTAATTGGTAGTTGGGGTGATGTTACCCAGGGAATAAAATCCTCTTTGCAGGGCTAATGTTTGTGGTGCTTATCTACACAGTGGGAAGGCAGGAGAGAGGGTAATTGGTAAAATAAAAAGCAAAGGTGGTGTGTCAGGTCCAGAGTTTAGGGTTCCAAGTGAAAGGTTGTCTGATCAATTTGGGTAAAAATTTGGGGACAGTATGTTAATGGAGTGGATTGTAAGGATCCTTTCACCAGGGTGGATTGATAATGGATGATCAATCAAGATTCTTTGTTGGAACAACCTTGAACAACTCAACCATGTTGCTTGGGTGCTCATTCTTCCTCCAGCCCCGTAAATGGGATTGCCTTTCCTGAGCCTAACTTTCTGTCCTAGTTGGTCCCCTTTATTTCTTTGCAAAATGTCTAGGAGTCAGGCTGGCTAGGGCAGTGCTCAGCTCGTTGAGGCATGGTCAGATCTTCCTCCAGCTTTGCTAGCCCTGAAGAGCTTGGAAGTGTTGAGTAAGGCTGCTGTTCTGGGTACCGCATAGTGCATTATCTAGGATATGAATAGCAGAAAGCCATGAGGTTACTGAGACAAAAAAAAGACACTTTAAAATGCAAGTGTCCATGGTCCCAGAGTTCCTTTCAGCTCTCCCAGCAATGCTTAGTATTGATCTCAAAAGAGACTGCAAGGAAATAAGTTTGTTTGGTAGAAATTTATCATCACTACTGGTAAACAGCAAGGAAATATTCTTAGTCTTGAGTACCAAGAATATTATATTCATATGGAAAGTTCATCTGGTATTGATTGTATTTTAAGAATTGGGAGACAGTCCTGGGACCATTGGCAGGATGACAGATAATGGAAGTAGTTAATGTATTTTCCACCTTCTATTTAGTTTTTTGAAATGTGGATTCTTCATATGTTGAAATCTCACTCTGAAGAACGTTGCAGATCTTGTTAATTATGTAGCAAGACATACAGAGATGATTAAAGGGTTAGATAATAAAACCAATACAAAAAGAATTGCACATGCTTTAAGTTGGAGAAGGAACAGGTTAAGGACAAATTGAAAAATAATTTTCAAATGTGTGAATAATCCTTACAAGAAAGACTATTAAGTAGTTAGTTTCCATGTGGACAAAGTAAAAAGAAATTGGTATAATTAAACTTTATTAAATAGATTTTTGAAAAAAGGAGAAATGTTCCCTGTGGTAGGTACTGCACTAAGCCTCCATTTATTGACTTCAGTCTTGTATTGATTTCTTTCTTTTTTTTTTTTTCTTCAGTGTGGTTTCTCCCATCCAGAAGCAGGAGAACAAATTGCAGACATTTATGAACAATTTCTTTTCATAGTTAATAATAAGCCATAGAAAGGAAAAATAAAATTTGATAAAATAGAATAATGTACATATGTGCCCCCTCAAAAAAAATCCATGAATTAACACATTCTAAATTTTCTAAATTGGAGATTTGTTTTATAATTAACTAAATTTGCAAAATAGTATTTAATTTATAGAAAATATTAATGCAAAACAATGATTCGGCTGGTTTAATGACCACTAGCTAGTTGTCAAATTGAACATTAAGGCATGTAAGAAATCTACCTATCCTGAAAATCTACCGGCCACCTACTTAGAGCCAAAGCATACAATTTGAGCGTCCATCTGGCTGCATCTTCAAATAATGATTGATCAAACACATCACCCTTGAATCCCAAATGCAGAGTTTTGGGCAAAAAAATAAAAACAGGCTCTTGTCTAATGGCTTTCCAAATAACTGACCTTTCTATCACCTTGTTCCTTGAGGAGTTATTCTCCGTTTTTTTCTAGTGATGCTTCCACTTCTGTGCTGCTTTCACAGCCCATGTGTGTATCTTTGCTGACTGAGCTCTAACCAAATACAAGGAATGTTCTTGGGAGCATTGTTGTCAAAAGTACTCCTTAAATTTCTATTTCTGAGGTGGAAAGTGTTTCTATTCTGTCTAATAGCTGTAATTAACAGGTGGAAATGAATGTTTTCAATAGTTCAATTGTTAAAATCTGCAAAGAGGAAATAATTGAATTCATTAAACACATCATTTTCATCCCCAAATGTAAAAGGTGATAAGTCCAGGTGTCCAGTTAAAGGCTAAGAATTAAAACAGAGCAGCATAATTTTCTCATTCTATGCACAGTTTTGGAACTTCTCTAGGTGAGCATTTCTTTCCTTTCTTTTTTTTTTACTTCTAAAACTTTGGGGTTTTTTGTTTGTTTTTAATTTATTTTAGGTGAGCATTTAACATATGAAAATGAAACTCTTATTAAGACAGACCACACATACACACACACACAAACACTGTTGTCTCATTTATTGGCATTTAGGTAAATACAAGGTCTATAGAGCCAGATTCTCTGGGATGAAATCCTGGCTTTAAACACTTACCAGTTTTGTGATCTTAGGCAAGATGTTTAACCTTCTCTGTCAGTTTTGTCATCTGTAAAAGAGGGATGAAAATCACATTAACTTCATAATATTGTTTGAATTAATTGAGTTAAAACATGTATATACTTACACACTTACATTGCCTGGCATCTACAAAATGCTTAATATATATTAGCTAAAACTGTGTAACTTTTCTTTACAAATGATAGAAAAATCTAAGTTGGATTCGACTTGGTGCAAAATACCCCTTTGTTAATAGAAGTCAAGAGTAAACCCATGTAATGGTCAAGGCCTATGTCTCCAGGCCTGCTATGGCCATCATTCCAACCATAAAAATGTCTTCACACTGAGTTAGCCCTGAGTTCCCAGATCTCTTTCCTCAATCAGCAGAGGTAATGAACCAGATGCCCACACCTTCTTACCCGCCCCCCACCCCCGCCATTCTCACAGCCTTGCTGTCTCCATTTGGTTTAAATCCAAAACAAGTAATTTTATTAAACCCTCTATTCCCCTTTATAGTTGCCACCAGGAACTCAGGCTTCCCAGTCAGGGTCACCTCGCTCACTCTAATCACCCTTTCTACCTGCTATTCTCTCTCTTTCTCGAACTCTTCCTTAATTTCCAAAATCCTTCCACTGGAACCCACAATCTGTTATCTTCTCTGAACATGCTTTCACTTTCTAGCACTTAAAAAAAACCTAGTCTCTCTTTCAAAGACAATACTTCCTTTGCAGGTTTCCATCAATGTCTGCTTTTTCACCTCAGCTTTATCACTGGGGTTTAAGGTAGGGCTGGCTTTATCTATACTCTTCAGGGTTATTTTCAAGACCATTTCAGACCATTCTCTTTTGTTTCTCTCTAATCATCCCCACCATCCAGATTTGAATCTCATGATAACAGATTGATAACAGATTGGTTACCCACTACCTCTCATTGTTTCTGTCATTTACCTATGCCTGATCATTCTACTTTCATTTTTCAGAGACTTTAGCTCTCAGGTGTTTGCCATGATCTTCAACACCCCTCCTGTCAATTTGTTGCAATGTCAAGATTCACACAGATGAAACTTCCAGTACCTTGCCCCCTCAATTTCCTGAGCACATCTCCTCTTGACCTCTGTCTTTCCTCAGTTATTCCCTAGTCCTATTCTATACCTCATTATTACCCCAAACTAAAATTTTCATTATCCTTATTTCCTGCATTTCACTTTGAATATCACTTCTCTTTCTCTGGCTCTTCTTTTAGTACCGCATGCCCCACTCGAACAACCCATTCATTACACTCTAATCAGTTGAGATTATAGTAATTCACACTCTTAATATCTTTTCCCAACTTACATTGCTTAAATTACTCAATCATTTTAAGCATTTCTTCTGATAAACCCTCAAGTCCCTTGTCCCTCTCTTCTTGCTTCATTCGGTAGCTGAGCTCAACTACAGCTATGGTTAAATCTAACTCTTCAAATATCTATCTATCTATCTATATATATATATATCTCCATGAAATTGGATAGGACTGGAAAGAACATGCAACTACACACCTTCGTCCCACTATAAATTCATGAACAAGAAGAGCAAATGAGTGTTTAGTACTTTCTGGAAATCTTACTTTAGTTCACTGTTCCACTCATGTTATATAGTCTCCTCTTCAGATCATTAAAATGTCTCCTCTAAATCATCATTCTCATTGGATGACTTTGATTCCTACTTCATTGTGCAAACTGAAGCTATCAGGAGAAAACTTCCACAGACTCCCACCCCTTGCCTTACCCATCTACAGGTATCTACACCTGCATAGTCTGCCTTCCCATCTGTTATCATGGATGATCCATAAGTGCTTATTTATGTCCAAAGGTAATTCCTTTACTTATGAGCTAGACTACATCTTGCCTTATCTACTTAACGATATCACTCCAGGAGCTGTCTCCTCTCTGCCCTGCCTCCTCTCTGATATATAATAATATATCATTATTTTGTTTTTCTTATTTGTTGGAAAATTCCCATAAACATAAAACTTTTCTATTATTTCTTGTATTAAAAAAAGAAAAGGGGCTTCCCTGGTGGTGCAGTGGTTGAGAGTCCGCCTGCCGATGCAGGGGACACGGGTTCGTGCCCCGGTCCGGGAAGATCCCACATGCCGCGGAGTGGGTAGGCCCGTGAGCCATGGCCGCTGAGCCTGCGCGTCCGGAGCCTGTGCTCCGCAACGGGAGAGGCCACAACAGTGAGAGGCCCGTGTACCGCAAAAAAAAAAAAAAAAAAAAAGAAAAAAGAAAAGAAAAAGGCACAACTATAGAGCTAGTAAAAAGATTTGTGGTTGTTAAGGAATGGGGGGTAGAGGTGAATAGGTGAAGCACAGGGAATTTTTAGGGCAGTAAAAATACTCTGTATGATACTATAATGATGGATGCGTGTCATTATACATTTGTCCAAACCCATAGAATGTACAAGAGTTAACTCTAATGAACTTTGGGTGATTGTGTTGTGTCATTGAAGGTTCATCAATTGTAGCAAATGCACAAATCATAAGTGTTTAATTTGATGACTTTGATAAATGTACAACCTTGTCAAGATATATAACATTTCCAGTACTTCAGAAATTTTCATGTGTCCCTAACATTCAATATCCACTCACCTAGGAATGGCTACTTTTCTGACTTTTTTCACTATAGATTAGTTTTGACTCTTCTAGAAGTTTATATAAATAGAAGCATCAAGTACGTACTCTTCTGTATTCAACATCTTTTCCTCAGAATGTCTGTGAGATTCAACCATGTTGTTTTATGTATAAGTAATTTGTTCCCTTTTGTTGCTGGGTAGTATTCCATAATACAACTCTACCATAATCAGTTTGTTTATGTATTTTTCTGTTGATGGTCATTTCTGTTGTTTCTAGATTTTGGCTATGGGCATTTCTATGCATATTTTATACAAGTTTTTTTGTAAACATACAGTTTCATTTCTCTTTGATAAATACCTAGGATTGGAATTTCTGGGTCATAAAGTAGGTATATATTTAACTTTTAAAGAAACTGCAGTTTTTCAAAATTTTTGTATTATTTTACTTTTACTAGAAATGTATGAGAGTTCAGATACTCCCTATTTTTGACAACACTTGAGTTGTTGTCTTTTTAATTTTTAATAAATTTAACCCTACCATTTTAGTGGGTGTGTAGTGGTTTTTTTTTTTTACAGTTTTAATCTGAATTTTCATGATGACTAAAAACATTGAACATGCTTTCATAGGATTATTTGGTATTCATATACCTTCCCTTGTGAAGTGTCTATTCAAGTAGTTTTCCTCCTTTTTATTGGATTGTTTTAATTACCAAGTTGTAGCATTATTTTATGTATTATGGATACAAGTATTTTGTCAGATATATCCTTGCCATATTTTTTCCTAGTCTGTGGTTACTTTTTCTGTCTCTATAGTGTCCTTTGATTAACACATTTTTAAAACTGTTGATTGTTAGTCTATTTTCTTTCTTTTAGAATTATTCTCTTTCTGTGTCCTGTCAAAGATGGACATATATACACTACCAAACGTAAAATAGATAGCTAGTGGGAAGCAGCTGCATAGCACAGGGGGATCAGCTTGGTGCTTTGTGACCACCTAGAGGGGTGGGATAGGGAGGGTGGGAGGGAGGGAGACGCAAGAGGGAAGAGATATGGGAACATATGTATATGTATAACTGATTCACTTAGTTATAAAGCAGAAACTAACACACCATTGTAAAGCAATTATACTCCAATAAAGATGTAAAAAAAAAAGATATATTTACTTACCTACTCTCATGTCATAAATATATTTCCCCATCATTTCATCTAGAGCATTACAGTTTTAGCTTTTATGTTTAGGACCGTAGTACACTTAAATTTGTGTTTTTGAATTTGATCAATCGGAGTTGAGTCAAGATCTTTGTCCCCTCTCCCCAAATATTGATACCTAGTTGTTTCAGCATCATTTGTTTTAAAGATTTTACTTTCACCCACCACTGAATTACCGTGATTCAATTGGCATTTCAAGTATATGTCCATTTCTGGTCTCTTTTCTGTTCCATTGATCTATTTACAATGATGTTAAAACTTTCTATATCTTCTTACGTCAATTTTGGTAAGTAGCTTTTACACAGAATTTTTCCCTTTTATCTTTGTTGTCAAGTTTATTGTGTAAAGTTGATCCTAACATTCTCTTACTTTAAGTCCAAAGAATATAAAACTATTCCTCTGGCATTGTGAATTTTGATAATTTTATCTTTCTCTCCTTTTTCTTGATTGGTTTTACTAAGGTTATACAAATTTTAATTGTGTTTATTTCATTCTGATCAAACGCTCTATGTACCACTTCCAATTACATTTTAAAATAACATATTTAAATTATCAAGTACTGTATTTATCCTACAAATATACTTAAGGTAAAATCAGAGATACCATATGTGTCATGGCAAAAAAAAAAAGCGCTAATTCTAATATGTTTATTATTCAAGATTTACAAAATAATGACCCATTCTAGAATGGGTCAAAAAAATGACCCATTTTTAGAATTTATGAGCTTAAACAGATATCTTCCTTACAGTGTTAATATTTATTAATACATGACATGATAATAATATTTCTATATTTTTATTAAACACAAAAACTTGAGCTCGAATTGCATATTCATATGGATACATTTCTGCCAAAAATGTAAACTATTTTTAAGCTGACACACAGAGTCTGTAATTAAAACTTAAGTAGAAGACAATTCAGTGATAAAATAATTATTTTTTCCTACTGAGGATATTTATTCAGGATTTTATTTTATTCAAAATTTCTGTGTTTGAAGGTAGTAAAGGGGAGACTCCCATTCATATCTCAGCCTATACTGAGCCATGTATAGTCATTATTAAAAATAAGTTTTTTAAAAAACCTTTTTCCAACTCCTTGTTTTAATACTAAAACATTTATTGTTACTTGATATGAACTTCTAATGTAAAAAGAAATTTCAAGAAAAAAACAAAAACAACTATAATCCAGACGTTTGGAGATAGAGCAAAGGACAAATTTTGCTTAGTGTTTTTTAAAGGCAAGTTGCTGTTACACTTAAAATTACATGTCTGAAAATTACCTTGAGACTGCATAGGAAAAATGCCTACGAGAAATTAATGATTAATTGTGAAGATTTATATGTGCTATTCCGTTTAATCATAACTAAGAAAGAAAGAAAAACAGGTTATAAGTCCCAAACTGAAGAAAGCTCAATGGGCTTAAAGCCATTATTCTAGAAAATAAATCCTGCCACACATCACGGGGAATGAACAAAGTAAATTTCAGGGTTTGGAAAATGTTTCTTGTGGGAGAAAACCCCATTAAAGTAGATACGAATTACTTCAAAATAAGGTCCATGGTAGTGTCAACTGCCATTAACATGAAGGATACTTCCCTCTTTCTCATTTCATTACATTTGTATCAAATTCTATGACTTTTGTTTATGATCAATAAGCAGTTTCTTCTAAGATCACTGAAAGGTTACAACCTGGTTTACTCACAGTAATGATGATTTACTGGAATGTGAGTCATCCCTATTTAAATCAGCCTATTGAGTCATCAATTTTCAGAGGCACTGATGGGCTTGTATGTATAACTGTCCTTTGGCTAATGGGTTCCTATCATAATTTAAGTCAAACATTGATTTTAGTTTATAAGTCCCAGTTTCCTCCATCAAATATGCTCTTCATAGGAACCAATATTACATAGCTTCATTAGTAGTCAACTGAAAGAGAGACTCAACCGAGGGATGAACAGAGATGGGTGAATGGACAATTCTGAGCTCAGCTGATTTTCATGATTAACAATAAAAAGTTTACTACATCTTTGAAATTAATTCATTAAAAATTTTTCTTTTGCATTTTTGAAGATACATGTAAATTTAAAATATTTAATGTAACATATTAATATATATAATAATCCTTACCACTCTCTTACCCACTGACATTTTAACATTTTTATCATTCACTGTGTAAGTTAGTAAGCAACTCTTGTTTCCTTTTCACCAAATATGTTTCCTTAAAAATCCTCCACTGGGCTTTGCCTCTTTTCTTCAGTGTGGACAGAGTTGGTATTTGTTTCATAAAATACCATGCTTATCAAGGTCACATTTATTTCCTTGGGATCTAATGTTTTCTAGGCATGTGCTTGTATGTGACTAAACTCTGACTTAAGGCATTCAGGGCTTTCAATATCTGGAATATTTAGAAGTTTTAATAACTGGTCAGTAACTACAGCTAGTCCTCACAAAGGCTGTTCTTTTAGCTCAGGATTTTACCTTCAAAATTTACATGCTTTTTCTCAGAGAAGGCTGGTTCTATCTTTTTAAAGTGCTACTTCTATGTGAATCACTGATGGTTTTGTTTTTGTTGTGTTTTTGGTTTTTTATCAGCAGTTAATACTCAAGCTAATCTGCCTAAAATTCTTCCTTGGTGAATATTTGAAATGTTGTATTTTTTCCATAGCAGTGTTTTCCAGATCTGCAAGTGCAATGTATTCATGTCTATAATTTCTTAAAAATGTATTGACTGTCTTCTTAATGCAAGGCATTGTATTAGGCATAAGATATGTAGTGATAGATAGAATATACATAGTATCTATCCTTGTGGAACTAGAGTAAAAAATAGTAAGGAGCTAAATATACATCTACTTCATTACATTTGTGGAATGTGCTATAAAGTTCTATTGTTCTGTGAGTGCAAAATAGGGTCTGCCATCTAAGAATGACTAATTCATCACTACCAGAATCTTGATATTGGCAAGCTACCAGCATATAAAAAACATAGAATTAGAAACCCAGATTTGTCATTTTATATTAAATGTGGCAAATGAATAACACAGATTTATTCAAAGTTCAGCAAATAAGTCTTAAACATAACCTGATAGCTGTCCCTGTGCTAGTCACTGAAAATCAAAAGGAAATGAGCCTGCCTTTTAGAAATTAATGGTATAAAGAGAAGTGATACATATACACTGATTATACTATTACAATGTGGTAAGTCCTCTGATAGAATAATGTATGCTATGGACTAAATGTATGTTACCTCCCCCTCAATTTGTATGTTTAAACTTGAAACCCCAGTGTGATAGCATTTAGAGATGGGACCTTTGGGAGGTAATTAGGATAAGATGAGGTAATGAGGGTGGGGCTCTCATGATGGGATCAGTGCCCTTATAAGAAGAGACATCAGAGAACTTGCTTAGATGCTTTCTTTCTGCCATGTGAGGACACAGCAAGTAGGTAGCCATCTGCAAGCCAGGAAGAGAGCTTTCACCAGAACCTGACCATGCCAGCATCCTGGTCTTGGATTTCTAGACTCTAGAACTGGGAGAAATACCTGTTGTTTAAGTCACTTAGTCTGTGGTATTTTGTGTGGCAGCCTAGAGGACTAATAGAATGTACAAAGTAAATTGGTGGTTTAGAGGAAAGAGTAATTAATTTTGCTTAGAGCAACAAAGGTGGCTCCAAAGAAAGTGATATTTGAGCTCAATCTTAAAGAATACATAAAATTTCATTATGTAGAGAAGAGGATGAAAGGGCATTTTAATCAGAAAAAAATTTAAAGACAGAAAAAAGGGGGAGAGGGTCTAAGGATGAATTCCAGAGTTCCATTTTATTTAACAAGGTAAATCATGATGCTAAAAACTGAGATAAGAAATAGAAAAAAAAAAAGGTGGATTTTACTAAATAGAATGAAGGAGCACAATGCTAAGTTTGACCAAGATGGCTGTGTAAGTTAGCACTAAGCAATTGAAAATATAAGTGTGTAAATCAGAGAGAAAGAACGAAGGAACTGCTTTCAACATTTTGTGTCTGTAGTGGATATTGGGTTTTCTGCCCAGGTCACCTCTTTAGGACCAAAGCATCTATCGACCAACTGCTGATGGAAAAGTTAAAGCTAAGTCATTCAGTGGGATTTTTCTTTGGTACCAAGGAGCTGATTTCTTCAAATTACATTCCTTCCTGTGGTTGGGTAAGCAGTGGATAAAGGAAGCTTGTGGACAGTGATTATAAATGCAGAGATTCAAACACCTGGAATCCTTATCTTTTTTGGGGACAACTCTAAAGGGCCCACCAAGTTCCAGGATTTCTGTAAATCAGCTGAAGGCTCAATTGCAACTACCGTTGACCTGTGAACAATGTGTGTTTGAACTGCACGGTTCCACTTATATTTAAATATGTTTCAGTCATAAATACTACAGTACTACATGATCTGTGGTTGTTAAATCCATGGATGCAGAACTGCATATGAGGAGGAACCACATAGAGGGAGGGCCAACTGAAGTTATACTCAGACTTTCAACTGTGTGGAGGGTTGTTCAACAACTCTCTCATTGTTCAACGGTCAACTGTACATTGTGATTCAACTTCTCATTCTGCCAGATTCTGCCTTTCTCACATTCTTACAGGTGAACTTCCTAAGAACATTGTCCATCAACTTTCCCATTAAAAATTCCATTTTCAGGAAACCCGATCTAAGATAGTACCAGCACAAATACCAGAACATCCATATGGAGAACTATTAGCCTTGCTAAGGAATGAGGAAAACTAGGTGCTGCCGTTGCTGCAGGATTTGGCTAATATGTACCAATACACCATGAGGAGACAAGAGTAGATGCACAGGATTTGATGTTGAGGATGCTGAATGAAGGGGAACAGAACAAAAAAGAAAGTTGGAGTTGAGTGAGTTTATCAGTATGAGAGCATTATCCTGTGAAACAAAATTTAACACTCTGGCATCTACAGTATAAACTAACACAATATTGTAAAGCAACTATATTCTAATAAAAAAATAAAATTAAAAAAAATGACAGTAAAAAAGAAAGTCACAATTTTTTCCCCTAGATTCCAGATGTGATCCAATTCTCAGACCATGAACCCACTGACTAAAAGAGAGGCCTATGATGAAGGATCATTTTTTATGGTGACAAATGTACAACAGTAATTCCTCAGTACTTTACCTAAGCGACTCCTGACCTTTAATTCAGGTACCTCAGCACTGGGAAGTAGGAAATATCCAGGTCATTCAAGAGTTGATATAAATGTGAACATAGAGAAGAGTGAAATACAGTATATTAAAAGGAGCCAAATAGAATGTCTAGAACCCAAAATACATTATGTGTATTGACAAACTTTTCTGCAGATCAAACACCACAGAAAAAATATCAGTGAGCTTACAGACATAATAGAACTTATTCATACAGAAGCGCAGAGGGAAAAAAGATACTGAAACAAATACATATCTAGCTTTGGTGAACAGTAGGATGACCCTAAGAACTCTAACAATAGTGTTATTAGAGTTCCAGAAAGGAGGTAGAGGGAAATCGAAGATATAATGGACTAACATTTTCCAAATTTGTTCAAAACTATAAGGCCACATGCCCTAGAAGCTCAAAAAGTTCCAATAAGGAAAAAAGCAAAGCAAAAACATGTAGTTCAAATTTTATAAAATCATTGTTATAATGAAAATTTTAAAAGCAGTCAGAGAAAAGATTAAATTCAGGGGAATAAATATAAGAAAGTTGTTGGCTTTGTATCAGAAACAATGCAAACCAAAATATATTGGAACAATATCTTTACAAAGTTGAAAAATCTGTCAGCCTAGAATTCTGTATTCAGAAAAATCCCTCAGAAATGAAGCTAAAATAAAAATATGTTGAGGAAAATAAAAACTTGGAGAATTCATCACCCAAATATCTGAAGAAACCAAGGATTCTTCAGGCTGAAGAAAGAGTAAACCAGAGTTTCACTAATAAAAAATAACTGTGAATAGTAACTGTGGGTAAATAAAATAAATTCTTTCATTTTTAAATTTCTTTAAAATATATTTTATTGTTTAAAATAAAAAATAATATATTTGTGGGGTTTATGACATACATAGATGTAGATTATTTGACAATAAAAGTATAAAGAAGAGGAGGGTATAATAGAAATGTACTGTTATACATTTCTTACATTAAAACTGAAGAGGCATAATATTACTTGAAGAAAGACTGTGATAAGATGCATATTGCAAATCCTAGAGCTCTTACTGTATAAACTTAAAAGTTATAGCTAGTAAGACCATGGTAGAGAAAAACTGAATAATGAAAGTATTTAAATAGTCAAAAAGAATGCAGGGACAAAGAACAAAAAATATGGGACACTCTCTTTCTTGGTGCTGCCTACGAAGGTGGCAGCCATTTCCTTGGCATCATGGCCGCCCTCAGACCTCTCACGAAGCCAAAGATAATCAAAAAGAGGACCAAGAAGTCCATCTAACACCAGTCAGACCGCTATGTCAAAGTTATATGGAACTGGCAGAAACCCAGGGGCATTGACAATAGGACTTGCAGAAGATTCAGGGGCCAGATCTTGATGCCCAGCATTGATTACCGGAGAAATAAGAAAACAACATGCTGTCCAGTGGCTTCTGGGAGTTTCCGGTCCACAATGTAAAGAAAATTGAAATGCTGCTGATGTGCAACAAATCTTACTGTGCTGAGATTGCTCACAACGTCTCCTCTAAGAACCACAAAGCCATTGTGGAAAGAGCAGCCTAGCTGGTCATCAGAGTCACCAATCCCAACACCAGGCTGCACAGCAAAGAAAATGAATAGACAGCTTGTGTGCACATTGTATTTGTTTTAATAAAACCATAAAACTCAAAAAAAAATGTATATGGGACAAATTGAAAACAAATAGGCAAATCATACTTTAAAACAACCATGTAAATTATTAGATTAATTATAAATGCTCTAAACTTTCCAAATAAAAGCCAAAGAATATTATACTGGATTTAAAAGCTAAATCCAATTGTATGTCATCTAGAGGAAGTACATTTTAAATATGAAGTTACGGATTGTCTAACAGTAAAATGATGGGAAAATATCCAGAGAAGTCCTCACAACCAGGAATATTAACAAAGATGAGAAGAAGCATTTCATAATAAAAGTGTAAGTTCAACATGAAAATATAATAATTCTGAATATGTATCTAATAACATTCATAAATCTATGAAGCAAAAACTGAAAAATACTGTAAACAAAATTAGACAAATCTACAATTATAGGTGAAATTTCTGCAGAAAATTACTAAGGAGATCAAAGACTTGAATAAAATATCAATCAGCAGGACATAACTGAAATCATAGAATAATTCACCCAACAACGGAACAAAGTTCCAAGAGCACATTCAACAAGTGTAACATAAAATAAAATTAATTAAGGCTTAAGTGATAAAAAGAAACTGAACAGTTGTTTGGGACACCTTCCATATGATTTCACATTAAATGGAGGCATATTGTATAAATGACTCCTTAGTGATTATCCAGACTATCAAGTACACACATCACTTATTAAAGATAATAGAAAGCAATTTCAGTTTGAAAGCAGGACTTTCTGTCTACTTAATACTACAGCAGTATTGAGTACATTACTTGGAAATGCCCTATAATTAATTTTCCATTCCTTAACTGGAGGAGGATATTGTCTCCACTGTGGATGCCTCAGATACCTTGTAATTTTATGTAAGAATTTCAAGGGATTTTATGCCATTTTTAGCTTGTCACCTGTGTGTAATTATCCCAGAAAACATAATCTCTTTTCCCCAAAACTCACTGTTTATCTACTAATTATGTTTAACTAATTACTATACCTTACTACTTCCCCACTGAAGAACAGGCTTAGACATATACATCCTCTTGATTATGTGATTTTTAGAATGGATGGTTTGTTTGGTATACTCCCTAGCAACATCTCCCTGGGCTGTAAGTTAACATTAATTTTGGGCAGTTCATTGTGATGGTGTTAATTTTTTATTATAGCCTATTTAGTAGTTTTATCCTCTAAGATCACAAAGATTTTCTCTATTTTCTTAAACAAATTGTGGTATATCCAAACAATAAAATGAAACAAACTACTAGACACAATGTTTGTGAATCTCAAAAAATGTGCTGAGCTACCTAGGACACAAAAGAACACATGCTATATGAACCCATGTATATACTATCATAGAATAGGTAAACCTAATCTATAGTAATGGGATGTCAGTTGTTGCCTAGGCCAGAGGTGAGGGTGGGTAAAATACAAATGGATACAAGGAAAATTTGGGGTGTGGGTGTGATGGAAATATTCTGTATCTTGATAGGGTTGATGATCATATGGGTGTATACATTTGACAAACTCACCAAATTGTAAATTTAAAATAGATGCTATTTTATTGCATGTAAATCACACTTCAATAAACTTAATAAGTAAAAACAAAACAAAACAAAAAAACTATTGTGTTGGGAGAAGAATGGAAACAGGGGACTAGCTAAAGTGACATGAATAATCTGAGCAATCATGGTTTAAACAGTAGAAATGGAAAAGAAGAAGACAGATTTAGGATATGTTTTGAAGGCAAAGTTTACATGATATGTGGATAATTTATACGTGTACATTTGGGAGTGGGGATTCTGATGGACAATGAGAAATAAGGAAAATCCCTGAAAGTTTGGCTTAAGAAATTGGATGGAGTTATTTATTCAAAAAAGTTAATCTGAAAGGAGCTAGTTTGGTAGTTGAGTTCTATGAGAATCAAGAGTTCTATCTTGGCTGTGTTAATTTTAAGATGCTTTTTAAAACACCTGAAGACAAATATCCAGCAGGGTGTTGGGTACATGATTCTGGAGTTCTAGGGCAGGTTTGAATCTTAAGGTACAGATGTGGAAGTCATAGCAGACAAGTTCTATTTAAAGCCATAGGCTTGAAAAAATGTCGCCTAGAGAGCCCAGGACATTTAGTGGTTGAGGAGGAGAAAAGGAACCAGCAAAGGAGACTGTGATGAAGCAGCTAACAATGCAGGCACTCAGGTACAAGCACATGGGGTCGTAGACATTAAGAGATAAAGAGAGTTTTAGGAAGAAAAGTGAGCAGCAATGTTGAAAGCAATGGAAAGGTCTAATTAAGGAAAGAACGGTGACCACTGCATAATTTTTTTTGTGACCCTGACAAGATTTTTCTCTGAGAAAGAAGGGATGGAAACTTGATTGGACTGATGTAGAAGATCATATGACATGACTCTTTATTTGTCAAGAAAATTTACAATGAACTGGGAAGGAATGGAACAGTGGTAGGAAGATGATTCAGGTCAAAGTCATGGAAGGTTTTATTTGACTTGTTTTAAAAACCCAATATTAGTGCTTGTTTGTATGCTGGTGGTAATATTCCATCAAGAACTGAGAATTGGTTGATGCAAGAGAGGGAGTGTTTGAGGAAAGTCTTTGAGAAGACATGGGATGCAAACCCCAAGTGGAGGAATATAATACATATTTAATACCGTACTTCATTTTGGGATACATAATATTATGTTAAGAGAATGTATTGATATCATTGTGCTCTATGCTTTAATATTCAATTTAGAACTAAAAAAAATAAAATAAAACTCAGCAAAATAAGATTTCAATCAAGTTAAGATTCGGTTAACATTCTCTGATTTCTTTTTTGGTTTGGAACACACAATTTTCCCTGTTTTGTCTATCCTTCAGGAATATCTTGCCTTCATTAGATAACTACTATAAAGTTAAAATGAAAAGAATGCATTTTTTAAAGGTTATACTATTTGAGGTTGTATTTATTGAAGGAAGAAAACATATAAACAATTTTATCCTTTTGGAAAACATAGTTTCACCTGAGCCACAAATAAGGCTATGGAAACAAAAGACAGAATCTGAGAATTTGGTTACAGGGTCTTCTGTTCAAAAGAATACAGTTCTTGAAAAATCTGTAGCCACAGTAACAGCCATTCCCAGTCCTGTGATCTACAGAGCATAGGACCCTGTTAGGTGTCACAAAATTGCACACCAGTCGCTAGGGAAAGGTTGAATTTCTATAGTCAGTTCTTGAACAGCCACTAACAATCATTCGGAGCTAATGACATTCTTCATCTAATGTGGTGAATAGAGCCATTGAAATATTTAAGGACCAGAGCAAGAAGTGAAGAAAAAAGCTGTGGCTTCAAAATCCCTGGAAACAAAGGATGTCTTACAAATGAGAAGAAAACTTGAGATTGTGAAAGCCTAAGGTCAGATCTCAGGGAAAAAGAAAGTGAGAAAAGCAAATTATTTTCCCCAATACTGGCATTTAAGCTTCTAGTACTTCCACTACTTCCACGGGGGTGACCATCAAGATCGTGAGAGGATCTCGTACTCTTGCTGGTAGATCTGCAGAGCTTGGGCTATCCCCTCACCTCTTCTCCTACCTCCTTCAAACATAGATAATAACACTAAAACAGGTGTATCAGCGAGGATCCTTTAGGTGCAAGTCACTGAATAAACTAAAAGTGGCTTAAACAACGAGAATAATTCGCTACCTCGCATAACAGGAAGTCCCAAGGTCGGCTCTATCAGAGTTGGTTACCTGCTCAGCTCCATGATGTGAGGGCTCCTGTCACTCTCTCTGGGAGTCTCTTGACTTTCCCCTTTGGGGCACAAAAAGAATACAAGTAGCTCCTAACATAGAGGCCTCACATGGCAGTGCCAAAGGCAGGAACAAGCGAGTCCCTATTTTATTTCTCCTTTTTTAATTATGAGGAAAACAATCCCAGAGGCCTCTCACTAGACTTTCCTCTTTGTCTTGTTTTTCTAATACATGACCATGTGTAACAAATCACTGATAAGGGAAATGAAATTATAATGGCTGGCATAGACTGATGAGCATCTACCCCTGGGGGTAGGGAAGCCCCTTAAAGATACACAAAAAACTAGTTCCTAAATAAAGCTGGGTTTCTGTCAGCAGAGTAGAAAGGATAACTGTGACCGCTGAGAAGAGGGGGCAATGCACGCACAGTGATTAGCAGAGTGACTGGTGCCCAAATGCACTTAATAAATATTAGCTGCTATTACTGTCCTATCAAGCCGCTCTTATGGGAAATACAATAGAAGAGCCCAGCCTCACACCCCAGACTACGTATTCTGACCGCCATCCAACCTGTCATCAAATAGTACAGTTAACCCTTAGCTGTAGCTTTACTTTCTTTCCTTGACTATAAATCCTTTTCCCTTGTCATCCTGTTTGTCTCAAAAAGTAGTAGCTAATGAGTTGTCTGCCTCCAGCCTCATCGATTTTCAAAAACTTTGCATATTGTAGCCAGACTGATCTTTCTAAAGGCTGATCTAATCATGTCACCATCTTCCTTAAGAGCTTATCACAATTCCTCATTGCATTACATCTGAAGGTTGAACTCTTCAGAATCATGTCCATGTAGTTGTTCTTCAATGCATGTGGAGGGAAGCTCCTCTGTCCTTCAGCTGCACCATATGGAACATGCAGTCCCCTTGGTGCAGGAGGAGAGAAACAGAAGACTCCCAAGTAGGGTCTCCATTGTCCACAAAATGTGAGGTGCCCAGCCCATCTGTAAGGGGCTGAGAAGCACCGTCTTGCGTTCACCCAGAAGGGGAGGAGGACATACTTTTAGGGAACACTATTGTAATAGACCCAGAGATGTGCCTCCCAGATCCTCCTTCAAGGAAGGTTTTGCTGCCCAACTGCAGAGAATTTGTCTGTCTCAGCAGGTGAGAACTGCCTTGTCTGAGGTCACACCTTTCCTGGGATAGCCCAGTTGTAACTGAGTGAGGCAGGGGGATAAAGACATGGCCATTTTGGCCCATGCACATAACTCCAAGAGGCACTGCTCACTCGAGGACTCCCTGCTGGAGTGGCCAGGCCTTCCTTGTGCTTGCTTCACAGTTGACTTCTTCCTCTATCTTGTTTCACCATTTCTTTCATACGTTTTGGTCCTTTATGAACATCTTGTACCCCATACTCTACGTGGTATCTGCTTCTGGACATTACAATCTGCAACAACTAGTAATTTCTAGCAGAAAGTCCTTTAACCCTCAACTCTTTTTTCTGCGTCAAAGATCGTTACCTAACTTGAATATTTTTCACTCCAGATTTATAGAAAGAGTTCCCTCAGTGTATCACCAAAATTTTGCAGATAAAATGCAATTTATTAAGTACTTAAGTGCTCTTTTTTGTTTTGTTTTTCTTTTCCACTCTCTCATTCTCTCTAAGGCTGCCCATGAGTAGATAGGTGCTTAGAAGAAAAATCATCTGCCCAGACCCAATAGTTATTAAACCAGGAAGTTCTCCAATCCTCCTTTGCCCTTTATAACTTTACAGCCTGTTATTTTTATAACTAGTTTAAACCACGACTGCCTGGAGCACCCTTTCCCTCTTCCCTTTGAGGGGCTTACTGCTACTCAGCTCAGCATCAGTACCTCCAAAAAACTTCCAAAGTTATCCCCTATCCTTGCATGGCTGTCATCCTGTGTTGCTCTGATAGCTAATACCCCAAACATTTATCCCCATCTTGGTGCCTATCAATACTGTATTATAATCATCTTTGCCTATCTAGCATCTCTAATGGCTGACCAGTGCCTGGTACATCTTTCTTTACCTACTTCTCAAAAGGGTTTTGAATGATTCAGTGTCGGCACATAGTAGGTACTGAAAAGCATTTACTGAATGAATTTAATAATGCTCTTTTTTCCTCCAGCTTTGCACTGACTCTGTCATCCTAGGAGATTGAGTTAAAAGAGGAAAAAATAGTGCTAGAATGTATGCAACAAACATCTGTGAGTCTAAAGGAATTTGGTTCATTAATGTTTCTTTTCCAGTTCTGATAGCTGGCTGTACTCGTGGCTGACTACACAATGCGACGTAGCACCGATAACTTGGGAAGGGCAGAGGTATCTAGTGAATGGAGAACTCTTCCTAGACAGAGCTATTTTCTGTTCTTTTTTTTTTCCACAAGCCCACGTTCAACATCTATGACATGCAAGACCCCTCAGGTATTACTATCTCAGTCAGTTTAGATAATCACATTCAAGATGTATGTGTGTAACAGGAATTATGATATGAGTATTCACATTCTGGTTCTCTTCCCTGCCCCCAAATACTATCCCCATTAATTTTATTTGCAATTAAGCAGATGAGGGGAGAAATATTCTGAGCAAAATGTTTCATGAGGTAAGATGAAGGTGAGTGTGGGAAGTGGATGGGAGTGTAAATATTCATATTGATTTTTTGTGGCCATTGTATGTATTTCTGCATATGACAGTCAATTTCTGGTTTGTGAAGTAAGTTGATTAAACATTTCCTGCGAGTTTAATGATCAGCATTTGCAGGAGGAAGAATGAGGGTGATCTGCAAACTCCATGGTGAGAAAAAGTGAAATGAGGGATGAAAATGCAACGTACAGGGGGATCACTTTATATTTCATGACAACTGTGTCATTGTGCGAGTTACTCTCAAAATATGAAGTGAGAGGAAAACATAAGGGCACAGTATCTAAAAACTGTGATTGGATAGCAGGATGAAATATTGCCTGATTAAAAATGTATCAAGGTTAGGAGGATAGGAAGGAATAGGCATTAGTTAAAAAGAATAGGAATACTATCTATTAGAAGGAATAAATATGCACAAAATTAAAAGCTGTATGGGGCTTATATTCATTTAGAAGACACTGATAATAAACACTGAACTTGGTAGATATTCACTAACCTTTTCTATCCGGGATCTCCCAAGTCTCCATGATTCAGTATCTGAAGGATTAGTGCCTATAATTCAGGGCACCTCCAGGACCCTGAATTAATGCCGTCACTAGTGTTCTTCCTGATTGATGAGTGTCATACTGATCATCACCTCTGATGTGCATGAATGTTTAAACATAGCTTCTCTCTGTAAGCAGCAAAAGCCTCAGAAATTTTATTAAATTAAATTTTAATAGAATAAATCTATTTTAGTGTCCTTTCAGTGAATTCAGGGTTACTAAAGTAGGAGGTGATTAAATTCGTTAAATTCTCTTGGCAACTGCCTGCTGCTACCAGGTCTCATTCCTTTAAGGCACAGGGCTGTGGCCTTATCTTCACAGCAGCTCATTCAACAGATCCCAGATGTCTTCCTCTGGTTTATTTTGGGAGCTTCACCCTGTAAAATGAGTTTAGTCCATCATCTCCCCTTATCTGGCTGAAGCACATTCTGTCAAGGGATTCTACTTTTCCTGAGGTACTTAGCGCCTACTGACAATAATCATTTTTCTTCTGAACAGATAAAGAGAGAAAGAAGGCAAAAGAGCATGAAAAGTACTTTTTACTGATTTTAAACTAAAGAACAAATGACAGTGTCCACCTTATACAATCAAAATAGCTCTGCTTTTAAAAATAAGTTTCTCAAACTTGATGAGCACCTGATTCTGATGATTTCAATTGTAGTAGAGCATGGTTTACTGAGGGTTTGGAAAAATGATCAACTAATAACATTAAGTCATACAGGGAATTGGGAGGTATTACATTCTTTTATAATAAAAGTGTTCATAACATAAATGTTTTTCTCTGGTCAAGGAATACTTACTAATGGAGAAATACTTAACCCTTGATAATTACTAAGTTAAAAAAAAAACTTTGACAATTAAAAATCCATTAACAATCCTAAGTCTACACTGCTATCTAGGTGTACTTCAGAGAGTATTGTTTGGATAACAAAAGAAAATTATGCAAGTGGAAAAAAATTGAACCACTCTACAAAAGAACCATGTTGGGAGCTTATAATATCCTTCATGGAATAGTACTTTATTAAAGACCAGAAAAAATCTTTTATCAATGGTTGCATCCAAAAAGCTGCCATTAATCTATGACACTGAGGCCAATGAGAGCATCATCTTCCAGGTAGAAAGTTCATTTACTTAACTGAACAAAAAGGGAGAATTTTCTAGCATTTTTATTTCACTTCTTATTGCTGTGTGCTTTGAATAAAACAATCTCCCTTATTTTTCATAGAAAATAAAAACATGTACATTACCTATGCAATACAAAAAAATACATATTTTATTGATTTCATTTTTTTAATTGTTAAATATACATATATAAAGACATGACATGATTTGTGTTTATCTAATAATTAGTGATGTTGAGCATCTACTCATGTGCCTCTTGGCCATCTGTACGTCTTCCTTGGTGAAATGTCTCTTTAGGTCTTCCACCCACGTTTAACTGGATTGTTTGTTTTTTGATATTGAGCTCCATGAGCTGTTTGTATATTTTGGAGATTAATCCTTTGTCAGTTGTTTCATTTGCAAAGATTTTCTCCCATTCTGAGGGTTGTCTTTTTGTCTTGTTTATGGTTTCCTTTGCTGTGCAAAAGCTTTTAAGACTAATTAAGTCCCATTTGTTTATTTTTGTTTTTATTTCCGTTACTCTAGGAGGTGGGTCAAAAAAGATCTTGCTGTGGTTTATATCAAAGGGTGTTTTTCCTATGTCTTCCTCTAAAAGCTTGAAAGTGTCTCATCTTACATTTAAGTCTTTAATCCATTTGGAGTTTATTTTTGTGTATGGTGTTAGGTAGTGTTCTAATTTCATTGTTTTACATGTAGCTGTCCAGTTTTCCCATCACCACTTATTGAAGAGGCTGTCTTTTCTCCATTGTATGTTCTTGCCTCCTTTGTCATAAATTAGGTGCCCATATATGTGTGGGTTTATCTCTGGGCATTCTATCCTGTACCACTGATCTATATTTCTGTTTTGTGCCAGTGCTATACTGTCTTGATTACTGTAGCTTTGTGGTATAGTTTGAAGTCAGGAAGCCTGATTCCTCCAACTCAGTTTTTCTTTCTCAAGATTGCTTTGGTTATTTGGAGTCTTTTGTGTTTCCATACAAATTGTAAGATTTTTTTATTCTAATTCTGTGAAGAATGCCATTGGTAGTTTCATAGGGATTGCATTGAATTTGTAGATTGCTTTGCATAGTATAGTCATTTTCACAATATTGATTCTTCCAATCCAAGAACATGGTATATTTCTCCATCTGTTTATGTCATTTTTGATTTCTTTCATCAGTGTTTTATAGTTTTCTGAGTACAAGTCTTTTGCCTTCTTAGGCAGGTTATTCCTAGGTATTTTATTCTTTTTATTGCAATGGTAAATGGGAGTGTTTCCTTAATTTCTCTTTCTGATTTTTTGTTGTTGGTGTATAGGAGTCACCTCACACTGGTCAGAATGGCCATTATCAAAAAATCTAGAAACAATAAATGCTGGAAAGGGTGTGGTGAAATGGGAATCCTCATGCACTGTTGGTGGGAATGTAAATTGATACAACCACTATGGAAAACAGTATGGAGATTCTTTTAAAAACTAAAAATAGAACTACCATATGACCCAGCAAACCCACTACTGGGCATAAACCCTGAGAAAACCATAATTCAAAAAGAGACATGTACCACAATGTTCACTGCAGCACTATTTACAGTACCCAGCACATGGAAGCAACCTAAGTGTCCATTGACAGAAGAATGGATAAAGAAGATATGGCACATATATACAATGGAATATTACTCAGCCATAAAAAGAAACGAAACTGAATTATTTGTAGTGAGGTGGATGGACCTAGAGTCTGTCATACAGAGTGAAGTAAGTCAGAAAGAGAAAAACAAATACCATATACTAACACATATATATGGAATCTAAAAGAAAAAAAAAGGTACTGATGAACCTAGTTGGAGGGCAGGAATAAAGAGGTAGACATAGAGAATGGACTTGAGGACATGGGGTGGGAGGGCAAAGCTGGGGCAAAGTGAGGGTAGCATTGTTGTCCTGCACAATATTTAATAACTATGTTCTATAAATGGGTGTGACCAAGAGAGTTCCATGTTGTGACAAGGTGGAAAAGGTGAAGATTACAAATAACATTTAGTCAATTGTGGGCCTGCAGAAGCCAGTGCTTAGGTGAATGTCAAAGTCAGGCCACATTTCCTAGCTGTGACAGCCTTTTTACTCCATTTTTGGACACTCTTCACATTTTTAAAAGTACACCCACCAGGTGCCCCTCGCTCCCTCCTGAATTTTCTCTTTCCCTTTTGTCTTTCTTTCTACCTTTCCTTCCATCTGGCTTTCCCTCCAATTCTCTCTCGTTTCTTCAAACTAGTATCCAGCACCTGCTCTGAGTTCAGCCACATTCTGACCCGGAGTGATACAAAGATGAATAAGTCAGCCGATTATTGTTTCCAGGGGCCTTGATTTTTGCCTCTCTTCTCATTTTAGACTTAACATTTGCTTTCCCATATATCATAATAGGGCTTCAAACTATTGAAGTTTCTGTAACTGTCTTCTTCCAAATCAAAAAGTTACTCCTTTCTTCTTCCATTGGATCATGTCAGAATATCTCCCATTTATATGCAAGGGATGCTAATGGACTAAGGATTTCCCTCACAAATTTTCATATTTTCAACATCCTGGGGTGTGTTTGTGCTTAAAAGGTGTATCAAGCTGTGAGAATTGTGGGCTCTAGGTGAGACATATTTTTGAAGATGTAGGTCTTGAGAAAAAGATTTGTGAATGTTGTTCAGAGTTGAGCTCATGGAGAGAGAGGGTTTGGGAAGCAGTTAGTCCTCTGATCCATTCCCAGCTTGGCCATTTACTATTTATGTGAAGCTGAGACCCTTGGTTTTTCTCATCATAATTCAGTAATGGGAATTAAGTCAGATGCTATTTGTAAGGTGTTATGAGTTGATGTCTGTGTTATAATTCTTAAGCTATTCCTACCCTAAACTTCTTCTCTTTATATACTTGTCTAAAGTCTCATTAATGAGGAGTTGGATCCTTAGCATATATTATTATTATTATTTCTAGATGCTTCTCATTTTTTGTCTGTGTGTATGGCATAAAAGCAGTGTGATGTGCTTAAGTTGGCTGATTCTACCTCTGAAAACCTGATTGTGAGCCTTTTTTCCCAAATTCACGTTGCAGTATTATTAAATTGATAGCTTGAAGTAGGTCATACTGGGAAAATTTACAGCATGGAAATGAACAAACCCTACAAAAAAAGGCTCTGTTTTCTTCTGAAGGGGAAAAAAAAAATTGTTAACCCTTTACTAGCACATTAGTGCCAAGAGTCCAGGCAGAGATTGAGAGAAAAGCCTTTTTTCTTTTCCCAATAACAAAATAGGATACTACATGTTCTGAGTTCTCATTTCCCTATGACGGTGCTTCCGCTAGGAGGGGAACATATTTCCGAATTCTCTCCAAACCCAGCTCTACCTTCTGACCAAGGTGGCCTTAATGTTCTCTCCTGCCTTTTGTTTCCACAGTTGAATTCGATTTCTCTCCATGACTGCAGTAGTCTTGACCCCTAAGCAGTAGTCTTGAATGAAGTCTTCCTTGCTTGTTTAACTCCATCAGTGCAGTTTTCCTTTGACACTGCCCCAATTCCAATTTTTTGGCAATATCCATCTGTATTCACACCCCTCTTAAAGTATGTATTTCATGCTCCAAACATTAGGTGGCTCTGAGCTGTCAAATTCTTTGACTATTTATTAGATAGTCTGCCTTATCTTGTCTCTATGATAGAAAAATAGGCAACTTGTCTGATATTTACAGAGAATCCCAGGTAAATTTTATTGGCATCATTTATTTTATTTTATTTTTTTAAAATATTCTCTTTCTATTTATTTCTTTGTTCTGAATTTTATATTATTTTATTTTTATACAGCAGGTTCTCATTAGTTATCTATTTTATACATGTTAGTGTATATATGTCAATCCCAATCTCCCAATTCATCCCACCACCATCACTGCCCCCCGCCCCTCTGCTTTCCCCCTTGGTGTCCATATATTTGTTCTCTACATCTGTGTCTCTATTTCTGCCTTGCAAACTGGTTCATCTGTACCATTTTTCTACATTCCACATATATGCATTAATATAAAATACTTGTTTTACTCTTTCTGACTTACTTCACTCTGTATGACAGTCTCTAGGTCCATCCACGTCACTTCAAATGACCCAATTTCATTCTTTTTATGGCTGAGTAATATTCCATTGTATATATTTACCACATCTTCTTTATCCATTCATCTGTTAATGGGCATTTAGGTTGGCTCTGTGAGTTGTCTATTGTAAATAGGGCTGCAACGAACATTGGGGTGCATGTGTCTTTTTGAATTATGGTTTTCTTTGGGTATATGTCCAATAGTGGGATTGCTGGGTCATATGGTAATTCTATTTTTAGTTTTTTAAGGAACCTCCATACTGTTCTCCATAGTGGCTGTATCAATTTACATTCCCATCGACAGTGCAAGAGGGTTCCCTTTCCTCCACACCCTCTCCAGTATTTGTTGTTTGTAGATTTTATGATGATGCCCATTCTAACTGGTGTGAGGTGATACCCCATTGTAGTTTTGATTTGCATTTCTCTAATAATTAGTGATGTTGAGCAGCTTTTCATGTGCCTCTTGGCCATCTCTATGTCTTCTTTGGAGAAATGTCTATTTAGTTCTTCTGCCCATTTTTTGATTGAGTTGTTTGTTTTTTTAATATTGAGCTGCATGAGCTGTTTATTTTGGAGATTAATCCTTTGTCTGTTGATTCATTTGCAAATATTTTCTCCCATTCTGAAGGTTGTCTTTTCGTCTTGTTTATAGTTTTCTTTGCTGTGCAAAAGCTTTTAACATTCATTAGGTCCCATTTGTTTATTTTTATTTCCATTACTCTAAGAGGTGGGTCAAAAAGACCCTGCTGTGATTTATGTCAAAGAGTGTTCTTCCTATGTTTTCCTCTAAGAGTATTATAGTGTCTGGTCTTACACTTAAGTCTTTAATCCATTTTGAGTTTATTTTTTTGTATGGTGTTAAGGAGTATTCTAATTTCATTGTTTTACATATAGCTGTCCAGTTTTCCCAGCAACACTTATTGAAGGGACAGTCTTTTCACCATGGTATATCCTTGCCTCCTTTGTCATAGATTAGTTGACCATAGGTGTGTGGATTTATCTCTGGGCTTTCTATCCTGTTCCATTGATCTGGATTTCTGTTTTTGTGCCAGTACCATACTGTCTTGATTACTGTAGCTTTGTAGTATAGTCTGAAATCAGGGAGCCTGATTCCTCCAGCTCCATTTTTTTTCCCCTCAAGATTGCTTTGGCTATTCAGAGTCATTTGTGTCTCCATACAACTTTTAAGATTTTTTTTTGTTCTAATTCTGTAAAAAACACCATTGGTAATTTGATAGGGATTGCATTGAATCTGTAGATTGCTTTGATTAGTATAGTCATTTTCACAATATTGATTCTTCTAATCCAAGAACATGATCTATCTCTCCATTTGTTTGTGTCATCTTTGATTTCTTTCATCAGTGTCTTATAGTTTTCTGAGTACAGGTCTTTTACCTCCTTAGGTAGGTTTATTCCTAGGTATTTTACTCTTTTTGTTGCAGTGGCGAATGGAATTTTTTTCTTAATTTCTCTTTCTGATCTTTCGTTGTTAGTGTATAGGAATGCCAGAGATTTCTGGTCATTAATTTTGTATCCTGCAACTTTACCAAATTCATTGATTAGCTCTAGTAGTTTTCTGGTGGCCTCTTTACGATTATCTATGTATAGTATCATGTCATCTGCAAACAGTGACAGTTTTACTTCTCTTTTCCAATTTGGATTCCTTTTATTTCTTTTTCTTCTCTGGTTGCTGTGGCTAGGACTTCCAAAACTATGTTGAATAATAATGGTGAGAGTGGACAACCTTGTTTTTTTCCTGATCTTAGAGGAAATGCTTTCAGTTTTTCACCACTGAGAATGATGTTTGCTGTGGGTTTGTCATATACGGTCTTTATTATGTTGAGGTAGGTTCCCTCTGTGCATACTTTCTGGAGAGTCTTCCTCATAAATGGGTGTTGAATTTTGTCAAAACTTGCTCTGTATCTATTGAGATGATCATATGGTTTTTATTTTTTGTTAATGTGGTGTATTTTAACAAATTTTAACACCAATTTGTTAATGTGGTGTATCTTGATTGATTTGTGCATATTGTGCATATTGAAGAATCCTCGCATCCCTGGGATAAATCCCACTTGAGCCTGCTGTATGATCCTTTTAATGTGTTGTTGGATTCTGTTTGCTAGTATATTGTTGAGGATTTTTACATCTATATTCATCTGTGATGTTGGTCTATAATTTTCATTTTTGGAGTATCTTTGTCTGGTTTTGGTATCAGGGTGATGGTGGCCTCATAGAGTGAGTTTGGGATTGTTCCTTCCTCTGAAATTTTTGGAAGAGTTTGAGAAGGATGGGTGTTAGCTCTTCTCCAAATATTTGATAGAATTCAATTTGATAGAAGCCATCTTGTTCTGGACTTTTGTTTTTTGGAAGATTTTTAATCACAGTTTGAATTTCATTACTTGTGATTGTTCTGTTCATATTTTCTATTTCTTTCTGGTTCAGTTTTGGATGGTTATACCTTTCTAAGTATTTGTCAATTTCTTCCAGGTTATCCAGAGTTGCTTGTAGTAATCTCTTATGACGCTTTGTATTTTATGGTCTCTGTTGTAACTTCTCCTTTTTCATTTCTAATTTTATTGATTTGAGTAATATCCCTTTTTTCTTGATGAGTCTGGCTAAAGGTTTATCAATTTTGTTTATCTTCTCAAAGAACCAGCTTTTAGTTTTATTGATCTGTGTTATTGTTTTCTTCGTTTCTATTTCATTTATTTCTGCTCTAATCTTTATGATTTCCTTCCTTCTACTAACTTTGTGTTTTGTTTGTTTTTCTTTCTCTAGTTCCTTTAGGTATAAAGTTAGATTGTTTATTTGAGATTTTTCTTGTTTCTTGAGATAGGATTGTATTGCTATAAACTCTCTTAGAACTGCTTTTGCTGTATCCCATAGGTTTTGGATCATCATGTTTTCATTGTCATTTATCTCTATTTTTTGATTTCTTCAGTGATCTCTTGGTTATTTAGTAACATATTGTTTAGCCTCCATGTATTTGTGTTTTTTACATTTTTTCCCTTTAATTTATATCTAATCTCATAGTGTTGTTGTCAGGAAAGATGCTTGATATGATTTCAATTTTCTTAAATTTACCAAGGCTTGCTTTATGACCCAAGATGTGATCTATCCTGGAGAATGTTCCATGCGCACTTGAGAAGAAAGTGTAATCTGCTGTTTTCAGATAGAATGTCCTATAAATATCAATTAAATCTATCTGGTCTATTGTATCATTTAAAGGTTGTGTTTCCTTATTAATTCTTTTTTCTGGATGATCTGTCCATTTGTGTAAATGGGGTATTAAAGTCACCTACTATTATTCTGTTACTGTTGATTTCCCTTTTCATGGTTGTTAGCATTTGCCTTATGTATTCAGGTGCGCCTACATTGGGTTCATAAACATTTATAATTGTTATATCTTCTTGGATTGATCCCTGGATCATTATGTAGTGTCCTTCCTCATCTCTTGTAACGTTCTTTATATTAAAGTCTATTTTATCTGATATGAGAATTGCTACTCCAGCTCTTTCTTTAGATTTCCATTTGCATGGAATATCTTTTTCTATCCCCTCACTTTCAGTCTGTATGTGTCCCTTGTTCTGAAGTGGGTCTCTTGTAGACAGCATATATATGGGTCTTGTTTTTGTATTCATTCTGCGAGCCTGTGTATTTTGGTTAGAACATTTAATCCATTCACATTTAAGGTAATTATTGATATGTATATTCCTATTACCATTTTCTTAATTGTTTTGGGATTGTTCCTTTAGGCCCTTTTTTTGTGTTTCTCACTTAGAGAAGTTCCTTTAGCACTCGTTTTAGAGCTGGTTTGGTGGTGCTGAGTTCTCCTAGCTTTTGTTTGTCTGTAAAGCTTTTGATTTCTCTGTCAAATCAGAATGAGATCCTTTCTGGGTAGAGTAATCTTGGTTGTAGTTTCTTCCCTTTCATCACTTTAAATATAACATGGCATTCATTTCTGGATGTGGAGTTTCTGCTGAGAAATCAGCTGTTAACCTTATGGGAGTTCTCTTGTATGTTATTTGTCAGTTTTCCCTTGCTGCTTTTCATAATTTTTCTTTATCTTTAATTTTTGTCAGTTTGATTACTCTGTGTCTCAGTGCATTTCTCCTTGGGTTTATCCTGCCTCGGACTCTCTTTGCTTCCTGGCCTTGGGTGGCTATTTCCTTTCCCACGTTAGGGAAGTTTTTGACTATAATCTCTTCAAATATTTTCTTGGCCCTTTCTCTCTTCTCCTTCTGGGACCCCTATAATGCAAATGTTGGTGTATTTAATGTTGTCCCAGAGGTCTCTTAGGCTTTCTTCATTTCTTTTCATTCTTTTATCTTTATTGTGTTGCACGGCAGTGAATTCCACCATTCTGTCTTCCAGGTCACTCATCCGTTCTTCTGCCTCATTTTTTTCTGCTTTTGATTCCTTCAAGTGTATTTTTCATCTCATTTTTTGTATTGTTCATGTCTGTTTGTTTGTTCTTTAATTCTTCTAGGTCTTTATTAATCATTTCTTGCATCTTCTCGATCTTTACCTCCATTCTTTTTCCAAGGTCCTGGATCATACTCACTCTCATTATTCTGAATTCTTTTTCTGGAAGGTTGCCTATCTCCACTTAATTTAGTTGTTTTTCTGGGGTTTTATCTTGTTCCTTCATCTGGTACATAATCCTCTGCCTTTTCATTTTGTCTGTCTTTCTGTGAATGTGGTTTTCATTCCACATCCTGCGGGATTGTAGTTCTTGCTTCTGCTGTCTGCTCTCTGCTTATTGGCATCATTTAAAATGTGCTTAGTCAGTGGATTCTTTTTTAAATATAAAAACAGTATTATCAAAGGGCAGATTGAAAAATAGAAAGTTGTTCCCTTTTAGTTCCCTAAACTTTTATCAGGTTCTGCAGGTTATCTCACACAGCTGTGCTTTATGAGAGGCAAGTAACTGTATTTATTCAGCAGCTTCTCTGGGGCAGTGAACTCTGAGCTCTTGCCAAGAATTAGCATAAGTAACCATCAAATTCCCGATTGTCAGGCACTTTTGAGTCTCCAAGTCACCCTCAAAGGAGGCATAACACAGACCAGCCTATAGTGCTTCCACCTATTTCAGTTCTGTGCTTGCTGCCCTACGTATCACTTTAAAATGCAAATATCTCTTTTAATATTTGATGATTAATGCCTGCTTCTTCCTTTCTCATTAAATTATCCCTCCACCCACCCCAACACCAAGGTGGGTCTCTGTGGATTGCAGACCAGTTTCCAAGAACCTTAGAACTGAAAACCTTTCACTTTCTACCCCGTGTCCTCTCCTTTTTTATTTGCTGTGGTCTCTGTGGCTGAGAACTATTTCTGGAGCAGTGCAGGCTAACAGCCAAGCCTTAGTGTGCTTCTTTCTTCAGGTTTCACCTAAGTAGATCTCAATATCATGCTGGCCTCGGGAATAGAGGCTCCTTAGAATACTTTGCTGCCTTCCCACCTGCCTTTAATGGTAACTAGAAATAGATTTAATGATCTCTAGGTGCATCTATAACCATCCGCAGACAATCTGGATTTCAATTATTCAGCTTACTGTGGCCAGAGACCAGGACTCACCTTTCTTAGGGAACTGTAAGTTCTACTTATTCCCTATTTCCTCTCCATTTGGGCTCTTTACTGCGCTTCCTGTCCCCTGCCTGCCACCATCAAATCAGGAGAATCTTTGGCTGTCATGGTGTCATGGTAGGAAATCTATCTCTAACTCTCTGTTTTCAAATCCATTCAGACTCAGGTTTTTGCCTTTAGAATCCCAAGTGGCTTATTTTGCTGTAAAATTATTTTCATTGAGCAATGAATGTCTCACAATGTGTGCATGAATGGTGAAAAGGCCACAGTCTTACAAAAGAAAAAGAAAGAAAAAGCTTAAAAGATGGAAACTTCTGCTGATATTTCAAAATATTGTGCCACCATATACATATTGACATAAATACTGACTGAACAAGGTGTTTTGGTGTAGATGCTATCTTTTATTATCTTTAAGTAGAAACCCACTTAGAAGATATAAAAGCCCATGCTTTACTTTTTATGTTCCTTAACCTCAAATAAAATGGAAGTTGATTTGGGTGGAGATTAAACATAATAAATACTTTCCTACCCATAAATGGGTTCCATTTAAAGGAAATATTTTTTATCAAATCATCCCATTATACACTTGAAATATCTTACAGTTTCATCTCTCAATTATACCTCAGTTATGCTGAAAAATATGATTTGTTTTTCAGGAGCACTTTTGTATTGGTGAATGTCAATTATGGTTTAAATCTGGCACAGTGACTGTTACGTGTTGTTTGAAATACAGGCAGGGGATAAGCACGTACTTCATAGAGTTTACAAAATGCAAATGGGTATGGTCTCAGGTCGTCTTGGCCTGCAGCTGCTTGAAGCAGGATTTCGGTTCCTGGCCAGAGAGTGAAGTCAGGCCACAACAGTGAGAGCACTGAATCCTAGCCACTAGACTACCAGGGACCAGTGGCCAGTGACAAGGCCTTGGTAGTCATCTTCCAGAGCAGATGGAATGTTGTTGTAATTAGAGACCAGGGTGACTGTTAATGGCAGGTGGCATGTCAAATATATCATGACATTTGCTTAGTAAAAACAAAGGTGTTTCTAATAAAATGTTCATATCAAAGCTCTAAAAGCAGATACTCTAATTTGAATAACTTTGTAACATGTTTCTGGGTGACCAGTAGCAGAAAGTTATTTTTCAGTAGTTAACAGTTTTCCTGAGCTACAATCAGCAGAGTCCCTACTGACTAATAAAAACATGCCAAGTTCTTTGAGGTTATTTTGGTAAGTTACTTAAGTTCCCTCAGCCTGAATTTGTTTATTCATTAAATGTATATAAGACCTGGCTCTATAAGCACACAGTAATCACCTGTTTTTCAACAAGTAAGTGCACACCTACCTTATTAATAGGTAGGGTTTTAATATTTTTAAAATTAATTACTTAATTTATTTATTTTTGGCTGTGTTGGGTCTTCGTTGCTGTGCACGGGCTTTCGCTAGTTGCGGCGAGCAGGGGCTACTCTTCGTTGTGGTGCGTGGGCTTCTCTTTACGGTGGCTTCTCGTTGCGGAGCATGGGCTCTAGGTGCGCAGGCTTCAGTAGTTGTGGCATGCAGGTTCAGTAGTTGTGGCTCGCCAGCTCTAGAGCGCAGGCTCAGTAGTCTAGGCACACAGGCTTAGTTGCTCCATGGCATGTGGGATCTTCCTGGACCAGGGATCAAACCTGTGTCCCCTGCATTGGCAGGCAGATTCTTAACCACTGCACCACCAGGGAAGTCCCAATAGGTAGGTATTTAAAAGATAAAGTGAGATAAAATGACATCATATAAGCAAAGGTTACATCATGCACTTGGCATTCATTAAGCACTAACCACTTGAGCTTCTTTCTCTCTTTTTCACAAAGTGTCTTCACATCAAATACCTTATTTAGACCAGACAATTTCCAGTTTTTATTTAGGATACATGTTACCTTAATTTTCAAACAAAGCACTGAGATTCAGAGAAACTAATTGGCTTTCCAGTGTCCATGTGGCAAGTTCATATCTGAACCTTGAGTAAATATTCAGATCTTCAAGGTTGTTTCAGGGCCTAATTTGCAGCCCTGTTTCCACTACTATCCATCTGCTTCCACTTTTGGGGTCTGGTTTTCTCCTCTATAAATTGAAGGAGTTGAAGTTGTTGGGTATGGTATCAACTAATATATGGCACAATCAACCACATAGTCTCAGTATCCCACAGCAATAGGCATTTACCTGGTTCACAGATCTGTAGGTCACCTGAGGGTCTCCTGTTCTAGGCTGGGTACATCCCTGGCTGGCTCAGCCCTGTAGGTCTCTAATCCTTCTCCTCAGCTAGCCCAGGCTTACTCTCCTGCTCTGACAGACGTGAAGGAGAGCAGGCACAATAGCACAAACTATTTTCTATTAACATTCCATTAACCCAAGCAGATCATGTGGCAAACCCGAAAGCAAGGGGTAGGGAAGTATCTTCTGTCTCTTTCCTGGGAGAAGGTACTGCCAGGTCGTATGTGAAGGATGTGGATAAGGGCAGGGTAAAGAACTGAGGACATTAATGCCATCTACTTCAACTGCTAAGATTGCTTTTAGCTCTAACATGTTGTGATTTTTCCTCCAATTTACGTTTACTCTTTCCTCATTTACTTTCTTAATGTTTTAAAAGTTGCCTAAGGCAAATAGAATTTCACGGAAGGGCAGAAAACTCAGGTCATCTTGCCATTCTGTGTTTTTTTATATGTTAATCTTGCTGCTCCCTGAACATATTGTTCCAGAAGGAGATATTAAAGGACAATCTCGTAGGAGGTTGGAGCACTACATTCTCTTCATTGTAAATATGGTTTCAGGGTTCACACAGATGCAGGCCTTTTGTTTAAACAGAAAAGAACGAAATAATTAATCCTTTCTAGATGCAGAATATAGGGATTTTGATCTGAAAAGAGTGTGAAGAGGTTATGGGTGGGGGGAAGGAGATGTGGGGGAAGGTGCAGGCTCATTTCTGTCAATCACTGCAGACTTCTGCTCAGATCCATAGGGATTGCCATATTCAGTTCCAAAGTTCAGCCTCCTTTCTTTCCACTCAGCATCTGTCATCAATCTGCCTATCTTCTGAAGATACATTTCCTCCCTATTTCTAACTATTCTATCTTTGAGCTTTTGTTTATTTTTTATATTTTTTAAAAGTATAGAAATACAGTGTACTCTTCAAAAACCTTTGAGCAATGCAGAAATACATATGGGAGAGTAGTAAATTTATTCTTTGATTGATGTTGTAAAAAATAGCAAATATTGGAAAGGCATAAATATTTAAGATTCCAATGTTGGGAGTTGGAGGAAGTGGGGGGGAGGTCACTAGCTTGAGCCTATGCTGTATTCATCCCAGCATTCAGGCATGTCTGGAAAACTAATGGTTTAGGGCAGGTATTTATCAATTTATGTGGGAGAATGAGGAGACTTCTAATAAAGAATTAATTATAAGGCCAGCTAACTGAAGCAGACAGGTCAGTGATATAGAGAAAGTATTACAATTATAGTAAAGTAATTTCTCTCACATTAGCTTCCTGCCCAACATGACAAAATCATAAGGCAGTAGAATTGTAGGAAAAAAGAAGAGCAAGAACTAAAGAGACTTAGAGTTTAAGGCATCAGTGAATTTGTAGAATTTGTGTGGGGAAGTTCAGTAGCAAGTGGAGTCACCGGCTTTTGTGTAGAAATCAGTACCTGAACCTTGCATGTATAGCTACAATGTGGCCATTGGCATCTCAGGAGCTGGGATCACCATCCATACTCACAGTACTTACAATGCCTGAGGAGCTTAGGGGTGATCCAGACACAGCACTGTCGCCAATGTTTGAAACTACCAGCACTAATTGTGACTTGAGAAAATCACCCCCTGTATCAGTAGTCACCAACAAGTGAAACTTTGAGGTGGATCAAATTAATGATTTCTGCCAGTTGATAAATTGAAGGGAGGGCCCATTGAGGGAGGAGCTAAAACTGTCTTTGTAGGGCTCCCAGATACGTGGAAATCTGTGAATAAGGGATAAGAAGACACGATAAATCTCTTTTTATTGCTTTAACCTTAGTGGGAAAATGGTAGGTTGTATCTGAATGGACCCAAGTAGAAATTAGGATTGCATTGGGTGGTTCTCACTTCCCCTGTTCTTAGAGAGGTCAATGGTGATAAAAAAAATTCAACTTTTCTATCTTCACAGAGCTTATTATGCAATGCCAGAACAAAATTTTAAAATAGAGCAATTTGACATGTCTCCAAGGAGAATGATAAACTTCAATTTGGATGCCAAAGTCAAACAGGGAATAGATTAGAATGAAGGAATGACAAATAATATCACTCTTTTCCTATTCAGCATGTGGACAGGATAATTCGCAAGATGGAACATTTTTACTTGATGAGACCATGGGGAAGACTTCTCTGAAAATGATTATGTTTTCATTCTGGATTGCTGGGGAAATAAGCCAGCTGGAACAAGTCCACTCAACGCTTTCTAGTGGAAGGGCTGTATCCAAAAGTTTCCATGGTAATAGTAACCTTCATTTCTTTGCAAGAAGATTGCAACTTCTTATAGAACCCATTGTTTTCAGGTGTTAGTCAGCTATCATTCCCATAAAGCTCCTATAAAAACCAAGCACTAAAATCTTGGTGTCCGTGCAGTTTGTGTATCCTTTAACTGATAAGCAAGAATGAAAAGTATTGGAGGATTGGGGTCCCTTCACTGAAATAGAAACACACACTTTGTTCCAGCAAATCTCCCAGACCCCAGCACTGTTCTTTGTGGAATAATTGGAAGATGGAGGATGATTACCTTCTCTTATAAGCTCTATAGCTTTGTACATTTCCCCTTTTCCCAGTTAAGTCATTTCTTAATCCATACTGTAGGATTTATGGAATTTGCCCCAAGCCCTAGTGTAAGACAAATGGTCACCAAAAGCAGCAGCATCTTGCACAATATTGAGAAAAGATCCCTAGTAAGGTCGTCATCATTGCTAGGCTATCTGTTAGCCATTTCTCTGGCTTTTTGTGTTAAGAGACTTCTTAGTGTGTTTGGATGGTGATGTGTCCATCACCAGGGAATGAGCTGTATTGGTCTGTGCCAACCATAGCAATTCCACGATCCTTTGCTAACAGTCATGGAAGCCCATGGTAGCTAAAAAAGAGTCTCACTGGAGTGCTTTTTATTAAGGTTTATCTTATGAATAAAAGAAAGGATGGTATAAGGTAAAGGCCCTATATGGCATCATCTACTTCTTTCCTGCTTGGTGTGCTGTTAAGAATATGATAGTTGGTACTACACCAGCTATGCTTTGCTCAGAAAACCCATCACTAACACCTGATAATGGTAAAATAGAAACTGGAAAGAATCTAGGTTCCAGTTGTTCAACCACTAAACCAAAGTTTATTGTGGACTTCTTTTTTTTATACGGAATAAAGAAATATGATTCTTGCTTAAACCACCTTAGTCAAATATCCTTTAACTTGTAACTGAGAGACTCGAACTGAAATAGCTGCCTTACAACAAAGATGACCCACCCAGTGACTAGAGTTTTAGAAAAAAGATTACTGTATAGGAGCCTTTATCCCATATTTAGGAGCTGGATTTGAAAATTTGGAGTAGAGGAAAAAGAGAAAATGAGGAATTTAGAGCAATTGTGAAGGTTTATTTTTCCCCAAATAGTCTTGAAAATAATAAAGGAAGTGATAGTGAGTCAAGTGGTACCTTATTATTTCCTTCTTGCCTCTGTTATAAGAGAAATAGTTGAAGCATTTTATTTTATTTTACTTTATTTATATTTTGGGGGGCCTGATTCATAATTTAATAGGTGTGCTGGTCTGGGTCCCTTATTTCTGCTGCTCACAGGCCCACTGCTCTGGGGTTAGGGTTTTCTGCTCAAAGGCATGGATGTGCAGGAGCTCGTCTGCTAGGGAAGTGTTCACAAGCCAGTATCTCTGAAGCAGTGGCTTCCTCTCGAACTTGGCTGACACCACGAGGACTCAGAAGCTGGACATGCAACGTGGGAGTTGTGTCCTCCACTTCCATGTGCTCCACCTCCAGGTCCCACTGCAGCTTCTCCGGGAGGTACTCAATGCTGAGTTCCATCGTGGTAGCCTGGGGTGGGGGGAGTGCAGCCCAGTTCGGACCTCTGCCACACTGCTTCCACCCTTACTAGCTGAGACATTTAAAAAAAATTCATGCTTTATAACCTGGAATTGCATTTATACCAGAGGAGTGATTCAGCAATGCAAAGGGCAATGGGTATGAGTTAGATGGGTCTTGTGTTTATAGTATCATCGGGCTAAAATCAAGTTGTCAGCCGCTGATGTGATCTCTTTAGAAGCTAGAGTTCCTCTTACAAGATGAGTCAGATATTGGCAGAATTCATTTCCTTGTGGTTGTACGGGTGAGGTTCTCATTTTCTTCCTGGCTGACAGCTGGAAGTTGCAGTCAACTCCAAGAGGTCACCTACTTATTATCCTTGCACAACATAGCAATTTACTTTTTCAAAGCCAACAGAAGTACATCTCTCTGACATCTATACCCTCTTTTAAGAGCTTGCCTGCTTACTTAGGATAATATCCCCTTTGCTTAAATAAAAAATCAGCTGATTAGGGCACTTAATTACATCTGTAAAATATGATCTTTTTTTTTTTTTTTTTTTTTTTTTTGCGGTGTGTGGTCCTCTCACTGTTGTGGCCTTTCCCGTTGCAGAGCACAGGCTCCGGACACACAGGCTCAGTGGCCATGGCTTACAGGCCCAGCCCCTCTGCGGCATGTGGGATCTTCCTGGACTGGGGCACAAACCCGTGTCCCCTGCATCGGCAGGCGGACTCTCAACCACTGCGCCACCAGGGAAGCCCAAAATATGATCATTTTACCATATAATGGAACCTAACTATGGGAATGCATCGTGTTTATAGGTCTCATGCACATTCAACCACAAAACCATATAGGGCATGTACAGAATGAACCAGAAATCTTGGAGACCATCTTAGAATTCTGTCTACCACAATGTTGTCTTTATTATGTAGCTGAAGAAACTGAGGCTCAGAGAATTAAGTAATTTGCTCAAGTTACATAATCAGTAAATGCAGGACTATGATTAGAACTTCAGTCTCTCTGATTCTCAAGCCTATATTCTTTCTGTTTGTAGCTTCTGCTGAAGGAATTTGTAAACATCTAGCTGAACTTTTATAAAGAAACATTTCCTATAATTATCAATTCCATTAATAAATCCAGAAATAAAACATGTCAATATTCTTTTTATTTAACATATTGTCTTTTTTATCTTACATAGATCTATTTTTAGACTTTTATAGTTTCCTTTATGAATTAATTATTTTAATGCAATTTTTAACAGAAGGTAGCTTTCTCAATTGTGAATTCTAATGGCAATGGACTTTCAAAAGCCTATATCTCATACTTTAAGTATTATATAGTTGATTAACCTTCAATATAAGATTTATTCTCAATTTTTAAGAAAAGTTGACTATATTTGTCCAAATGAGAAGCAAGGTAATTAACAGTGATTATCAAACAGGGCTGGATTGAAATTACGGTGTTATCGCTTACTAATTATGTTGTCTTGCCAGGTAAGTTACTTTTCTGGCCTAATTTCTTCTAATTTGTTTATTTTTGGCCCTAAGAATTTATTAGGGTCAAAAATAAAAAATGTTAGATACTAAAGTGGTAAGGACAGATTTTAATCAGCAATAGGGAAATACGGAAAAGAGACTAGTGTGAATTGAACTCAACTTTGATTTGTACAGAGGTGACCCAGCATTCTAAAGGGAGAATGAGGGAATAAGAAGGGAGGTGGGCAGGGTTCAGTAGAGCCAGGGAAGTGTAAAATTACAAAAAGCAGGAAGCGGGGGTTGGTCTATATGAAACCGATATGGTTTTGCTAACTAGAGTTTATAGAAGTTAGGCTCCTATCCTCCCATGGAGACTGGGAGACAGGGGCCCTATCTTCAGGTATTGGCTGGAACAAATTAAATTCTGTTGGCAGCTTTGAGTTTTGGCAGGCATGAACTATTAGTGGAACCAGGATCATCCTAAGGATGTGGCCTTCAGCTGTTAGAAACTATGCTGGTATTCAAGTCTTTATAGATCAAGGTTGAGGTCTAGTTGAGAAAGGGGTCAGAGGAGCCTAGCTAGAGTTTGTTCAAGGAGAGAATAATGTACCTAAATGTCTGACACAGATAAGCTACCTCAAATATTAGCTATTTTAAATCACACTTGCCATTTTTACTTTATTAGCAATTAAATTTTATTTTGTAATTTTAAGGTTTTTTTGCAATTATAAGCAATTAAAATTTCAATTAAAAGCAATTTTAAGTTTTAATTTTATTATCAAGACACAGTACAAAAGAAGACTTTACTACAGTAAGGACACATAAAATATAAAAACAAAAACACACTAGGCCAATTGACAAATATTTTTCTGCTTTTGAGTTGAAAAGAAAATATAAAAATAAATTAATTTAATAGATACTTCCCAAGTATAGCTTTCTTACTCCACAAGCCTTTATAATTGTGATGACTATAATAGTAATTCTTTCCATTACCATTTTATTAATGGTATTCATTTTGATTCATTTGTATTTTTTTATTCATAAAATCTTCCAGTTGCTCTGCTGCTTTCTAAAATGACTGTTCTTTTTGAAATAGTTGGCACCTTAAATAGGCCAATCTTTACAGAATTAAAAGCCCTGTATGTTTTAAGAAAAATGCCATCATTTTAATGCAGCAAAGGGAAAAAAATATCATTGAATTCTGGTCTCGAAAATGTGATGATGAGCAGTGCTGAGCAGATCATTGCATTCCTCCTCTTGCTCTCTATCACAAAATAATAACTTGCCAGGAGGCTGTGGCAGTTATTAATGTTTCATTTTGTTCCTAGATCCAAATTAAACCCCTGAAAAACAGAAAACTATGAAACTAAAGTTGAAATTCAGACATATAATCATATAATATATTTTTAGCATTATTTTAATACTTGCTTTAATATCTTAAACACAAGGAAAGCTCTTCAAGAATGAATTTGGACCTTTTCAGTAGAATCATATGATGTAATAGAATCATGCTATTACAGAATAAATCATCCATTTATTTTTCTGGAGGGATTTTGGGTCATCTAGCTGAACTTCCCTTTTTACAGGTGAAGAAACTGAAGGGAGCAGAGGTTAAGTGCTTTACTTAAGGCCAGCCAGCCTCTCTGAGCTATGTTTTGTAGTTCCCAGTCCCCTCCTGTTCTTGCCCTCCCTACTGGGCTATCTATCACTCACTCTTCTTTTTCTTACCTGATTTTTTTGTTTGTTTGTTTCTCCATCTTAGCTTTTTCCTCTGTATTTTCTGAGGAAAGAAACCAACAATGTTTACTACAGTAAACATTTAGACTGCAAGAATTTCAAATGCAGAGGAAATGCCTCGAGCCATAGAGCCCAGGGTATTGAGCAAGTCACATTGCAGAAGTGCATTTTCTGCAGAAGGTCTAAGCATAAATGCTAGAAAACAGTGCTTGCATTAAATGTGAAAAGTAAGTCAAGTCACAATGCTTTTGAGTCCCTCACAGTTCTTCCTGTTTCTGAACTTCTCTTTCCAATTCTTCTTCCACAGGACAACCAGTTGGCTTTCAAACATAATATATTGAGGATATACTATTTTAAAAATCTTAACAGACTTCCAATGTTTCTTATACATAAAACAAAAGAAAACAAAAACAAACCTCACAAACTTATCCACTGAGCACTGAAATCCTTTCAGGTTACTATCTCTATTTTCAGGCTTGTCTCACATCTTTGGCTTTCTCAGTTTCACAGTAAAGCCACCAGTTTCCTTGCCATTCCCTGGCAGCTGTTCCCTTCTCCAAAGGGAACTTTGTATATTTTCCTTTTCTACTTGCTGAGATCTTATTTATCTATTCATCCTTTAGCTTTCCTTTTCTTGAATTTGGATTGAGTTCTTCCTTTGACCTTCCTCCCTTCTCCAATGATTTTTTAAAAATCTACATATTAATTATTTTCTAGTTATGATTATCCTTAATTTTTTCTTTTTCTTTTTTCAAAATTGCTAGTATTAAAGTTGAAATACAAAATAGTACTTATAACATATGATTCAGTATAAAGAATAAAAATACAAACACCCTTTTATTCACTATCTACCTTAAGGAAAAAAAAAACACAGAAAATAATCCAAAACGTTGAGGTTTCTGAGGGTTCATTCCAGATCCCATTCTTCTCTACTCACAGTGAAAAAAAATCACTAAGTGTATTAACTAATACTTTTTGAAACATTTACCACATAGGGTTGTACATCTAAACAATATTCTTTGGTTTTGCACGGTTTTGAAGTTCACAAAAATGGAATCATGTTGTATCTTCTTTTTTTTATTGTTATATAGATCTTTTCATTTATTGTATATGTATTAGGTACACAGTTTAAAAGGAATAAAACCCTACTCTCTAGAACGTAAGACAATAAATAGAACAAAGATTGGCCCTATTATACAAATGGAATTAGTGAACATAAATAAGTATGTGATTTTCAACCACATTCATATTATTCAGTTTTAAAACTATCTAATCTTTTACAATGACTAAATCCTTACTTGAAACTGTAGAGTTGGTAAAGGATGTATGCCATTTAAGTATTAGTTCAGAGACTTAACAAAACAATTTTACTGGTGGTATTTATTGTGGGGAGCAGAGACCTACTTACTGTGTATGACTATCATGTTTTAGGAAACATGATGAAGTTTTTATATTACAAGGAAGAGATCAAGTTTAAGTATTAGTTATTTTAGAAATACTACCTAAACTAGGATGACATTTATGAAATATTATATATTCCTTCTCTAACTCCCTTCTATTAGTCTATAAACTATATCAAGCAAAGCAATGGAAGTTAAAATTTTTAACATTTTAGATAGTCAAGTTAGAAAAGGACCTAAAGAAAGGAACTCAGATTTAAAGTTCTGAATGCCCACTAGGTTTGGCACCTTTTCTTTCTTCCAACAAAGTATCTTCTCTTAGAAATGGAGTATTTAGTTAACTATCCCTCTCGGGGACCTTGGCTACAATAAAAAAGAGGCCAAGAGACCACATATGCAGACTCACTGGCTTTGCTGGAGAATGACAATGAAGAACCAGGGGCAGAGTCCCAGGGACACAGGAGCCCACAGCAGTCTGGGCTACTAGAATTGGGTGACAAAACAAGCTAACTCTGTCTTCACAAAATTTACCTGTGTTAGAGAAAAAGTCAGTCTATTGAGATTGACAAGGTAGGATTAGCTTTCCGACTCACAGAAGGCAACACCTGCTTTAGAGTGGACATTAGTAAGAGTGCTGACTGCTGTGAATACTTAGGTACTCGGCAACTCCTGACCTAAGGGACATGCAAAGACACAACAAACCAACCAACCAAACACCCTCGGAATAATACAACCCCACTCCTATCAGAGCTTCACTTCTCTGAGTACATGCGGCACACAAAAGCGTCAGTTTCACTTCCCAACTCTGTTAACTGTTCCAGTGAAGACACACAAGGATAATGGTCTTTTAACATATCTGGCAATTTAGAAGTCTTCTCTTGAAGACGTTGTGAACGTCCAACTGGTGTGAGAAACTTTAGCTCTTTAAATGCAGAATTGGTTTTGTTAAACTGCATCTTCTTTTTTGCACTTTGCAAGTATGGAGAAGTAGACACATTATATTTAATTAAGCAACCTGTCCTAGTTTCTGTATTGGGGGTTTTAATATCACTGGTTGGATCTTTTGTTTTGTCATCTTGCTCTTTTTCACAACCTTGAAATACCACATTCCTAGGATGCTTATTTTCTATTTCTGGTTTTTCTGACCCCAGATTAACACTTATATCGTCAATGGTGTTTTCTTGGATTTGTTCCTTGGTTGCACAAGCCTCCTAAATATTTTCTCCAAATTTAACTTTTTCTTGACTCTTCATTGTCAGAATGTCAACAATGGCATGTCGCATATCTTCAGTAGGCTGAGCTCCTGCCAGAATGGCCTTCTCATAGATTGCAAAAATATTTTCAGTAGACTTGTAAGTGGTTCAATATGTGCAAGGCATATCCAATATTTAACATGTTTTTTGGCATCTGGAATATTTTTAATCAGGTCATTCAGTGTAACCAATACTTCTTCTTTTGGACATCCCTCATTAATCAGGTATAGGCATTCAGAAAATGTCTTGTTTACTTTTCCAGTAAACAATCGTTGTTCATCTTCTTCTGCCATGGTAGTCCAGAAGGACCAACTAGTTTTTCATTTTGTGCTTCGGGCTCAGGCTGGGTAACCACTGAGCTCGGAGGCCTTTTCATCACTCTTCCTTTGCCAGCTTTCCACTCACTCGGATGAGCCTTTCTCTCCTCTGCAGTTTCTCTGGGCTGAGTCCATCTACTATCAATAGCTGCTTTCACCATGGTATGTCTGTGGTGGTCAATGCTTTTTGACTTTTCTGTCAGTTTAGTATTAGAAGACAAAGCAGGTCTGGCTACCATTTCAGATGTCATGCTTCTTGATAGTGTCTTATTTCTTTTTATGTCCTGAGAAGAACTGGTTTTGATAGTAGATGAAAGTGTATTTAACTGTAATAATTCTTTCTCTCGAGGCCCTTTCCAAACTGTAACACTGGCAGACTGATGCCTTGTTTCATGGCATCCTGGTTATTACTGTGGTGACTGCTAATAGAAGGTTGTACAGGTTGACTGCTCTGAGATGTAGTGCTCACAAATTTAGTGGCAGTCGTCATATGTGAGGCTCTATCACTTTTCACTGGTACACTGCTGGCATGTACAAGCTGAGACTTTGTGGCTTTAGAGACAGTAGCTGAAAGTTTCTTCATTGTTACAGAACTCTCATCTTTGACTTGTAGAGGTTTTCTAAAGGAATTGATCTTAGACTGAACAATTTGGCTATGATAAGATCCAAGCACAGGTTTCTTGGGCATTTGGGCATGTTAGCACCTTGCTTTGGTTTTTCTGTAGTCATTTGTTTCTTTTTACTGTTGTTTTTAAGGTGAAATGCTTGACTTAACATCATATGTTGACTTTGGGGGTCATCTTTAATTGGTAACAATGGCAGAGTTTGATTATTATCCTCAAAATTAGGTGTATCAATTGCTATAGTTGAATTGGTTAATTCATTAGAAGCTTTTAAAGGAATACAGTTTTTTTCCATTGTTATATTATTCTTGATCCCTGTAAGTCTACCGACATTCTCTTTATCAACCACTTTTGCCTTAAGTTTCAGAACTTTTGTCTCTTCTTCGATCTGGCCTTCAGATGTCTTCACTCTCTGGTCTCTACCACTGGACAATATCTGATTTTCCTGTTTGTATGCAAAAAGTTTTTCTTTTTAACAGATGCTCCTTGAGTTTTTGTCTTCTTTGCTCTCTGAACAGCAGACTGGGCCCTCTGACTCGGGGGCAGCTGCAGGTCCTGGGGCACGGCTGGGGTGCTTATCGCAGCTCCAGGCAGGGGGATGCGTCTCCACCTCAACCACCACAGACTCCCTTAAGCTAGCGCAGCTGCACACTGCCCATATTGTATCTTCTAACTTGCTTTTTTTCTCTCACCATTCTATTCCTGAGATTCATCCACTTTGATGTTAAGGCATGATTTATTTATATCAGTACTGTATATTATTGTAGCATATGACTATACCACAAGTTATTTATCCATTCTCCAGCTGATATTTTTATGTGGAGTAGATACTACAAATGTTCTTATTCTATGTCTATGTCCAATCTCCTCTGACCTGATATTGAACGTGATACAAAAATTATATGATCATCTTAATAGATACAGGGAAAGCATTTGACAAAATTCAACATCCCGTCGCAATAAAAACTCTTAACAAGTTAGGCATAGAAAGGACATATCTTAACATAATAAAAGCTGTCTATAACAGGCCCACAGTTAACGGCATACTCAGTGGTGAAAGGTTGAAAATGTTTCCACTAAGGTAGGGAAACCACTCTCACCACTCTTATTCAACATAATATTGGAAGTCCTAGCTAAAGCAATCAGGCAAGAAAAAAATAAAAGAAGTATCAGAATTGGAAAGGAAGAAATAGAATAGTCTCTATTTGCAGATGGCATGATTTTATAGATAAAAATATCCTAAAGACTCAACCAAAAAACTGTTAGATCTAATCAATGAATTCAGTAGATTTTCAGGATACAAAATAACATACAAAAATCAGTAGCCGAGAGGGGGAAGATGGCGGAAGAGTAAGACGCGGAGATCACCTTCCTCCCCACAAATACATCAGAAATACATCTACACGTGGAACAACTCCTACAGAACACCTACTGAACGCTGGCAGAAGACCTCAGACCTCCCAAAAGGCAAGAAACTCCCCACGTACCTGGGTAGGGCAAAAGAAAAAAGAATAAACAGAGACAAAAGGATAGGGACAGGACCTGCACCAGTGGGAGGGAGCTGTGAAGGAGGAAAGGTTTCCACACACTAGGAAGCCCCTTTGCGGGCGGAGACTGCGGGTGGTGGAGGGGGAAGCTTCAAAGCCGCGGAGGAGAACACAGCAACAGAGGTGCTGACGGCAAAGCGGAGAGATTCCCGCACAGAGGATCGGTGCCGACCGGCACTCACCAGCCCGAGAAGCTTGTCTGCTCACCTGCCAGGGCGGGCGGGGGCTGGGAGCTGAGGCTCGGGCTTCGGTTGGATCACAGGGAGAGGACTGGCAGCATGAACACAGCCTTTAGGGGGTTAGCGCACCACGGCTAGCAAGCAGGGAGTCCGGGGAAAAGTCTGGATCTGCCAAGAGGCAAGAGACCTTTTCTTCCCTCTTTGTTTCCTGGTGCGCGAGAAGAGGGGATTAAGAGCCTGCTTAAAGGAGCTTGAGAGACGGGCGCGAGCAGTGGCTAACAGCGCAGACCCCAAAGACGGGCATGAGACGCTAAGGCTGCTGCTGCTGCCACCAAGAAGCCTGTGTGCGAGCACAGGTCACTATCCATACCTCCCCTCCCGGGAGCCTGTGCAGCCCGCCACTGCCAGGGTCCCGTGATCCAGGGACAACTTCCCCAGAAGAATGCACGGTGCGCCTCAGGCTGGTGCAACGTCCCACTGGCCTCTGCCACCGCAGACTCGCCCCACATCCGCACCCCTCCCTGCCCCCGGCCTGAGTGAGCCAGAGTCCCCGAATCAGCTGCTCCTTTAACCCCGTCCTGTCTGAGCAAAGAACAGGCGCCCTCAGGTGACCTACACGCAGAAGCGGGGCCAAATCCAAAGCTGAGGCCCTGGAGCTGTGCAAACAAAGAAGAGAAGGGAAATCTCTCCCAGCAGCCTCAGAAGCAGTGGATTAAATCTCCACAATCAACTTGATGTGTGAGATTTTGTATATATAGCTTTGCTTTCACCATTTGTCCTAGGGTCCTGTCTGTCCATTTTATTTATTTTTTAACTTAAAAAACATTTTTTTCTTAATAATTATTTTTTATTTTAATAACTTTATTTTATTTTACCTTACTTTATTTTATTTTTCCTTCCTTCCTCCCTCCCTCCCTCCCTCCCTCCCTCTCTCTCTCTCTCTCTTTCTTTCTTTCTTTCTTTCTTTCTTTCTTTCTTTCTTTCTTTCTTTCTTTCTTTCTTTCTTTCTTTCTTTCTTTCTTTCTTTCTTTCTTTCTTTCTTTCTTTCTTTCTTTTTCTCCTTTTATTCTGAGCCGTGTGGATGAAAGGCTCTTGGTGCTGCAGCCAGGAGTCAGTGCTGTGCCTCTGACGTGGGAGAGCCAACTTCAGGACCCTGGTCCACAAGAGACCTCCCAGCTCCATGTAATATCAAATGGCAAAAATCTCCCAGAGATCTCCATTTCAACACCAACACCCAACTTCACTCAATGACCAGCAAGCTACAGTGCTGGACTACCTATGCCAGACAACTAGCAAGACAGGACCACAACCCCACCCATTAGCAGAGAGGCTGCCTAAAATCATAATAAGGCCACAGACACCCCAAAACACACCACCAGACGTGGACCTGCCCACCAGAAAGACAAGATCCAGCCTCATCCACCAGAACACAGGCACTAGTCCCCTCCACCAGGAAGCCTACACAACCCACTGAACCAACTTTAGCCACTGGGGACAGACACCAAAAAAAAACGGGAACTACGAACCTTCAACCTGCAAAAAGGAGACCCCAAACACAGTAAGATAAGCAAAATAAGAAGACAGAAAAACACACAGCAGGTGAAGGAGCAAGATAAAAACCCACCAGACCTAACAAATGAAGAGGAAATAGGCAGTCTACCTGAAAAAGAATTCAGAATAATGATAGTAAAGATGATCCAAAATCTTGGAAATAGAATAGACAAAATGCAAGAAACATTTAACAAGGACCTAGAAGAACTAAAGATGAAACAAGCAATGATGAACAACACAATAAATGAAATTTAAAATACTCTAGAAGGGATCAATAGCAGAAAAACTGAGGCAGAAGAACGGATAAGTGACCTAGAAGATAAAATAGTGGAAATACCTACTGCAGAGAAGAATAAAGAAAAAAGAATGAAAAGAACTGAGGACAGTCTTAGAGACCTCTGGGACAACATTAAATGCACTAACATTCGAATTATAGGGGTCCCAGAAGAAGAAGAGAAAAAGAAAGGGACTGAGAAAATATTTGAAGAGATTATAGTTGAAAACTTCCCTAGAAGTTTTCAAACTAGAAAGCTTCTGCACAGCAAATCATCAACAAAGTGAAAAAACAACCTATGGAATGGGAAAAAATTATATGTAAACCATATATCTGATTAGAGAATAATACCCCAAATATATAGAGAACTCATACAAATCAGTAGCAAATAAACCAAACAATTAAAAAATGGGCAAAGAACCTGAATAGACATTTCTCCAAAGAAGATATAAGAAAGGCCAGCAGGCACATAGAAAAATGCTCACCATTACTAGTAAGTAAGGAAATGCATATTAAAAGCACAATAGGACATCACCTCACACTTGTTAGAACAGGCATCATAAAAAATAAAAGAGATAACAAGTGCTGGTATGGATGAGGAGAAAAGGGTTTGGTGGGATTATAGATTGATATAGCCACTGCAAAACAATATGGATGATCCTCAAAAAATTAAAAATATAATTGTCATATTATCCAGCAATTCCACTTCTGAGAATATATATGAAGAAAATAAAAACTCTAACTCAAAAGATATCTTTACTCCCATATTCATAGCAGCATTATTTACAATAGCCAAGAGATGGAAACAACCTAAGGTGTACATCTATAGATAAAATGAATAAAGAAGTTTGCATTTCTCTAATAATTAGTGACATTAAGCATCTTTTCATGTGCCTGTTGGCCATCTGTATGTCTTCTTTGTCTACTTAGGTCTTCTGCCAATTTTTTGATTTTTTAAAAAATTTTATTAAGCTGTATGAACTGTTTGTATATTTTGAAATTTAATCCCTTGTCAGTAGCATCATTTGCAAATATTTTCTCCCATTCTGTGGGTTGTCTTTTATTTTGTTTATAGTTTTCTTTGTTGTGGAAAAGCTTTTAAGTTTAATTTGGTCCCATTTGTTTATTTTTGGTTTTGTTTCCATTACTCTAGGAGAGGGATCCAAAAAAGTATTGCTGTGATTTATGTCAAAGAGTGTTCTGCCTGTGTTTTCCTCTAGGAGTTTTATAGTATCTGGTGTTTCATTTAGGTCTTTAATGCATTTTGAGTTTATTTTTGTGTATGGTGTCAGGGAGTGTTCTAATTTCATTCTTTTACATATAGCTTTACAGTTTTCCCAGCACCACTTATTGAAGAGACTATCTTTTCTCCATTGTACATTCTTGCCTCTTTTTTCATAGATTAATTGACCATAAGTGCATGGTTTTATTTCTGGGCTTTCTATCCTGGTCCATTGATTTATATATCTCTTTTTGTGCCAGTACCATACTGTTTTGATGATTGTAGCTTTATAGTATAGTCTGAAGCCAGGGTGCCTGACTCCTCCAGCTCCATTTTTCTTTCTCAAGATTGCTTTGGCTATTCAGGTTCTTTTGTGTTTCCATACAAATTTTTAAGTTATTTGTTCTAGTCCTATGAAAAATATCATTGGTAATTTGATAGGGATTACATTGAATCTGTAGATTGCTTTCGGTAGTATAGTCATTTTGACAATATTGATTCTTCTAATCCAATAACATGGTATTTCTCTCCATCTGTTTGTGTCATCTTTGATTTCTTTCATCAGTATCTTATAGTTTTTTGAGTACAGGTCTTTTGTCTCCTTAGGTAGGTTTATTCCTAGGTATTTTATTCTTTTTGATACAGTGGTCACTGGGATTGTTTCCTTAATTACTCTTTCTGATCTTTTGTTGTTAGTGTATGGGAATTCAAGAGATTTCTTTATTAATTTTGTATCCTGCAACTTTACCAAATTTATTGATGAGCTCTAGTAGTTTTCTGGTAACATCTTTGAAAGTTGCTATGAGAGTCAAACTTAAATGTTCCCACCATAACAATTGAAATCACAAAATGGAAGTCTTGTGAGTTGAAGGGTGTGCTAACTAACCTTATTGTGGTAACATTTTGCTATGTATATATATATATATATATGCATGTATAAATCATCTCATTGTATACCTTAAACTTACATAATATTTTAAGTCAATTATACCACAATAAACCTGGAAAGAACATTGTAGAACATATGTATTCTAGATATTTGCTATTTGCTTGTCCTTTTTCTGCCTTTCATCCTCTACAAACTCATATTTCAAATTTAGGACCAGTTTAAGTTTCCCCCAGTGAGTTCACTCTAAAAGCATCGGAGTGGTGTGTAAGTGTTACTTGTTTCACAGAGGAAATGGGGGAGAAATTTATATATTGACTTAAAAATTGTATGAGACATTTTACTTTCCCTGTATTCCTTTTTGCCTCTGCTGTCCCCAGGCACTTCCTTATGTTAGCTCAGTTTCTACACAGTGCCCAGCCACATGGTCTGTCTCCATTTCTTCCCAGAATGCCTTTCTGACCTCTTTCTCTGTTAGGATACTCTGATCCAGTTCCTGCATTCCAAATTGCATAACCACACAAAATTCCATTTCTTTTTCTTCTTTTAGTTTCACTTTGGAAATGCATTGATTCAGGTCTTTTTTTTTGCACATACTTTAATTGCATGAACTTTAATTGAAGAATATTCATGTCCATTCTAAGAAAATGCCAACCCTAAAAAAGAAAATCCTGAACACAGCACTTTTAGTTTATTTTTTTTTAATTGAAATGGAACAAATTGAAAGGAAAAAATTTGTTCCAGATGTTTGAAGAAAGCATGTGTGATTTTGTTGACTGTTTTCTTTATAAATACTTTTGAAAGAAATTCATTTCCAGGTAGCATGTAGTCATAATGAATGACTTCAAAAATATGTGCTTAAACATTAAGACTAATTTGGTATTACCAAAAGCATCATGGCCACAAATTCCCAATGTGTGTTTAACAGTAAGGTAGAAAATTCACAGAAAATACACATCTGACGGACTCACATACCATGCCCATAAACAGAGACACAGACCCAAACACATACATACATGCTCCACACCCCATACAAATACTTCCTTTCAACCATACTACATTGTCTCAGCTCACTCGGTTTTCTTTTTCTATCAACCCCAGTTATTTTGAACAATTTCTAAAATTCTTGCCAATATTTTCCTCTCACAGAAAGGCTCACAGGATTGACTGTGGTGTCCTGTCCTGGCTTCACTCTCTTCCTGGGTCTCGCAGGTTATCTGTGGCAAGAGTATTAATCTAACAGCCACGAGCCCTTTCACTATGTAGTTGCATCTTTCGTGCCAGAGGCACAGGCTCTTCTCAGGCAGAATCATGAGTGTGGCCTGAGCTATCATTTGTATGTGATATTTGTCCATTTTATTTCTGTTACATTAAAAAATAGATTCAAATCAAGGATGTTTTCATTCTGTGTTTAAATATTTGTTCACATATCCAAGTATCCAAGTATATTCACTGTCTTTTTCTTTTTTTTTTAAACATACAGTGCTATAACCTGCAACAATGGCACACATAAAACTCTATGTTATTCCCTTAACTAAAATATACCAAGAATAAAGACACTACCAGCAATTTACAGGAATATAAGAATGAACTTAGTAAAGACAGAATGAACTGTGTGCACATTTACACGAGCATAGCACTCATTATTTTGAAGCCTCTAGGAAACTGGTTGGGAAGAGAACAAACACTTTTTAGATATTAAGAGTTAATTCAAATTAAATCAGCTTCTCCAGAAGTATAATGTGTTCACATTGGACTTCATGTTGCTTTTCACTATTTCAATATGAGATATGTCCCTGTATGTGTCTTTACTCATAGTTCTTTCCAATTGCTATATGTATATAATTATAAATTGGTCACATTCATTTTCTAGAATTTCATATAAATGTATTGCTGGAAAGCCATCTCTCCCAAAACAGGTAACCATTATTTATCTTTCAAATTGTTTTTCAGCAAGGAGCTACTGAAGAGACTTTCTCTCTATAAATACAGAAACAGAAAGTTATTGTTTAGGTGCACCAGGCGTGCTGTATTCTCTCGACTTTATGCTATTACAGAGATACTAGTTAGATAGTGGAACAATGCAGCTTCCAGTTTGACTAAAACATTTTAAAGAAAAGAGTATTTTTAATGAAGTAGCTATTAAAAAATTGCCATCCAATTATGGGCAAAATCCTAAGGTAATATTTGTGTTCCACAAAGGAATCTGTGATTAGGCAAATTCCTGAACTAACATTTGATATCCATCATGTCATTTAATTCTGAGCCACATTCTTTCTTCTCAAGTGAGTGATGATGAAAAGAAACCAGTCTTTTTTTTAATATATCCATTAATAGTTGAATTATACACAAATTGATTTGAATTTGTCTCATCCCTAAATTATGAGTTTAGTTGAAGTTTCTAGGAGTAGAACTGTTGAACATATATAATATTTGCTTGGTCATTACACCTTTTGAAATGTTCTCTGTGGATATGGGTGCTGGTGTACTGAACTCCTTACCATAAGCAATTTCTGATGTCTTAAGAAATGTTAAACAATTTGTGGGGCAGATGGTATTTCCACACGTGGTTTAGAAAAGCATTGTACTTCTGACAAATGGGCCTGTTCTGATTTTAAAGGAGAGGAAGGTTTTTATGATTTTATTTTTATGGACACATTTAATTATATATCAAGGGGATCTACCACACACATTTTCACAGAGGGCATTACACAGTTTTATAGCGTGCCTTCAGCTTCCTAAAAAGTTACCAATATCACAATTACAGTAAAATTACTGTGCAATTATAACAACAGCTTCTTTAAACACTATTTGTAGATGTAAAATTGTTTTTATGAGTAATACATAACATTACTATCTCATTTTAGAAATCTATATTGAATAAAGCCCATTTGCCAATATTAAGTTTCATTCATATAAATTCTCTTTTGAAGAAATACATGTTTAAGTTAAAAATATTCCTCCTGCATTCATAACTAGAGGATAAAGCTCATCAATATGAACAAACTCCAAAAATAGATATTTAAATAAAAGTAAAAATGAAGTACTGATTTCTACTCTTTTCATTATTATATCTGTTACTGGCTTTACATCCTGAGTTGTGTTCTGGTAATGGTGCTGGATCAAAAAAGTTCTTACTTCAGTTTAAATACATGTGTAAAGCACATGTATTTTTCTTTTCTCTGAATACATTTTGATTGAAAAATAACATAAGAAAAACAAGCCTGCCACTCATATTTGCAAGGCCTGCTACAAAAACACAAACAGAGGCCCACATTTCAAAATCTAAATATTTAAAAATTACAGATCTAGCTAATAAATTGCTAAATTAAAAAGTTATATTTTCTCTCAACAAAAATACCTTTATACTGACAAAATGAACACTGTATGTAAAGTCTAATTTTATATGACTAACAGTCAGCACAATGCCAAAGATGACTGTATTGAAATATTATTTAGCATGTTGATGCTCTAACCATATTAGTAAAAAATATAAAATGTATTCACATATGTATTATAATATATAACATATTGTATGTAATTTATTTTTCTTGTCTTGTTTGGTGACTACCATTCGATATGCAGAGACCTAATCTTCTTCCATAGTGCACTCCACCATCTCCATCAGCTTTGTCTGGTATCCCCATGTTCAAAGCTCTTTTGGTGAGCATCTCTAGAGAGAGCAAACTTTGTTCTAGAATTCCTTTGGAGTCCAAGAGGGGTTAAAATGTTCCAGATTCAGGACTATGAAAATCTTCACCTTTGACCTCTCTTCTGGATGCTTGTCTTTAGAGGTACCCATTGGCTCCAGTTGCTGAGTTCCAAAGTTCTTAATAAATACATAGAACAAAGTTCTTAATAAATACATAGGGCAAAGTGTTCTTATGTTTCGATATGAAATAGGTTTATTTGTGTTAATTTTAAGTAATCTGCAGTTTGTTTTGATTTCATCTTCAGTCATGAGTTACTTGGAAGAGTTTTGATGTCCATTTGGTTAATTTTCAGTTACATAGAAGCAAAGGCTAGAGGTGGGTTGGTTGTGAAAGTGGTGGAGAGACATGGAGATCTTTGTTGTCCAGGTCTCTGGGTGAAAGCAAGAGGAGAGTCCACTCTTTCTCAACCACTTGATCTGGTGGAAATTTTGCCCATCAGAGCTCCTGACACCCAGTAGGTCTCCCCAAAGCCTTCCAAAGGACTGAATGCAGGAGAGAGACTAGTTCTTTAATTTTCTGTACACATAAGATGTCTTCTGGCATGCACAGGCTGGGAATTCACAGGCAACCACAGAGTCTGTGGTCTTCACCTCAGGATCGAATCCACATTTCATATTCCTCCATCCAAATGGACCAGATAGTCTGGCACCTGTATCCTGGAGAATTCATGTCTTCAGATCTATACATATTATCTTCAGAATTTATCAGAAAGATTATTTTAGTTGTATGGAATTGTAGCAAAGAATGGGGGAAAAATCAACAGCAATGTGTGCTCAGATTGCTATATAAAGTGGCAATTGAAATGCATGCCTAATTGAAGAACACAATCTAGGTGAGTTACACATTAGTACAAATTTTATACTAAAGTCCAGTAGACAAAACCAAAAAATGGCATATTAGCAAGCTTACCACTGAAACCTCCTTGGGAGAGCACTACATTGGAGATACAAAGAGTTTTAGTGACTCCAACAAAGCTAGTTATTTCTTCACCTGGGGATCAGATTACTGTGTTTGTTTCTTTGTTTCTTTTGGTTGACACTATGTTGAAGTCATTAGGCTACTATTTGAACACATGTTGTACAATATATACCTTTATACATGCACAATACATTAAACCCAGTGAGGTGCTCCTACTGAGACACACAGTGGGATGAAGACTCAGGAAAAACAGAAAATTTGGGTCCCCCCTCTCATGCCTAAGCTTAGGTAAAGAGAGATTAGTTGTTCCAACTACTGAAATAGATATTTTTAGCTTGCTAGTAACTTTTTGAAACACACAGAGTTGAATTAGTGCCAGTGAAATGTATGTTCAACTTGATGTCACTTTGCTTCCCATGTTTCAAAGGAGGTTAAAAAAAATTCTATCAACTTATATGTAATAGAAGAAGATATACCAGTGTTGTGGGGTATCATAATGAGACCAGTTGGATACTCATATTCTGGAAAGAATCAAATATTGTTATTCCTGATATTTTGGAAAAACCTGAACCAGATGTATGTTTTTATGTTGTTGCATTTGTTTTCTTCTTAAAAGAAAAATCAGTACATGTAAAATATATTAGTTCTTACTTTTATTATGACTAACAGAATCCCATGATATTTGCTTTAATCTTAGTAATTTATTTATACATTAATTTATCTAAGTATATTTGCTATTAGCTTTTGGAATATATCCAGAGAGCTTATGCTTAACATTTTAAGAAAACAGTTACTGCCAAACTCAAACAAGTGCAAGTTGTGACTCAGATTACTACCAGAAGTGGAGTAGCAAAAATATCTTTTATATATGTGTGTATGTATGCATATCTGTGATTTTAAAACTAAAAACCATAATTTAAACTCTTTTTCCAACCTCACCATGCACTTTTCTCATAGTTATAATTTTCTGGAAGGGACTGAATCTTAATTGTAGAGTGCAAGTGTAATCCAGGCTAAATGTGTTCTTTCTAAATGTATATATGCACTAAATGGGTTTACTGTTGTAATATCAGAAGCTTCACTGATAACTCATGATTGAGTATTAATGCTGAAGTAAAGATGCTAAGCTCTTCTACATAATGCCATCCAGAATAAAAATACAACAGACAGAATGAGCAGGGCAAAATAATATGCTTCAAAAACAAATAAGTACTTTTCTACAACTACAAAGCTGAGTAATTAAAATTGAGGTTGCCATCAAGCAGCAAGTATCCTTAACTCTCTGACTAAATGGAAACAAGGAATCATTATTGATCTGAATACCAAAATTAGAATAAGAACAATTTATAAATCTTTGCAGTTCTGAAAACTTAATTATATGGTAAATATCATTTAATCATATAATTTTATTGCTTAAAGGAATCTGAGTTCCCCCAATCTCTTCATTTCATATACGGGGAGATTGTGAGCCATCAAGATGAATTGACTTGCCCAAAGTCACAGAAACAGTAGTAAAGACAAGAGTTTAATACTCAGGTATCTTAAATCCTGTCATGTGGTCTTTGAAGTCTACCAAGCAAGGAGTGCAACAAAAGATTGTTTCAGGACCATGTCTATAGCTAAGGGCAGAGTTTGTCAATAGGCAGACCCGTTTCTGTCTCTTCAGGTTTTGCCACTTAGTAACTCTATGACTATGGTAGTTTCCTCTCTTAGTGTCAAATTGTGTATCCTATAATATGGAGATAATTACAGATTTTATCCCAAATGGATTTTTTGAAGAATAGATGAAATGACTTATGCAAATGCTTAACATGGGATAGACACATGGTAAGTACAGCATAAATATTATTTGTTATTTTTTATTATTGTTTATCATCAGAACATTCTAAAATTTCAATGGGTGCCTTTAAAAATCATTTATCTCTGTGAAAGAACTGAAGTTAAGACATTTAGTTTCTCTCTGCTTTCTTATCACTGTTGAGATTTCCTATTGATCTGTGTAATTTAGAATGTCCAGTCATAGAGACAGAATTACATGAACAGCTAAGTCTTCTCAGTTAAATGCTTTGAATTAATCATTAGAATTAAAAATTACCCTTTGTGATATTATGAATTATATTCATATTATTGAACAGAAATGAAGGGCAATTATGCATTTTTAGTAAATTTGGCTGTGATCCCTGTCTTTCCTTTCAGTTGCTGGGCAGTTTGTCTTAAAGTTTCCACAGGTCTCTATTCTTCATTCTTATTAATAGTATTCTAGACTGCATGCCTGAATCAACTCAACAACTCCAGCTGGCTCATCTATTTTCAGCTTCTTTCATCTCTTGCTAGTCTGTGTAATACTTTGCTGCCAGCCTTGTCCAAAGAATGAGTGCAGAGTGAGTCCATGATGCTTATTCCGGCATTCAAGGTTTGCCATCCCTTGTACCTTAATGCTTTCATTATGCTTTACAACTTAGTTCGCAAACATATAACTTTCACTCCCAACAGCCTTTTATATCACTATCTCCCAAATACTACAGATATGTTTTTATTTTTTGATCTTTTGGTGTTCTCTTTATCTTGCCAAGAATTTACCTTAACCAAGGTTCCCTTGGTGATTATTGTCTAGCATTTGGTTCTATATTGATTGTACTGGTATTAAGATGCTTGCATGCCTTTATTGTTTTATAACTTCCACAAATTTTGTGAGCTTCTTAAATGATACAACAGCCAGGAGGCAGCACAGAATGGACCTTCAACCAATGTTGTTCAATTGACTTATTGAAAAGAAGATAGTAACTTTAGGTATGAAATGTAACATCTTTTGCAGAGTATAGTGTAGGATGTGAGAGCATACGCTTTTCTAAATGTAACAGAACCTCTTTTCTAAATGAATCCTCAAATTTTCATAAATACCCATTTCCAGATTTGAGTTCACTACAGGAATCATTTGGTAAGCATTTCAAATCAATTTCAAAAGATTTTAGGTTTCAAGCCAGCACATTTTCTCTTCTACAAACCCATAGTGCTTTCCTCACTCTATAAAGAGGCACATGATATGATTGGAGGGATTTGAAAGCAGATATAGCTGTACTTTAATACTTAGCAAGGGTTAAAAGTTGAACTTGAGCTTTGGAAAGAGATGGAACGTACACCTTTTCTCTTTACCAACTGTGGAACAAGTGACCTTAATGTTTCCCTAGGATATTTTGGATTTAACATCTACTGTGAAAGACGGTGCAATCGAAGTGCAGCCTCACTTCTTCCAACCTCTCAGGAGACCCTGCAGGCTGCCATTAAATAGTCATCCAGGTGTTAGTCTTGAACTCAAATGTGAACCAGCCCCTGAAGTCTGAGATGAAATCTGGCCAAGCAGTTCATGAAGAATGTTCTGGATTGTTCTCCTGACATGTGAGCTCTTCACCATATGAATTTGTTTTGTTTCTTCTTCTTAAATGTTATTAGCAGGAAGACATAATAGATTTGGTTCAGTAAATTCATTTAAAACATAGAAAATAAATTTTGAATTTTATACTTTTTTTACACCTCCAAAAGTGATTTTATAACTCAAGAACAGCTAACATAAAATTTGCTGACCCCTTTGAATATAAGTTCCTAGACTGACATGATGTATCATCCTTGGAGCAGATGTTTGTTAAGATATTAAACTAGACTGGAACAGAAAACCTGGGAGCACATTTTTCTCTCATGTCCATTTCATATAAACTGGAGTGTCATTATGCTATCTACATTTTTGTATTCTGTGAAGCCCCTAAAGTTTCCCACAGAAAACATAATGAATATTTGCTAAAGGAATAGATGAAAAGAAAGTTATTTACACATTTATTTTGGTGGAAAACATCCATGTTAGAAAACTAGACCTGACTAATTTTTTTATTGTTTTGATGACAAGTAAGAAAATAATATTTTAGGAATAAGGAGGTTCACATATTGGCTAAAAGTTTTAAATTCATTTTATTTAACTTCTAAAATTCCACATATTGAAATTGGCTTTACATTGAGAGCCTCTCATTACCTATTTACATTGAAAGATGAATTCATATATTCAAGTATAACATCATTCAGAAAAGAACATAAATCATATGTATTTTCATAAAGGGATCAACAGATTTTCATAAAGGGATCCCCACATGACCACCACCCAGATCAAGAACGAGCATTACCAGCACACCAAAAAATTCCTGGTAACTTTCCCCATTAATACCATTCCTTCCTCCACAAATTAACCATTATCCTGATTTTAAACACCTTATATTAGTTTCAACTCTTTTTTTGAAGTAAGTATAATTATACATTATATACTCTTTTATGTCTTTTTTTTTTAGTTAGCATTTTATTTATGAGATTCAGCTGTGCGATTCCTCTAGCAGTGGCTTGTTCATTTTATCTGCATAGCATAGTAATTCAAATAAGATTTTTATACACAGTTTATCTATTTCATTGTTGATGACTATTTGGATTGTTTCCAGTTTTCAGCTATTGCAAATAATGACGTTATAAAGCTTCATTTTTGTGTCTTTTGACAAGGGTACATATATAGATTTCTGTGGGCTATGTGTGACTATGACTATGAGAATAATTACTAGTTTGTAGAATATCCTTATGTTCAGCTTTAGCAGGGACTGCCAAATAATTGGAAACCTTAGCCCTTAAATGAAAAAAGTACTCTTATATTTGGGTATACATCTACCATCCAAAAATTTCCCCCTGCATTCCTTAATGTTCTGTGCTCTTGTTTTTTTTTTTTTTCTTTCTTACCTTTGAGTTGTTGTTTTTAATCATTCCATTTTTGCCCTTTATTAGCTTTTTTTTGTAAAATAAACACATCTTTAATGATTACCCAGGAGATTACAGTTTGAATTTTGGCTTAATAGAATCTAAGACGAATTAGTACTTTTACCACTTCCTGTACAACATGCCATTTTGTCTCCTTCTAGCACACTATTCTTTTGTGTTACTGTTGACATGAATTATCATAATTCTACACCTTAAATTCCCCAAATCAATATCATCAGCATTACCATTATCATTATGACCATCATTTTAGACAAGGATGTGCTTTATATACTGTTCATTACTTCCTGCAATTTTTTTGTTTGTTTTCAGCTGGAATATTTTCCTTCTGCATAAAAGTCTCCTTTAAGTATTTCTTTTAGTGTTAATCTGTTAGTGACAAATTCTAATATATATATTTTTTTACCTGAAAACATCTTTACTTCATCTAATTTTGCTAGATACAGAATTCTAAGCTGACAATTATTTTCTTTTAGCACTTTAAAAATGTCATTTAATTGTCTCTGGCTTCCATTGTTTCTGTTGAAAAAAAGAACTGTCAGTCTTATTTGTTATTCCTTTGACAGTAAGATGTAAGTTTTTTTCTGGCTGTTTTTAAGATTCTCTCGTGGTATTCGGATTTGAAAAGTTTTGCTGTGCTGTGCCTAGGTGTTGTTTTCTTTATATTTATCCTGCTTTGTTTCTAGAGAGTTTTATATCTGTGATTTACATATTTTATCACTTAAAAAAATTTGTAACATGTATCTCCAAATATTTCTTCTTTCTCCACCCCACCACTCCTCTCCTACTGGGTCTCAAGTTAGACATTTTTATTACCCCATGTCTCTCAGCTATATCATATGTTTTCTATCCTTTACTACTCTCCATGCATCAATCTGAATATTTTTTATTTACTCGTCTTCTTTGTCACCTCTCTTCTACAGTATTTAATCATCTATTAACAAATTTTTCAGTATGTTATCTTTAGGTATAATATTTTTAGTTTTTTAATTTTCATGTAGTTCTGTTTAAAAATAGACTTAGTTTTTGGGTTAAATTTCAGTCTTTTCATCTTTTAAAAATATATTAATCACTATTATTTTATTTTATTTTATTTATTTTGTTTTTTGCGGTACGTGGGCCTCTCACTGTTGTGGCCTCTCCTGTTGCGGAGCACAGGCTCTGGACACGCAGGCTCAGTGGCCATGGCTCACGGGCCCAGCCACTCCACGGCATGTGGGATCTTCCCGGACCGGGGCACCAACCCGTGTCTCCTGCATTGGCAGGCAGACTCTCAACCACTGCACCACCAGGGAAGCCCAATCACTATTATTTTAAAATACATGTGTAAGAAGTTCTAATGCCTGGATCACCTTTGGATCTTATTTTTTCCCCTTGGTTTTCATTCATTTGGTTTTTTACTTTATATAGCTGTTAATCTATGACTGAATGCCAGACATTGTTTATGAAACTTTGCAGAGATTGTTAGAAACACTTGATAATGTTATTTCTTACCAGAATGGAGTTCCAGTTGCTTTCTGACATGTAGCTAGAGTAGAGGTAAGTTACTTTAGTTCAGCTTGAGATTGAACTTGTGCAGTTAGGGTCAAGCCTTTTGTTAGGGTAGATCTGTGTTCAGGTCTCTTCTTATGCCTAAGCTGTAACATTTCCAGAGTCCTATGTGGAAGTTTTGGGTGTATGCCGAGGTCACTCTCCCTTGACAGGCTCTAATTTCTAATTTGTGTTAACCCTGCTGCATGAAACTTCCCAAAGTTCCGTTCTTAGCCAGCATTCTCCTTACCTTCTTGGCCTCTTGACCACAAAGCTGCTTATAAATCAGTGAATGCCTTAACAACACCATAGGCTCTGTTTGTTTATCTTAGTGTACTTTCTTTCTCTCAGAAATTATTGCCCCAGAATTCCTGGTTGATTAGTAGCCCTGAACTCAACTTTTGGTTCTCCAACCCCATAAGGCTGCCAGAAGCTTATCTAATGTTCTAATCCTTCTAGTAGATGCTTTCCTCTTGGTTTCTTAGCCTCTCTGCTGTATGTAACTTAAGAATTGGCACATGCCTTGTGGGAAAAGTATAGTTTACTTCTATGCCAAGCTCACTTCAGTGAGATTTTGTTCTCTCCAGAATTCTAACCCCCTCAAGTCCTAGTTCCCTTGGTAGCTGTTTTCTACTTGTTTTTGATTATAAGTATGTTTGTAACAAGTTACTTCACTGTTATCAGATGCAGTTCAATTCAATTAATTTATACACTGAAATATTAAATGAACAAATATTATTTTAATAAGAATATTAATCAACCCACTAACATATCAAATGTATATATGTTTACACTTATAACTGTTCTGCTTTCAAACAGGTTACTAGTTTTTACAAAGGACTTCCAGAACACAGTGGCAAAATTTTTTTCCTCCAATTATTACACAAAAATTATTGTTTTGTTGTGGAATAATACAATCTTAATATGGGCTGTTAAAATATAAATAATATATGTATTTAAAAAAATCCAGTGACACACAAAAATCTTATGATAAAAGTATGTTTAGTTTTGTAAGAAACTAACACACTGTCTTCCAAAGAGATTGTACAATTTTGCATTCCCACCAACAGTATTGAGAGGTTTGTTTCTCCACATTCTTGTCCGGTTTTAGTGTTGTCCATGTTCTGAATCTTGGACATACCTTTTTATTTTTTAAATATTAAATGTAACATTTTACCCAGCTTTACTGAGATATAATTGACATACATTATCTTGTAAGTTTAAGATTTACAACATGATGATTTGATACAAGTATATATTGTGAAATAGTAACCAAAATAGGGCTAGTTAACACCTTCATCACTTCTCATAATTATCCTGTTTTGTGTGATGGGGAGAAATTTTAAGATCTCTCTTGGCAAATTTCAAGTATATTATACAATATTTTAAACTGTAGTCACCATGCTATACATTAGATCCTCAGAACTTATTCATCATATATCTGGAAGTTTGCACCTTTTGACCCAAATCTCCACATTTCCCCTAGCTCCCAGCCTCTGGTAACCATCAATCTACTCTCTGTTTCTATGAGTTTGACATTTTTAGATTCTACTTATAAGTGAGATCATACAGTATTTATTTTTGTCTGACTTCTTTCACCTAGAGTAGTGTCCTAAAGCTTCATCCATGTTGTTGCAAATGGCAGAATTTCCTTCTTTTTTATACCTGAATAATATTTGAGTTATATATATATATATATATATATATATATGTATAATATTATATTGTATCACACTCTTTAACCATTTCTTGCTTGATAGCCATGTTTTGGCTTTCGTGAGTAATGCTATGAGAGTGTTTTGGGGGTGTACTATCTCTTTGAGATAGTGATTTCATTTCCTTTGCATATATACCCAGAAATGGGATTGCTGGATCATATAGTAATTCTACTTTTAATTTTTTTGAAACCTCCATACTGTTTTCCACACTGGTTTTACCGATGCAGGTTTTACATTCCTACCAACAGTACACAAGTGTTCTCTTTTCTCCACATCCTTCCCAGCATTTTTTATTTTGATAATAGCCATTCTAAACCAGGAATTTATACTTTTTAAAAAAATGATAATTAATATGTTTTTCAGTTTTGCAAGTTCTAATGTTACATCCAGAAACTCAGAGATTCTCTCTTTAGCCATATCCAGTCTACTATTGAGCCCATCAAAAGTATCCTTCATGGCTCCACTCTATTTTTTGCTCTCCAGCATTTCATTTTTGTTCTTTCTCAGAATTCCCATCTCTCTTATTACAACATTTATCTTGCACATTAACTACTTTTTCCATTAAAACCCTCAGCATATTAATAATATATTTTTTAAAATTTCTGGTTTGATAATTAAAACATTCTTGCCATATTTGACTCTGGTTCTCATGCTTGTTCAGTCTCTTTAAACTGTTTTTGCCTTTTAATGTGCCTTGTAACTTTTGTGGAAAGGTGGACATAATGTACTGAGTGAAAGGGTAATTGGCCTTTGGTATTTAGTGGTAAGATGTGGGTGTAGGGAAAACATTCTGTAGTCCTATGATTAGGTCTTAGGTTTTTGATAAGTCTGTGCTTCTGGACTGTGAACTTCATCAGTACTTCTCTATACCACCCTCCCCCACCCCCAACACACACACACTACTTTAGGTGGGACAGGATGGCTAAAAGGAGCAAGGAGTTGGATATTTCCTTTTACCCATATGTGGAAAGCTAGAGCTGTCTGGAATTGGCTATTTCCTTCCTTCCAGGTAGGTTAGGTTCTAATAAAACCCTAGTAGGTTAGGTTCTGGTAGAATAATCTCTCCTAAGGACAGGGCTTATAAGAACAGAATGCTCTGGAGTATTTTAAAATGGTTCCTTTTTCCCCCTCTGCTTGCTGGAAGCATGAGGAGATTTTTCTCAGATATTCACTGTGAGAACCTGGTCAACTCCGGAAGGTCAAACTCAAAGTGTGAGGGCCTCCCCATGACTGTTGCCCCTGAAGCTTTTAACTCAGGTTTATCCACAGCGAGCTTCAACATTTCATCAATTACAGTTTAGGTTTTCCTATCCGGTGCTGATTCCTGCAAAGGTTACTGCTCAGGTGTTTCCGTTCAAATAGGTGTGATTCTCTATATTTGCCTGTTTGTCTCTCCAATTTGGAAGGCAGTGGTTTGTTCTGTGAACTCACTTCTCTGACAAATCTAAGAAGAGTTGTTGATATTTTAGTTGAACAGATTTTTACTTGTTGGGACAGATTTGTGACTTCTGAGCTCCTTCCATGCCAGGCTGGAAACTGGAAGTGGTACAATTAAGTTTAATAATTTATTTCATTGAATCAAATGTATCCAAGACATTATCATTTCAACCTGTACCACTCGCCTCATTTTAAGTGCTCAGTAATCACATGTGACTAGTGACTCCTGTATTGGGCAGGGGTACTAGAAACCCCTACACTCATGCTCAGCTCGAGTTCCCGTGGGAGAAGACTTGTGAAAGATGATCTCATTCTCTAAAGTGGTGCCCTCCTGAGGTATCTTAAGTATAATTTTGACCATGAATACTTTGATCATATCTACTAAATTTAGATTCCAGTTCTGTGAAAGGTGTGAAACATTTCTGGGAGTGGCATACCCATGAAAGTGACATTTATGATGCATTTTGTAGAATGGATGAGACTTAAGAACCCAGAAATCACAGAAATGGAATTGGTAGAAATAACAGCACGAGTAAAACTACCAGAGCAGAAAAATGTCAGGAGTGTGAAAAGAGATGCTTCCATCTGTCTGGGTCTCATCTACCTCTATAACCCCAGTATAGGTGATCCTCACATATGGGAGCATTTTGCTTCCAGAGCGCACTTTCACTTGGCCTGTTTCATCAGAAGATCAAAACCCATTATTGTCAATTTGAGAGTATACAGCACGTGTTTCCCAAGAGTTCCAGAGGTAGATAACAATTTTACTTAGAGTGGAAAAAGCATATCAGTGAATAAAAGGGAGAGATCAGGGCTTCCCTGGTGGCGCAGTGGTTGAGAGTCCACCTGCCGATGCAGGGGACACGGGTTAGTGCCCAGGTCCGGGAAGATCCCACATGCTGCAGGAGTGGCTGGGCCCGTGAGCCATGGCCGCTGAGCCTGCGCGTCCGGATCCTGTGCTCCGCAACGGGAGAGGCCACAACAGTGAGAGGTCCGAAAAAAAAAGGAGAGATCATTTAATCTAAGGAAACTTTAACAAGTTAGCCTATTGGCTTGGCTTTTGGGAATTTAAAAGTCTTGTTAATTATACTAAATTTCAAACCAATGTTTGAATTCAAAGTTAAGCCCTTTATTTCAGGGGTCCCCAACCCCAGGGCTGTGGACCAGCCTGTTAGGATCCTGGCCGCACAGCAGGAGGGGTGAGTGGCAGGCGAGTGAAGCTTCATCTGCCGCTCCCCATCGCTCACATTACCGCCTGAACCATCCCCCCACCACCTGTCCGTGGAAAAATTGTCTTCCGTGAAACTGGTCCCGGATGCCAAAAAGGTTGGACCGCTGCTTTATTTGACAGAATGTTGATAAATTTTATGTTGCTTTGTTTGGGATATAGAATGACTAGAAGCAAAGTGGTGAAGATGTTATTAGTAGCCCTTTAAAACTTTCAGCTGGGCTTCCGTGGTGGCGCAGTGGTTGAGAGTCCGCCTGCCGATGCAGGGGACACAGGTTTGTGCCCCGGTCCGGGAAGATCCCACGTGCCGCGGAGCGGCTGGGCCCATGAGCCATGGCCGCTGGGCCTGCGTGTCCGGAGCCTGTGCTCTGCAATGGGAGAAACTTTCAGCTTTCGTGGCGTGTGCTCTTACATGTTTCTTTCCCAAGTGTTTTCCTTTGGTAAAGAATCAGGCTCTAATTTACAGATGCCACAGATGAAAAACATTCTTCAGCTGGAGTCTAGCAATTTAAAAATTGCTAACTGATTGTGTAAATATTTGTTTCTCACATTACCAGCGTATACATTTTAAGGAGGCAAGGTTTGAACATGCAACAACAACACAACAACAAAAACCTCTTGTGCAAATATTATAATGCATCAGTTCAGGGCTATGCATTTATAGGATTGAGTTAACTGTGTGTAGTTCAATGTAATGCTTCTTACATTTCCATATTGGTAATACCCACATTTTGGACGGCTTCTGTCATATATGAGACATAGAGGGGGAAACTTCGTTTATGCTAATGTAATATGTTTTTTATGATGATAGAAGTTACTGAAATCATCTCTTTATTGTCATTTATAAAACAAATACTGTCCAATCTCTGACTTCCTCTCAGTCCAGAGAGATTTCTTCAATATATCTTTTCATTTAAATATAGTTCTTCATGTTGGAACCAAAGGTACTACTAACACAGGACTTGTGGTGAAGAGGCAAACGAGAATGGTAAGCAAAAGATGGTCATAATTTTTTTCAAGTTAATTCCAGAAATACTTGGAAAGCACCACTTATGTTCCACTCTCTGCAAGTATAAAAGAGGGCCTTCGACCTCTAGGTGTTCACAGTCTAGCAAGGACAGACAGGAAAACACATACCTAAATTATAAAAGTATAAAAACAGTGCTTTGGAGGCAGAGAGAATCAAGGGTTTTGCTCCAGAAAAGATATCTGGGTCGAGACTTAATGTGTTATAGGAGTTCCTGTAGCTTACAACGATGGTGGAAAGGGGTGAGAATTCTTGGGACAGGCAATAACAGTTTTCTTTGGGGAATGTCTCTCTCTTTTAACTAGATCACACTTTAACTTTGACAGAATCTGTGAATAAGGCAGGGTCTCATTTGAAGAAAGAAGGTAGAATAGAGAAGCAAAGTAGGATGAGAATCAAATACCTATCTCAATCTCATTAACAGTGGTGGATTTGGGAGAACAAACAGAATGTAGTGGTGTCTAGAGAGAGTCCCAAGGGGCATTGCTAAGTGGAAACAGATCAGTTTTTGTGTCTATGGGTAGGGAGAAAGCTGCAAAAGTGGGCAGAAAGGAGTAATTTATGAGACTTTAGACAACCTAATTTTCTCAGGAAAATAGAAGGGGTTTTGGATAATTGCAATGCAGAGTACAAGCTGAGGAGTAGTAGGTGAAATTGAAAAGTTGGCAAAGCTAAAATCATAAAGGACCGTAGATGTCATGCTAAATCACTGAGATCATATCTGTTGGTTAATGAAATGTTTATGGGCAGTTTTGCTTTTTGGAATACCAGTCTGGTTTTACTGTGGAAGGTGATTTGAAGGAGGGTAAGACTGGAAGCAGGTGGACAGGTCAGGGGTCTAATTTGATAGCCCTAGTGAGAAATGATGAGACTGGAATTCTGGTAGGAGGGTTGCAAAGGAGGTGGGTGGATTCAGGAAATGTTGTGACGCCGAAAAAAGAAAAAAGAGAGCTTAGAGACTAATAGGTTAGAAATTTGTGAGTGTGCTAACTGTGTTCATTGCTATGGAAATGGTCTCCTGTTGTACAATCAGTGTGAAAGACATAAGGCTCATTGAAAATTTGTATTTCAAATGGCATGAATTTATTATATTTTAAGAGATCAAGAACACTTCAAATAAGTTCTGTAATAGATCTTTAAATCAGAGTACACCACTGCTATTAATTTTTTTCATCCACCTATTAAATTTTAGCTTTTAATGGATAGGGCTTGATGCTTGCTTTATGTTGATAGACTCAATTTTTAAAAGGTATTGATATGTGGAGGGGCCATGTCATGGAAATCTGGGGATAGGAGCTGCTTTTGTAAGGCAGGATGGTCAGCTTCATTGAAATAAGTAGAAGCAACCTGCTTTCTTTCTGTAATTAACATTTCTTTTTCATGCAGTGTCCATCCTTTCTCTTATGATTATGTAAAATGGACTGGACGCCATTTTTTCTTTTGAGCAATAGGATGACAAATGAAATTGACCTAGATGCTCTGCATCCAAAAAGACCTTTAGGGAACCAGGTGTGATGCCTTGTAGGGAGCAGAGGGCTTTTGCTGTCCATTTCTCTTAGCGTCTACAGCTGTATAGAATATAACCGCAGAGATTAAGCAGGGCTGAGGGAATTGTGAATAATCCCAGGAGTGCAGTTGCTCTAGAATAAAAAGGAGCGAGTTTGGCAATCTCATTTAAATAATAGTTATTTCTCACGTGGATGGCAATTTTGTTAAAGCTTATGAGAGCCGTAGCACAAGTGGAGTTCAAAGGGAAGCGACCCAGTTTTCCAGATCAACAAACAGCTGGAACAAGTGACTTGAACTCTTTCTGTTCGATCTATACATAAGCCTGTTTGTGCTAAGCCTGGGGAAAAAGGAGTAGTGTTAGCACGGCATTTCAAAAAACAATTGGATTCAAAACCTGACAGATATGGATTTAAATCTCAATTTATTATTTGCTCACAGTATGATGCTGAGGAATTTACCTTACCTTTACCTTATGGAGATCAGGGTATCAACCTCTCCTTTACCTTATGGAGATCAGGGTATCAACCTCTCACTTTTTTGGGGTGGAGGGGCTTGTTGTTGAGGTATTTTTGAAGCCAATCTAGACATTGTATAATCTCCTATATACTTCAGTATCTGTATTATATATAAAGTATATATTTCTAAAATATAGGGACATTTTCTCATATTAGCACAATGCAAACGACACACCTACCAAAATTATCTTTTAAAATTTGAATTAGTATTTAAAAGGACCATACATAATATTTTATTATGTCTCTTAAATATACTTAGAACAATTTCTACTGTCATGTTTTTTTAATGCCATTGATCCGATAAAGCAGATGAGTCAGTTGTTGAGGTAGACAGAATAATGGCTCCCAGAGATGATCACACCCTAATCCCCAGAACCTGTGAATGTTACCTCACAGGGAAAAAGGGTATTTGCTGATGTGATTAAGTTAAGTACATTGAGGTGGGAAGAGTTACCTAGGTTATCCAGGTGTGACCAATGTAATCACAAGGGTACTTAAGATGGAAGAAAGACGAGAGAGGAGGTTCAGAGGGAAATGTGGTTGCAAGAGAGAGGTTCAGAGGGAAATGTGGTTGCAAGAGGGAAATGTGATTGCAAGAAATGTGGTTGCAGGGAACCACAAACCAAGGAATGTGGATGACTTCTATGAGCTGAAAGAGACAAAGAAATGGATTCTCCCCCGAGCCTCCAAAGAGAAATTCAGCTCTGACCATACTTAGGTTTTATCCTGGTGAGACCTGTGTGGGACTTCTACAGAACTGTAAGGTAAGAATTTTGTGTTGTTTTAAGCCACTAATTTTTTTTTTCATAGCTTGTTACACCAGCCATAGAAAATTAATATAGTTGTCTTGCAGAGAATTTACATTCTGGGTTTGTTTGATTCTTTGTGGTATAAGTTAACTTTTCCTATCCTTTGTATTTATTGTAATATAATTCAGCTAGAGTCTTAACTACATTTAGGTTAGACTTTTTTCTCTGTGGCAAAATACTTCAGTGGTGGTGTTTTAAACTTCATATTGTGGGTAGTCATCCAACGTGCAATGCCTGCTTGTTATAACTAAGATTCATCATTGGGTTCAGGTGGTGGTGTCTTGATCCCAGCTAACATCTATTGGTATAATGTACTAGTATAATCTATTGATAAACATTGCCTGGATCAATTATTCCACTAGTGGTTATAAAATTATGATTTTAAAACTTTGATCAATGCACATTTATTGGTTGGAATTTATCTGTACAGAATCATTTTCTTTTTTTTTTTTGCGGTACGCGGGCCTCTCACTGTTGTGGCCTCTCCCGTTGCGGAGCACAGGCTCCGGACGCGCAGGCTCAGCGGCCATGGCTCACAGGCCCAGCCGCTCCGCAGCATGTGGGGTTTTCCCAGACCGGGGCAGGAACCCGTGTCCCCTGCATTGGCAGGCGGACTCTCAATCACTGCACCACCAGGGAAGCCCAAGAATCATTTTCTTTTATAAACTAAGTTGATTTGGTTACACTGAAATAATTTGTGCAAGAAAGTCAGGATAAATGTTTATTTCCTTTTACATGTCAATTTTCAGAATAAGGAGTTGGTGCTGTTTACTCTTTGTAAAATTAGTTGGAGTTTGGATTTCTATCTTTCCTTATCCTTTTTAGAAAAATTACTATGAGCTAATAAGTTTGTTTTAATACTAGTGTGTTGGATCATTTGCATTAATTAACATATTATTTGTATACTCAAGTTGTTCCATCTTTGGCCCCTTTATCTTGGCTCTGTGCCATTTGGATAAGACCCAAATTCATTGGTGGCTTCTGTTTTCAGTTGTAATAAGATAACACATTCTCATCTTGTATATTTCCTACCCCAGGTCTGTAATTACCATTTCTCCAATCAAATATATTGACATACATATTGCAGGTTATCCCACTGAATATATATTTGTTACTATGATTTACTGAACAGTTCTCTACAATTGGGCATTTAGGTTCTCTGTAATTGGCCATTTAGGTTTTTTCACTTCTTGTGCAGCTATGTTGTCTGAAACACAAGTAAATACACTGAATTTAATATAACTTGTGATTACATTTTAGCTATTTTTCAGAGATAGAAATTTAGGAATCGAATGGCCATAATCATATAACATCACCACATTTTTGAGATACATTTTACACAGTCAGTATTGTGTTAAGCATTATGGAGAACAAAAATGTAAAGCAGGGCCCTTGCTCTTAAAAATCCAAGATTGCAATTTGATCAAAATGCACCATATCTACTAAAGTTAAGCAGTAAATATGTTAATAAAGAGGCCTTGCTCATTTCAAAGTTTCTTGACTGCCTTGTAAAAAAGAAAAACAAAAAAATAGTGGGACCCTCCCAAATTGCCTAATACTGAAATAGAGAAATTTGTGGTTAGTTGAGTATTCATTATGTTTATGAGTTCTAGCAGTTAAGAGAATGAAATAGAAAAAACATTGTCAGAGAAAAATTGGACCACACAAGTTAAACAGGCAAGGAAGGCTTTGTTCAAAACTGTTACAGTAGGGGAGAGTTTGAACTTAACTCCATTGAGGGCTGGAGACTTTTTAAGAGTTGGAGTGGGGTGTGGAGAATACAGGCCACCTGAGTTTGCTAATTGGCCTTGACCATAGGTAAGCTGTACTTTCTGGTATCTTCCTGGTAGCAGGAGTTTTACAAACTGGAGCAAGGTGTCCCTTGAGGTTAGGCTCCTACCCTCCCCCCCAAAGACTGTTCGATAGAGGTGTTATCTTCCTGGATGATTACATTTTAAAGAGATGGTTTCCAGGTACTTGCAAAAGACTTTTCCCAGTCTTAAAGCTGGCTAGAGACTTTTGAAGGAAGTGTATACATTACAGAGGTGGCAGAGTAAATATTTGCTATGGTAAGTTTTTAAAAGTAAATGCTCTAATAAAAGGAAGGTCAGGGGACGTATGGTCAGGAAGAAATTTGTCTAAAATTTAGTCAAGCTGAGGGGAGCATTCGGCTGTCTTGGTATTTGATAACTTAAAATTTTGTGAAATTATTTAATGATGAATTTGATGATTATAAAGTAAGTAATTTCAATCATATTCTGTCATAATCTGCATTGATTCATTTCCTCATAATTCGGCGTGGTAATACTTTGTGTAGAACAGAAAAAACAATGGGAACTAATTGTAAATTGAAACACTTTAGAAAATTAATGAAAGTGGTTATTAAGTGTAAATTGCAAACAAAACTGATAAAATTATAGCAGAGATGGGGCAATTAACAATTGAAAAAGAAAATCTGCATGGGTATTGATATAACTGAGTTTCAACAGAGAATGATTTGCGTATCAATAGATTAAGGAAGACTTATTGAAAATTTGATAAAAAGTCAATAACAAAATCATAAAGAGGATAAGTTCAAATGCAAAGTGATGAGTGTAGATTTACCTTATCATAAAATTTGTCAGAAAAGTACATCCTGGAAACATTTGAACCATAATTACTCTAAAACATAATCACAAAATAATTACTCTAAAGAATCATAATCACAACCTAAAATTCATAATTTTTATAATTTTAGTTTGATTTGTAAAGGTAATATCCTAATTGATCTTTTTGTTCACTATTTAATCACTTTTCTCTATGTGGATTAACTTTTATCCATATCAATTATTCAGACAATAAAGAACTCATTTTCTAAAATAGAAAATTTTAACAAATACTGAAATTTTGATAATAGGTAAATGATAATGGCTGAAACAGAAGGCTAGAATGCTTTCTCTAGAAAATAAATAGAGCTATGCTTTTCATTGTACATTTAAATCTGCAGAAAGCAATACTATATATTGCTATAGGTATTTATAGAAGGATATGCACAACTTCAGGATGATGATTTGGTGGGAAGGCATTGAGTTGGAGGAAGCAGAGGGTGGAGGGGGAGACTTAAAAATATCTAACATCTTATTTCTTAAAAATAAATTACATATAGAAAGAAGTTAACCTCTGTTAAATCTGAGTGATAGATTGAATATTGTATTATTTGCATTTTGTCCATGTTCAGAAAAAAAAAACCAAACTTTTATCTTGCCTGTTGCTTTTTCTCACTAGAACATAATCTTTCAAGGGGAAGAGATGATGCCTTATTCACTTTTGCATTATTCCCCTTGTTTAGACCAGAGATTTTCATGTGTAGGATGCTGTTAACTCCTCTCTCTATTGAATTGGAAGGTCCTTAAGTTGTGGATTTGAGATTTATAATAACTTAAGTGATTTTGACATTTGGGAAGCCTTTTTATATTTCTCTAATTGGTATGAACCTAGTCATTGGTAAATTGACTTATGCTGATTAGATTAAATATAGAACAGTAAGGGTGATTGTACTGTGTAGGGTATTTAATTTTGCTTCCCTTAATCAAAACATCATATGATAGTCTTCCTTCTTTCCTTCTTTCTTTTATTTTGACTTCCAGTCATTCAGAGAAACCAAATGAAATTGTCCAGGTACTAAGTAAATAACAGTAGCATATTTACTCAAACAAGAGGAAGAATGGTTCTAATTTTTATTAATTATGAAAAAAACATATCTTTAATTTGAAGAGTTTGAACTGACTCTCAGTCAGCACTGCCTCTAGAACAATTCTACCCTGGTTGAAATGGAGTCTTCACAATGATCTCAAAAGCCACACTCAGTGCCTCAGGGGTTAATGACAGCTCTTGCTGTGATAAAATAGTCAAAGCTTTTTCACTTGTCTTTTGTTTTCTTAAGGGGTTAACATACAGATCAGGACTTAATTTAGTACAAAATCTTTTGCACTTGCGTCTGTCTGCCTGTCTAATTAACTCTACATAATAAACAGCTCCTCACCCTGGTGTGATTCCGTCCTGCCGCAACTGTTCCCTGGAACGGTAGTCTTTTATCTCCGTCCACCTTCTCTTCCACCTAAGTGTGTGCCACCAACCCATGTAGGATTCGATGGACATGGACATGAGGTCCCTGAGGCCCCAGAACTATCTTTTCAGTTGTGAACTAAAGGCCAACAAAGATTATCACTTTAAGGTGGATAATGATGAAAGTGAGCACCAGTTATCTTTAAGAACGGTCGGTTTAGGGGCTGGCGCAAAGGACGAATTGCACGTTGTCGAAGCAGAGGTGGTGAATTGTGAAAGCAGTCCAATTAAAGTAACACTAGCAACTTTGAAAATATGCAGCCAATTTTTTTCCCTTGGGGGCTTTGAAATAACATCACCTTTGGTCTTACAGTTGAAGTATGGTTCAGGGCCTGTGAATATTAGTGCACAGCACTTAGTAGCTATGGAGGAAGATGCAGAATCAGAAGATGAAGAGGAGGAGGATGTGAAACTCCTAAGCATATCTGGAAAGCGTTCTGCCCCTGGAAGTGGTAGAAAGTTTCCACAGAAAAAAGTAAAACTTGCTGCTGATTAAGATGAAGATGATGATGATGAAGATGATGACGAAGATGATGATGATGATGACTTTGATGATAAGGAAGCTGAAGAAAAAGCTACAGTAAAGAAATCTGTATGAGATACTCCAGCCAACCAAACCAGAATGGAAAAGACTCCAAACCATCAACACCAAGATCAAAAGGTCAAGAATCCTTCAAAAAAACAGAAAAAAACTCCTAAAGCGCCAAAAGGACCGAGCTCTGTACAAGACATTAAATCAAAAATGCAAGCAAGTGTAGAAAAAGGTGGTTCCCTTCCCAAAGTGGAAGCCAAATTCATCAATTATGTGAAGAATTGTTTCTGGATGACTGACCAGGAGGCTATTCAAGATCTCTGGCAGTGGAGGAAGTCTCTTTAAGAAAATAGTTCAAACAGTTTGTTAAAATTTTCTGTCTTATTTCATTTCTGTAACAGTTGATATCTGGCTGTCCTTTTTATAATATGGAGTGAGAACTTTCCCTACCGTGTCTGATAAATGTTATCCAGGTTCCATTGCCAAGAATGCATTGTCCAAAATACCTGTTTAGTTTTTAAAGATGGAACTCCACCCTTTGCTTGGTTTTAAGTATGTATGGAATGTTATGATAGGACATAGTATTAGTGGTGGTCAGACAAATGGAAATGGTGTGGAGGCAAAAATATACATGTGAAATAAACTCAGTATTTTAATACAGTAAAATAAAGCTCTTACCCTGAAACACTGATAGGTTTTGATTTAAAGAAAATTTGATGTATTGCCTTTGTCTTTAAGAAATTCATTCTGTAGAAACTTGCTTATGAACTATTTTGAACAGACAACTAGAGAAAATACAAGTCCTATGTGTCTAACACCTAGATTTAATAAATGAAACTTTCCTTACTCTTTGAATCTAGGAGTAAATGGTTCTTATGTAGTTTTGACTTCTCAGCTCATCTAGATTGCCAGCATCTGAGAATTTGGTGAAAGCTATGGATTGCCTCTCAGAAAGATTTGCACATATATAACATTTTATATACAGTGTTAGAGCATTTATGGACTTTGACAAAAGTCTAAGTTAAAAACTCCTACTATAAAGAGCCAGTCTGGATAATCCATTGTGAATAGACTTTGGGATGTCCATTGACACAGATAGTTAAAATTTGGGTGAATCCGTATTAACATAAGACCGCTGGGCTGTTTAGATTCAAACTTCGGGATTTTTAATAAGTGGGGTAATTTTAAAACAAGTTTTAAAGTAAGTTATTGATCCTGAAGTCAAACTGGAAATATTTTTCAAGTGGTATGAAAAACTGTCATATATATATATATGTATATATATACATACACAAACATTCATACACAGCAGGCATGTGGTGGGGCTGTTGTGTGTGTGTTATGTCAAGTTATCCTTTGATGGAATATGGAGAATGCAAGGGAGAAGACAAGTTGCTAGTCATGGCATTTCTTTCACCATGCTCAGCTTAGAGATAAGCCCTTGTGGTTTCTATACTAAGCCATTGTGGTAAACACAGAGAAGAAAAAAACTAGGTACCATTTTTTATGAAAGCTTTCAAGTATTTTTTTCAATATTTTATAGTAAAATGTTCTATCCCCCAAAATGCTTGATGAATTTTTTGTTGAATTTCCTTTCCCAACCTCACTTACTATGTATATATATTATGTATAATATATATGCTACATAATGAAAGCCAAATAAAGGCAGGAAGGAATATACTCAAATTATCTTTATAGGTGAGTTGTTAACCAAGATGCATTTTTACCATATTAATAGCTGAACGTAGTCTCAAGTGCTTTTGATACATAAAATGATTCCATGTGCATCAGAAACTCCTTCTGTAGGTGTATAACTGGGAATTCTCCAAAATTCCTTCTATGTAGAACATGATGCCTATTAAAGGATAAATAATAAATATGTGGAATTTTGAAGCTTATATAGACATTATAAAAAACTAAATGTTATTTTCAACATTACTTAGGATGTTGACAAATAAGATTTCTTTCAGGGTAATATATTTTAATCACTGAAATTGTTTAGGATTAATGGTACATGGTGATAATTAAAAACAGACCAAATTGTAGTTAATTTTTCTTAATTTTTCTACAGACAACTCATCCTACAATTGTCTATTCTAACCACCCTGTCCTTACTGTACCACTAGTTTGGGTACCAGGCATTGTATTAGCCAACAGGGCTGTTAGGCAATATACCTCAGTTCTAGCTCTATACTTATAAGGAGATTACTCCCATCAGTTAAATATTATAGGTCTCAATTCTCGCATCTGTGACATAGAGTCAGATTACACAGTTCCTAAAATATTGTCTCTAAAATGCAATAATTTAGTATTTAGCAGTAAGAATTATAAGAATTGTTGCAACGTGTTTTCATTTATGGAGTCCATAAGCAGATCACAGATATGGGAAGCATAAGCCCCCTTAAGTTCTAATCACTGTGCTGCCTCACAGCCTTTAAGCAGGTCCTTTAACCTTTTATTTTACATCAACTTCATTTTTGTCTGTAAAATGAGAGAGTTGAGCCAGATGACTCTAATGTTTCTGTCTTGTCTGAGTGTTGTTTATTTCTGTATCTTTATGCACGTTCTTCAAAATATTAATCATACTGTTCATTGTATACAGATACATTTATTTGCTTAGTTGTTATGGAGATAATAAAGAATGACGCTTTTGTGGTAACTAGTGTAGATGAAGAAATTGAAGTTCAAAGAGATGAAGTATCTTTCCTGCTTCATAAATGAAAGTCTACATTTATTGTATAGTGTTAAACGCAACTGGAATTGATTATCTTGTCTATTTGGGCACAGGTTATAGAACTGAATTATCTAAAATAAGCCTACTTTTTTTTTTTTACATTATGTTTATAAATAGTTGTGTCTCAGTCACATAACAATAGCATTTTGGGGCTGCTATAACAAAAATACCACACATTGGGAGGCCTTAAAAAATACTTTTATTTCTCACAGTTCTGGAAGCTGGAAATTCAAGATGGAAATGCCAGCAGATCTGGTGCTGGGTGAGGGCCCACTTCCTGCCTAGCATACAGCTGCCTTCTAGTTGTCTCCTCCCAGGGCTGGGAGAGCAAGTTCTAGTCTCTTTTTCCTCTTCTTAGAGGATACTAATCCCATTATGGGGTTTCACCCTCATGACCTCATCTAAACCTAATTACCTCCTAAAGTCCCCCACCTCCTAATAGGCCAGTGGTGGTTAGAGTTTCAACATATGAATTTTGGAGAGACACAAGCATGCAATCCATAACCAGTTGCAACTAACTAGTACTCTTTTCCTAAACTTGTTTTAGTTTGACTTCTCTCTAAGTCTTCAGCCCAAACTTAGAGACTATCTTCATGATTTGACAACTGCCCATCTTACCAGAGTTAAGGCTAGCCAGTCCTCATTCTGCAAATGTCTCCCCACATCCTATGCTCTAGTCTTATTTACTGAAGTCCTGGCTGTCTTTGATCTCCTTGTCTTAGTCAGCTCCGGCTGTCATAACAAAATACCACAAACTGTATCTTAAAGAAGAAAAATTTATTTTCTCACAGTTTGGGAGGCTGGAGGTCTGAGGTCAAGGTGCTGGCACATTAGATTTCTGCTAAGGCTTCTTTCCTCAGCTTGCAGACATGCATTCTCTCTGTGTCCTCACATGGTCTTTTCTCTGTGCACATGTGCCTGGTGTCTTCATATTTTTATAAGGACACCACTCCTATTATATTTGTGTTCCACCTTTATGACCTCATTTAACCTTAATTACATCCTTAAAAGCCCTTATCTCCAGCTACAGTCACATTTGAGGTTAGAACTGAATCTATAAATTTTGGAGAGGGGCACAATTTAATCCAAAGACTCTTTAAGCTGTCTGATGTCTCGTGGAACTTGTACTAATCCTATGTGTTCCCATCTCTGACTGTATCTCTCTGATCCACATTTATCTGTTTATTGTCTTTCTACTGCACTGGACTGTGAGCTTTTAAAAAGCTAGGAGTGCATCATTTTTAAGTCTAAAACTCTGGGACAGTGATTGCATGTAGATTTATTAAGCAGTACATAAAAGCTTTTTTAATTAGTTGATTAATAAAATAGTTTTATTTCGTATAACATTTTTAGGAAGGGTAGAAAAGCATGCTGCATGTCTTTATCCTAGATATTAGCAATTGAGATTGTGCCTTCTTAAGATCCTCTATTTTAAAGAGTATCTATGAAGAGGTTAAGGCACAATAAGTACTTCAAAACACTTGTGGAATAGAAGCGAGGGAAGTCTCTAAAACAGCATTTTAGAAAAATAGCTGCATCAAAGAGAACTGCAATATATGAATTAAGTTGTTCTGAAGCAGAGACGAGGGGATAATGTGTTTCTAAGGTGGCGTGACCACAGAATGTTCTTTTTTTTTTTTTTTGCGGTATGTGGGCCTTTCACTGTTGTGGCCTCTCCCTTTGTGGAGCACAGGCTCCGGACGCGCAGGCTCAGCGGCCATGGCTCACAGGCCCAGCCGCTTCGCGGCATGTGGGATCCTCCTGGATTGGGGCACGAACCCGCGTCCGCTGCATCAGCAGGCGGACTCTCAACCACTGCACCACCAGGGAAGCCCCCCACAGAATGTTCTTGATAACAGGTGTGTTCAGACTATGAAGCCTGGATGAACAACAGCCACCAGGGGGATGTGTGAGGTGAGAGGAATAAAATATACAGGAGACTCTTTTAGGAAGAAAGCAGAGATGGGATGATTCCACTGGTGTTTTATTTCCTCAAGCAATTTCTTGATACTGCAGGGACACTTTTCTAAATAACTTGTTTGCCTCAGCCTTCTTTAGTTTTGGACCAAAACTTTTGCCTCCAGATTTTGTGAATCCAGGCTGCTGATCCATTCCGTGACATTCAACTTAACACCATAAAGAACTTAGATCCTGAGGCTTCTAAAAGGAAAAACGACTTGTGGTTATAAATAATTTTCATTCTTGTAATTTCATGTCACAGTGATCTTTTAAAAATTCTTAGTTGAGATAATGTTACTCACCTGTTTAATAGCCCAATGGATGTCTCCTTTGATTCACAGTAAAAGCCAGAGTCATAAGGATTCCTTGGCAAAGCCCACCGTGAGCTGAGCTTCCTTACTTCTTCGACTCAGGTCCTGTTGCTCTTTCGCTTCCTGTCTCCAGTACATCAACCTGCTTTCTTTCTTTGCAAAGTACTTGTTACTTTCAAGTAAACTATCTAACCTGTTTATTCCTTTTGTGTGCTGTCTAATCTTTCCCTTAGAACACAGATTCTACCATGACAGAGTGTTGTCTGTTTTGTTAAATGCTGTATCCCTAGTGCATAGAAGAGTGTCTGGCATGTAGTAGACACAACACAAAACACTACTGTTGAACGAAGAAATAGGATGCAAATTGACACATGGAATTTGTTCTGGAAGTAAAATAAGACTTTAAATTTATGACAGAGTATTGGCAGAGGAAAATAAAATCAGTAACATTGCTTTTAGCATTCGATTTTCACCTTTGTATAATCATGTTGAAAAAAGTTGATTTCGTTTTGCTTTTCTTAGGCTACTCTTCATGGTAATAGGATAGTCCTAGGTGATGTAAACAATCCATGATCATATTTCTTCACTGAATTTGCATTGGTAATAGTCTCTGTGTCTCCCATAATAATACCTTTCATTTTTTAAATTAAGTCCTGCGGGATGCAAATAGAAGAGGAGAGGAAGAGGAAAGGAGAAAATATACGGGGAAGAGGAGGAAGATCAGACAAATGCTCTGTTGCTCCATTTTACTCATGCCAGCACTTTCTTATCTGTCTTTATAAGGGATACCTTTCTATGTCCTGCTGAGGAAGGTGGGCTGAACTCTACTCCCCTTAATGCTAAGAGGCTTCTATATGTGAGATACAAGGTAAAGAAAGAAAGGAGGGGCTTCCCTGGTGGCGCAGTGGTTGAGAGTCCGCCTGCCGATGCAGGGGACACGGGTTCATGCCCTGGTCCAGGAAGATCCCACATGCTGCGGAGCGTCTAGGCCCATGAGCCATGGCCTGTGCTCCGCAACGGGAGAGGCCACAACAGTGAAAGGCCCGCGTAAAGCAAAGAAAGAAAGAAAGGAGTAGGTGCTTTGTAGAGAACTTAGAATTGTTTTCCTTTCCAAATTACAATTTATTATTTTTATCTAGGAAAATAAAACAGTGATTTCACTTAGAATATTATTTTCAAGGCATGGTTTTCACAGTTTACGATAATCTTTTTCTACATGTAACATACATTTTCATAGAAGCTGGCTTTGAAAGCTCAGCAGGAAGGACAGACTGGATGCTCTCCCTGCAGGCTTGCTTCCTGTTACTGTAACAAGATGTTGAAGGACCAGACAACACAGCAAGGGGCAGGGCATGCTTGGGAGAAACAACTGCTCAAAGACAAAAATTATAAATCATCTATTATGTATTAGAGAAGGGTTTCAATTAATGATCACACAGATGCAGCTTTGTTTACACATAAAAATTTAGTCTCCCCACACTCTGGGCTCAACCTTGAAAACATAGACTCATTAGTCAGAATCTTTTTCTAACTACTCTTCAAATTAGAAATTCCTTTGAGAACATGGGCCATTCCAACCATCGGATAACACACAGCTTAGGAGGAATTTATTGACCCTGACTCTGGGAAACCTCGTTGCAGACCTTGTTAGCACAAGGTGGAAACCCATGCTACCTTCTTAAGCAGGATATTACTCTGAAAATCATTTTCCTTGTCACTGGGACATCATCCAAACACAAATCTCAGATGATCCTTTCTTCATTATGGAGCTAAAGAGGGAGTCAAATGTGAGTGAAAGAGATCAATCGAACAAGTTGGCAACTGCTTTAATCCATAGACACATAGTAATGATGATAACTAACAACATTATTGAGTTTACAAAGCCCTTCTCATATACTTCATTTTGGTCACTCTTCTAAATAGCACTGTGAGTCAGATAAAAGAAATGTGTATTTGTTCTTGGTACTGGTTGCTACCAATTTCACCTTACTTGTAGCAAAAATGAGATTCTGCTCGAACCCAGCTGGAAGGCTTAATAGTTTTTCCTGTATGGTACATATTACTTATCAGGAATCATAGCAAAACTCGGGAATAAATTTTATCTGGAAGATTGGTGAGGTAATGGATCTGCTTAGAGGTATAGCTCATGGGTGACTCCTACTCTACTGACAGCGCTTTAGACTCCAAGTAGGCTATTAGTATGTAAGGCAACAGCAAAATATATCTAAAGTTAAAAGAAATTTATAGTAAGAGAAACAGTAGCTGGCAACTTTAACAAAAAAAAAGAGGTCATATTAACCTAGTTTTCTGGAATCAAACACACACTTAAGCATGGCCAAATTTTTGTTATTTAGGATAATCTCTAACACCCCAAGTGTCAGGGACCCCCAAGACCACCCTCAGACTAAATGATTCACTTGATGGACGCAAAGGATTCGGAAGCTCTTGTATTCATAGTTACAGTTTATGACAGTGAAAGGATACAGATGAAAATCAGCAAAGGGAAAAAGCACATGGGGGAAGGTCTGGGAGAAACCAGGTATAAACTTCTAGGTATCCTCCAAGTGAAGTCTCACAGGATCACTTAATCATCCCATAGATGTTGTATATCCCATCAATGATGTATGACAACATGTGGGAAGTGTTGCCAACCAGGGAAGCTCACCTGAGCCTTGGTGCCCAGCCATTTTTTATTAGTGGTCAGGCAGGTAGGCAGCCATTCATTGCCTGTGACTTATATATGCAGCTGGTCTGCTACTCAGACTCCAGAACCTCAAAGAAAAATAGGTGTTTACCATAAATCACATTGTTAGCGTAAACACTTTGGTCAAATTTGTACAGAGTAGCCCGAAGCTACAAGCATACAAAAACACTGTTCTCAGGCAAAATCTTCCAAAGCTCAGCAGTTATGAGCCAGTTAAGGGCCAGTCCTGGGGGGAAAAGAAAGCCTTTCTTGAGAATGTGCAGGGTTTGAGCAACTCTGGCCTGCTAGGTTAACCCTTTCCTGCACACTATGCTATCCTAATGTAGGAACACTAAAATCATTAAAGAAATATTCTTTGAAACCAGGTTCCTCTCAACCACTGTAAAGTTGTTCAAGTGGTGTGTACATATTGATCATTGGAATCTTTTTTAAGTTTAATATATATAATGTAATTAACTTATTGTAATATTTTCTTTGAAGATAAATAGAACTTATATTATTCTAAAAATGTACCTTTACACACTCAAATTTTTTTATCTGTCTATCCTTTATACTCACTAAATGGGCTGACGCTTTATCTGGCTCCTTTAGCATCAAGGACACAAAACTCAAGCCTTTTCTTTGCCTTTCCTTTCATTCCTTCACCAACCCTATTTTATAAGCCTGCATGTTTATCTGAAAATGAGTAGCCACACCATTTTCATTTTTTCTAATTGTATCATTATTTACTCTTTACCTATTTGTCTTTCAAGATCTGAATTGTTAGCAAATGATAGGATGTATTGATACATGGTTTTAAAAATAAAAGTTTCAGCCAAACAGGTAAGAAATTCCTCTCTACAATTCTAATTTTCAAAAAACTTAGAAAAATGCAAGATGTTTAAAAATTAATTCCATACCTAAACCTTGCTTAAAGAATCAGGAAGCTATTTATAACCTTTTTTTTTTTTTGTAATCCATGAACTGTGAACATTCAAATGTTTTATTTCAGAAGTTTGAATATATATGGTTATAGGATGCTGCTCAAAACTCCTTTGGATGTGTAACATAATATTTATTATTTTTGTACCTTGTTGCTTCTCTAAATGGAAAATTTCTAAGTTTTGAATTCTGAATCACCAATGAATTTTGGATCTTTACAGAGATCTAGGCTCTAAATCACTCTAGCACAGTTCTGGGACTCATTTCCCAGAGGTGGTGTTTTCAGCACTTTTACTTAGTATTTATGGTTTTTACCTTCATATTTCAAACTAATGTGCTTTATACTATAGAATTTTTAATTTTGGACAATACATATTGATTTGCTAATAAAGAGGTGGAAGATGGGCACTTATTTCTCTCATTTCAAAGCTTTACTCCCCATATTTCTAAAACAGATTGGGAGATGATTAAATTTAATGCCTTTATCATTTAGAGCTGAGACACATAATATGATTTTTATTCTCTATAATTTTAGGATTTACCTGGAGTAAATAATTGCCCTTTGTTATTTGCTAATTTTTTTAATGTAGCTTTCACCAATTCAATCGAAATTTATCAAGGAATCAAGAATATCCTCTATATATAATCCAAACCATCAGGTCATCTATCAGTTTGGTTTTTCTTGGAGCCCTCCTTCATCCTATGCTCTGGGATGGTTTCTCTTTAAACCTTTTTCAAGCTGCCAACCCTGGAGCTTCCTCGTATAAGCAGCCTTGGAATTCTTATGTTGTCTCTTGTATTTTCTGAATTCTTTGTATTCTTGTTACCAAATTGGTTGACTAGACCTGCACTGAGGTTCTAGCCTGGGCCAAGACCCTTGTCTCGGCCAGGGAGCCTCTCTTTCCAATCAGATGCATGCAACCAGTGACAAAAACTGATGCTGAGACTGGAACAGCACAAGCTTTATTCAATGGCTGAAGAATGGAGAAGTGGGAAGTGAGTTCACAAATCAACTTCTCAACACAATTCGGGTGGAGACACCAAATATATAGGAGGGTCAAAGTAAAAGGGAGGGAATTGGAAAGAGTGGGAGGAATATTCATGAGTTATCTGAGAACAGGGACGTGGTTTGAACCTAGAACTGATGCAACTCTCCTTTTTAGTCCTTGTATGGGATTTTCCAATTGTTGTTGTGGCAATTGTCAGCTGTTGTGGTACTGGTGGGTGTGTCATCTGGCAGGGCAGTGTATTATAGTGAGCATCTAATGAGGCTCAAAGATTACTGGAAGTCAAACCTTCTGCCATCTTGGGCCTTGTTGGTTCTAACCAATTCTTGTTTTATTCTCTTTGCAGCTTCCTCCTGAATCTTAGATAAGAGTAATTGGTTTCCACTCAAGGGAGGGGCAGGGGTATGACTCTGGGACAACAGCCATGGTGCCATTATGACACCAAATGTTGTACTATAATACAATTCTGGTAATCACTCAAAGTTAACACAGACCCCCAAAGTTAAAGGACGTGGTTCCCAATTGTCCTCACTTCAGACAACAGTTGCACTTTGGGGGTCCCCAGGCCACTCGCAACTTTGACCAACTGTCTACAAATTCGGTAGCTTCAATGATTTGCTAGAATGACTCAGAGAACTCAGGAAAGTGCTTTTTTTGGTTGTTTGTTTTGTTTACTATTAAATTTCAATTATAGAGGATAAAATGGGCAAGGTCTGGGAGAGTCCCAAACCCAGAGCTTTCATGCCTTCTCCCCATGGAATCAGTGTGCATCACCCTCCAAGCACATCAAGGTGTTCGCCAACCAGGAAATTCTAGTGAGCATTGGTGTACAGTGTTTTTTTCTGGTTTCATTATGTAGGCATAATTGATTGAATCACTGGCCACATGATTGAATTTACTTTCCAGTACTCTTTCCCTCCTGGGAGTTTGGGCTGTCTCAAAACCCAAACCCTCTGATTACATGGTTGGCCTTTTTATTGACCAGCCCCCAGCACTCATCTCTTTAATATAAACTGAGGTGTGATCTAAGGGTTCATGATTAACAAAGACATTCCTATTACTTGAGAAATTCCAAGGATTTAGTCTCCCTTTCAGGAACCAGAGATAAAGGTCAAATTCTTTATTATACAACACCATGTCTTTCTCTTTCTTGGTTTACTATATTATTTTGGTGGAATGCATCTTCTAGAAACTTTCCATGGTTCATAGGAGCCAGTGACAAAAACCGATTCTGAGACTGGAACAGCACAAGCTTTATTCAATAGCCGAAGAATGGAGTTTTTCTGAGATACTGTCTGAAAATGTATCTCTCTATCACATTTTATGGATAATTTGACTGGGTATAGACATCAAGTTTGGAAATAATTTCCCACCAAGATTTTCAAAGCATGGATTCACTGTCTTCTAACTTTCAATGTTCCAGTTAGTTGAATAATCAGATGCCTTTCACAAAACTGATTATTAGTATGATACTTAGCAGTCACCTCTTTCCCTTTTTTACTCTCTGGAAATTTTTATACCTTTCATTTTTTCATTGGATTCTGAAGTATCATTGTACTGTGAGTTGGTGTGGCTCTGTGTTTTTGGATTTTTTTTGTTTTTTTTTATTTTAATTTTTGTTTTTGCAAGTCATATCCTTATTTTTTCACTCCTGTCACTTGTCCAAAGCTGCTCTTGGGTGGCTCTACTCAATGTTGTCTTTACTGTGGTACCTAGTCTGCCAGATCTCACAACAAAGGAAAAAGAAATATGCTCAATCAAGAAATGGCTTTAACTACTTCTTTGGGAAGTGCTACCTCTGGTTACTTCTTACTGAACAAATCAAATCACATAGTCAGTATTGCCATCAACAGTATAGGGAGGGTCACAGTGGACGAGGTACAATTTCTCATGCCAGGTCCTAACATAATCACACTACTTTTAATTTTTTTAATTCTATTATGGGTCACTCTGATGTTTTGGAAATCTTTCATTTTCCAGCCTGGGAGATAAATCTGTTTTAGGAGTTGCATAGGGAATTGGAACATTTCCCTTTTTACAATCTAGATTTACAATGAATTATCATATTTTAGTATAGCTGCCTCATGCTCAGTTGTGCCCAGTATCCCCAAGTCCAGAAAATTCCTAGATCTAACTTTCATAGGTTGACTTTCTAAGTGTCTGCCAGGATGGATGATAAGTAGTCCTGTGTTGGGTGGAATTGGGGAAAAAAATCTTAAGATGTTTATATTTATATGAGTTTGCCAACTATCTCTAGCTATTCTGCTTCCTGTTTTCTAAAACTTTAATCTGCTATCATTTTTTGGTATCTTTAACCTGCTGTCATTTTGTCAACTTCTTTCTTGTTGTTTTGTCTATGTAACTTTATACCCTTTAAATATAGAAAGAAACAAATAAACAGAAGTTTAACCCATCACATTTATTGAAAGCTTCATGCTAATGGCCATATATTATCATCACAATGTTTTTGTATCACATGGCATCTACATTTGTAGCTAAAGTTGTTTGCTTTTTTGTTTCTTGCTTTGTGTTCTATATATCTATGCTAAGTATTCAGAAGACATTCGTCTATCAGATTACTCAATATATTATTGTCCTTTACTCTTACCTTAGAACTCAGTCTTATATCTTTGCTCAAATCTCTAGAATACCCATACTTGTCATACATTCATACAATATTGAGGTATGTTGAAAAATAAGGTTGTATTTTTGCGTTTATGTACCTCTCAGTTTTTAACATAGGATTGTTTTTTCCTAGATGCCTTCAGGATAATACTTTCTGTTAAAATGGTTCCCTTGACTGATAGAATTAAATTGTGTTATAAAAATCTTTCATTTCCTTGCTGGGTACCATATATAACTTTTATGTCATGTTCTAAGGGCAATAAATTGCAGTGTTTGGAAATTAACATTGCTCTTAAAAGCAGAACTGTTTGGTTAAAGGATTTTATGAGACAAGGTACTTAATACTCACATGGTACTTAAAAGGTCTGGTTCCTTTACTGCCCTCATATTGAGTAACTGATCCCATAGTAATTGAAACTTCATTGTGAACTACCAAATAGTGAATAACCAACGGCTATGGTATACTCATCACCTTGGTACATGATGATGGTATTATTGCCTTAGTTATATAGTCACAGAATAAGCTACTTTTTTTTTTTTTTTTTTTGCGGTACATGGGCCTCTCACTGTTGCGGCTTCTCCCGTTGTGGAGCACAGGCTCCGGACGCACAGGCCCAGCGGCCACAGCTCACGGGCCCAGCTGCTCCATGGCATGTGGGATCTTCCCAGACCGGGGCACGAACCTGTGTCCCCTGCACCGGCAGGCGGACTCTCAACCACTGCGCCACCAGGGAAGCCCTAAGCTACTTTTATAGTTTGAGAATGCAATGCTACTTCAAGCATGTCCAGATCTCAAAGACTGCTCCTTGACTCTTACTTGAGTTTTAGGTGACTTATGTAAATGAAATATTTTCAGGGGAATTTAACCTGGATATTCTAGAAATCATGATAAATGGGTGGAACAGAAATACATTCACAATTTTCTTACTTTCTTGAAGGAACACACTAAAGCAATGTACATATTTGGGATCCATGTTATGTGTTGGTGGTCTAGGTAAAATATATATGTCTATTATATACATTAAGCTTAACTATAGCTGAAATTTTTCTTGTTATGAAACAAGTATTCTGTAGATCATCTTATAATTGTTTTGAATATTCTGAATGAACTGACCATGATTCTGTGGGTTTTATACTGAGTTGGTCTATTAGGAATAAATATGAAATATTAATTTTTTTGTTTCCAAGCATGACATAAAAAATATGTCCTTTCATATCCCTTAACAGAAGAATTTTCATTTCTTCTTTAAGTAATAAAAGTCTAAGTCATTATGAGAGTTTAGTCTTGAACTGAATTTAAATTTATCTTCCTTTTCTTCCTGATCATAGGCTTGAGTTGTATCTCTGCTTGGAGTAAAGGGGGAAAGCATGGACACCTATGATAAACACATCTCTCATATCTTTCAGCTATTACCAGATTTGGAGTCACACAGACATGAGAGAATGTTGTTCTTAATATAAGAAAATTTGTATTGATCATGGGGAGGTGTCAATTTGTCAGAGTTCATCTTCTGTGGTGGATTCTACCTCCACCAATGTGATTATTTGTTTTTTTTGTTTGCTTTTTATTTTGGCTGTGCTGGGCTTCACTTCATTGTGGCATACGGGCTCCTCTAGTTGTGGCACGTAGGCTCCAGAGCACGTGGGCTCAAGTAGTTGTGGCGCGTGGGCTCAGTAGTTGTGGTGTGTGGACCCAGTAGTTGCAGTGCGTGGGCTTAGTTTCCCCATGACATGTGAGATCTTAGTTCCCTGACCAGGGATTGAACCCTTGTCTGCTGCATTGGAAGGTGGATTCTTAACCACTGGACCACCAGGGAAGCCCCCCTGTGATTGTTTTTGTGTGGGAAGTTTGCAAGTTTCTCTGGGAATAGAGTTCCATTTCATCCAATTCCCTTTGATTACTGAGGAACTTTTCAGAGAGAATTGGTTGATTCTCCTTCAGTCTCACTGGAGGTACATGTCTCCAGCTTATTCTTGGGTAAATTGTCTACTCAATAGACTTGATGGCGCTGGGTGTTTTCTAGTGCTTGCCACCTCTTCTGATGTTTGTGATCTTTTTACAAAAGTTCCAAGTTCCTTTTCTGCAGGTTTTGAGGGAAGGCTTCCAATGACTAAGATTGAGATGGGGAGGAAGATTGTACTTTTTCACAAGAATACTATAATCGGTTCCTTTATTCATTTTTTTTTAACCCAGGCATTTCCAAGAAGTTTCAAGTGCTAGAAGTTTATAGACTAGAAATGGATACTGAGCTCAGTGTTTATATCCTGCCTCAAATTGCAATGGTTATATGTCAAGTGCTCTTAAGAACTACCTCCTTACCATCAACCTCCCTCTAACTGTGGTACAGGTTAGAACTCAGGATTCTACAGCACATGAGTTACCCAGCCAGGGATGAAGTGATCATTTTCCTTTCTTCTTAGTACCTCAAATCTTTGTGAGGGGTTAAGCTAGACCTTCCTACCATGAAACTTGACTTGAGGAGATGGGAAATGCTTCCTTACTTTATCCAGGGAGACACATTTTCTCACCACTGACATAGTTCCCATAAAGGAGAAAGCTTTTACATTTATGTTATATCTCTCCTTTTTTTTTTTATTTCCCCTCCTCTTAAGTTTGTCAGGGAGTGGAGTGTAAAGTGGTGGCAGGGAGCCATGAGAGAGGAAGATGTGGGTAATTGTAGTAGTGCAGATTTTATTGACCCTTGTTAGACCCTCAGGGATTGTGTCTGGCTCGATTATGTTTAGTAGTCTTTAAATGTGGAATAATTGGCACTTTTGATTTCATTCTTTCATCCCTAGTCAAAACAACCTGTAATTTTAGTTTTTACAGTTAAATAAACTGCAATGTTCTTGTAGATGGTGTCTAAATCAGAGATCAGCAAACTATGGCCCACAGACTAAATCTGCTTGACAACTTTTTATTGGAACATGGCCACACTTGTTTGTTTATTGTATGTGGCCGCTTTTGAGCTACAACAACAAAGTTGAGTAGTTGTGACAGTGACTGTATGGCTTGCAAAGCCTAATATGTTTATTTTTCTGAACCTCTATAAACAAAGTTTGCTGATCCCTGGTCTAAATAATTTCTCTTTGCATGTTATTGAATTTCTCACTATTATTATCACTTTTATAATTCAGTACAACATAAAATTAGAGTACTGTATGTACTGAGGAAAGGTGCATGTGTCTTAGATGTGGGATCTGTGTTGGTAATTTTTGCAGAAATCACTATACAGTACAGAAAGGAGTAGAGAAAAAAAAAGGACCAATATAAAATCAGTGATTGGGCATTGTCTACATAAGGGGCGTCTGCATATTGAGGGTGGGATGATAAGAATAAATTAAGAGAAATCTTAACCATTTGAGGTGATGATGATTGAACATTCAATTTGATTCCTAGATTTTGACACCTCTATCTGTGTGGAAATTTAATAGCTACTTAGAAAATCTAAAAGTATGTGAAAATCCATTAGAAGCATACATATTACCCATAAGGAGCTCTACAGTCTTCTCAAATTTCACACACAACATCAATATAGTAGGTCCAAGTTTATTTTAAAAAGCACAAAGTTTGTCTTCAAAAAGATTACTCTTCTATCCAATGATAACCAATCACTATGCTGATAACTGACCACTTCCAAATATGAAACCTATATTCAAAAGATTTAAAATAAAATATTCACTCTCCCCAACCAAGAAAAAAGACCAAATTCAGTAGTTTGATAAGATAATATTATGATATATTGTTTAAGAACAATCTTGGCCTTAGGAGGTACATTAAGAGTTGGAAGCAGAATTGAACAGTAAATTATTCAGTACTATGTTTTTATAGTGAGTTTAGTGGAAAGTTATGAAACACACTACAGAGAACCATATGTCCTCTTCTTGAATCTGAGACTCTGGAATTCTGTTAAAATCTAAGACCATGGAACTAAGTAAAGGGGTCATTACTGAAATTCCCATAAGGTGTATATCTAGCTGTAGAGCCTGATGTTGATGGTGACTACTGAATCTTATCATTGTGCTACAAGTACTTGTTCCATCATCCCCAATTCTTGCCTATATTGTACCTAAATTCCTACCTCTAGGTTACAACTTGTTTTCCACTCTGATTCTCCATATCTCCCCTTATTTTAGAAATTTTATTCTGCTGTGATTTTAAGACTCATTGGCTGATCTCTGCTGCTGATGGTCAGAATCCCAAACATCAATTATTCTCTATCCTCAGTACCTAATAATAGTTTAATGAATAAGAAGAAGTGACCTCATGGTCCATTTATGGCTTATTTATGGCTGGCTATAATTCTGGTTTCTTGCTGCTAGCCAATGAAAAAATTGCTCTAGTGGCCATCATTAGAATAATGCAAACCATTTTCTGCTCTGTGAATGAGGCTGTTATGTGTCAGGCAGTACACCTAGGAGCCAGCTGCTAAGGACCTACCAACCAGGCCTATCCTATTCCAATGTGTGAGCTCATTCAAGCTTCAGAGTTTTTCTTTTTCTGCTGTCCCATGTTTCCATGGGAATTATCTTGCCCTGAGGCTTTGCCTGAAATATAACATATTACCTCTGACATAGTACTCAATATTTTATAAGATGGATCTAAAAAATGAGATCTGTATTGTGCGGTATAGGAATGAAAATAGCTGAAATTCCACAGACTTGTGTGTGAGTCCTGGCTGTGTGAAAAATTAAATAATTTCTGTGAGCCTTGCTTCATCTATAAAATAAAAATAGAAAACTCATTTTTGGAGTTAAAATGGGAAAATCAAATGGCATAATGTATATAAAGCATTTATCTCAATTTATAACCCATAGTGCATACCCAGTAAAGATCAGCTCCCTCTGTTCCCTTGGAAAAGCAATTTATATTCAGCGAGGGCAATTGCATCCTATAGGCAGTTTGTGTTTTCAGAGTTCAAATAAGAAACAAACTTGAGAGTTCGATGTATTTAGCAGAACTTTTTGAAGATGAGAAATTCTTCTAAGACTTGAAAAGTAAAAATAACATCTAATATATATTGAACTTTAGTTAAAAGCTTCTCTCTTGAATTTAATGATATTATAAAGGGCAAAGCCACAGGTTAATGAAGACTGCTATAGCTGGCAGGGATAGGGTAGTTCTGGCCAACTCTACCTAGAAAAAGTTAGAATTTATTCTGGTTCTTGCTGTGTTTAACAGAATCTACTGTAGTTCAAGTAGTAAAGGATTCAATTAAAGGATAGTGCAAAGGTTACAGCATTTCAGGAGAGTTAAAGAACCAGGCTTAGAGGCTGACGGTATTGGTTCACCAAAGAGGAGCCTACTAACCCGAAAACTTAGAATTTAGGAAATTCTCTAAACACAAAATGGATCTTCTAAGTACCCTGGATGACTAAACATGGCAAATATCCACTAGAGGAGTAGTTTGTGATTAGAGAGCGTAGGAAGCTAGGTCTGGCTTGTAAATAAAATATATTTTACTGAGCCTGTAGACTTCGAAAATTCTGGGATACTTAAAACCAGACATCAGCTCAGTGATGACAATCACAGTAAATTTTTTTTTTTTTCGTGAATCTACATTATATCATGCTGGTATTTTGGAGAGAGCAATAAGCTTGTCTTCATATTCTACTCTGATTCTCAGAGTTTCGAACACATCAATAAAAAAGACAGGGAGAGAGGTGTAACGTTATCCACTTTATACATATGAAGCCAACTGGAGAATATAATTTTAGATGGGCACTAAAAGCATTAGATGGGCACCTAATGCTTTACTTCTCTCATAAACATGTTCAAACTATTGCATGACTGGATAATTTCAGGTCTTTTCTGGGGCAGGCTATTTGCACCAAGCAGACAGAGGAGAGTGGAGAAACAGAGGGGCTCTTAGTTGCATTCAGGGTTTACTCAGTTCCTTCTCCAAACTTACCAATCAGGAGCAGAGTCTAGAAACAGGGCAGAGAGAGGCCAGTAGTGTTATTCTAGAAAAATCTAATGAAAGCAGGATTCCAAGGTAATGGTGATCACCCTCTAACATGACACTAATTCTATTTAGTGGTCATCACTAAGACAAATTGGAACCATATTTTATAAACACTTGAATGTCAAATAGAGTGTTTGAACATCATAGCTATTATAGGTTTTCCTTTCATATCCCATGTACTCAGCCAGGCATTAACAATATTGATAATGTTGTTATCATATGATAACAATATTGGTGTCAACACCAATATTGATTGGTGTTGTCCAAAGAGAATGTTCTTGGATTATTTAGTCTACAGTATTTCTGGAAATAAAAGGCTGAGTAAATTTAGCTTCCAAAATGAACAGATACAGTGTGAAGAGCAGCCCACCAAACTTGAGGCCACTTTTGTCACTCTAACATTTCAGTAAGCTCACTGGAGACAGAAATCATGAGTTAAACTTCTTTCTTGACTCTGCTCAGCCCTTTGTGAGATCAACTGGTTTTCCAAAAATGTTCCTGTTAGTTGTCATACATGTACAGATTTTCAGACTTGCACGAAGTACATGTGACTTTACATCTATATGTATTACAGGTAATAAGATGGAGAACATTCTACTTACAATAATTCCCCCTACGGTGCACACTATTTATTTGAGAGTGATTTCTTGGTAAGCTCACTGAGATGGAATTTGAGTCGTTGTGAGCCTGAGTGTCAGATAATACCTGCATTTATGGGGAAGGGCATGAATCTATGCTCCAGGTGATAAGAATTTTTGTTTTGAATCCTGAGTGGGAGAAGGGTGTAGGGAAGAGAGAGATGAGAGAGGGGTCTATATGTTTAGAGAGCAGGTGGCTGTAAGGCCACTTTCTCCATGCTTTATCTTTGCTAGTAAAGTTTGCTAAAATTTATCCTTTTTGAGGACACTCATATTTAAGATGAATGAAAAACCATAATGTGAAAGAGAAACACATGTATAACCATAGAAATTGGGGATAGGGGTTATTCTTACTGCTTAGCAGAAATTTGATGAGGCTTAAATTTTTCTGCACAGGGTTTCACAATAATCTTACCTTGATTTTGAGGGCCTGAAATGCCCCAGCTAACATTTAGGCTGTATGTGTGTGTAGGCATACCTGCAGTGGCAGAGTTTTCTCTTACCCTCTGATATTGTCTGCAAGAAACAAGATGGATTTGCCTTTTGTTGAATTATTGAACTGGAGCCAGAAACTTACAGTCACTGGCCATAGCCCTTGTCTCTGGTACCATTCTTTGTCTCTTTTCAGCTTCCCCAAGAACTTAAACAACAATAGCACCGTGAACTCTCTTGCCAGCTTACTGAATGTCAGTGGGTAACAAGGGAGAGATCTGTTCACAGCCCCACATAGCACTTCACCCTCATCCCCAGACCCTCCATCTATTCCTTCTGTCTCTGAGCCCTAGTTCAGTCATATTGCTGCATATACTGCCTGGGAATTGTAGTCATTCTTATATTCTTGGTGTTTTCAGTGGCAATCAATCCGTTTTATCTCCTGAAAAAAGTTGGTATCACAATGACTTCTTTCTCAGAGGAGAGGCAAAAAGTCGTTAAGGACATTTATTTGTTGTAGCTGAGTCTCCTTCAGCTCACAGTATCACCCTGATCCTTTCCTAATTTTCCTGGGAAGTTGGTTGGGAATCTTTTCTTTATCTTTGTCGGTGTCTTTGCCTGGTTCATATTGGTAGTGTTTTCAGAATTTTGGGGACTTAGCAGCTAGCAGCAGATATGAGGCCAAAGTATCAGGCTTTAACAGTGTTTGGGTGACCTTACAGAAGTTCTGTGTTGGGTTTCTGATCACAGTTTTTTTTTTTTTTTTTTTTTTGCGGTATGAGGGCCTCTCACTGCTGTGGCCTCTCCCATTGCAGAGCACAGGCTCCGGACGCGCAAGCTCAGCGGCCATGGCTCACGGGCCCAGCCGCTCCATGGCATGTGGGATCTTCCCGGACCGGGGCACGAACCCGTGTCCCCCGCATTGGCAGGCGGACTCCCAACCACTGCGCCACCAGGGAAGCCCCACAGTTTTTTTTAAGAGACTTAATTTTAGAGAAGTTTTAGGATCACAGTAAAAGTGAATGGAAGGTACAGAGATTTCTCATATACCCTCTGCCCACCCCCATGTGTAGCCTCCCCCAATATCAACATCTCTCACCAGAGTGGTACATTTTAGTATAATCGATGAACCCACATTTGACAAATTGTTATCACCCAAAGGCCATCATTTACTTTATGGTTCATTCTTGGTGTTGTACATCTTATGAGTTTGGACAAATGAATAATAACATGTATCTCTGATGACAGTATCATACAGAGTAGTTTCACCACTCTAAAAATCCTCTTTGCCCCATCTATTCATTCTTCCCTCCCCACTAACCCTTGGCAACACTGATCATTTTTACTGTCTCCATATTGTTGCATTTTCCACAGTGTCGTCAAGTTGGTATCATAAACTATGTAGACTTTTCAGATTGTATACTTTCACATAATAATAAGCATTTCAGCTTCCTCCATGTTTTTTCCTGGTCACATTTCTTTGCTGGGAGTTACTGTGAAGCAGTAATACTGAGTAAAGAAGATTAATGTTTCTATGGTTTTAAGGTCTGTTTATATAACACCACAATTATTAGTTAATTGGCTATTTAATCAAAAGGATAAATGATTTGTCTTTAAATGTCTTTAACTGAGTCAAGTGTTAACTGTTGAGTGGCATATGTAAGGCTTGGACTTAAACTCAGGCTGTCCTATGTTGTATGTGGCATTAGTCAAATTAACTCTGAGTATTATTTCCATGTACAAATTATAATAATAGTTCATAACTTGCAGGGATATTATAATTACTAAATGAAAAATGTATATAAAATGTCTGAACGTCCATCCCACACTGTGCCACACAGAGTAGGTGTTAAATTACTGCATTAATAGGTAAAATAAAGATAAATGAATAAATGAATTAATCAAAATAGGCTGTTTCAGTTTTTAATTAAAAAAAATTTAAATACTATATGTACAGTGTTGGGATCATGATTTGAAATCAAAACCCCAGCACTGCGTTTGGTACTATTTCTTTTTTTTTAATTTTGAAATGTGCTCAAACTTACAGAAAAGTTGTAAGTATTGTACAAGGATATCTGCTTCCTGAACCATTTGAAAGTAACTACTGTTCTGATGCTGTGCCATCCCAGCATACTCCTGTAAAACCACACTATTACCACCAAAATCGGGGAAATCTACATTGATTCATTACTTCCACCCAACCCACAAATCCCATTCAAATTTCATCAGTTATTTCAATAAAAATACATGGCAAAAAAAAAAGATCCAGTTTAGAATCAAGTAGTGCATTTGGTTGTGATGTTTCTTTAGTTTCCTTCAGTCTGGAATAGTTTCTTACCATTTCTCTGGCTTTGGTGACTTCGACCCTTTTGAAGATTATAGGCCAGTTTATTTGTTCTTTTTTAGAATGTCCTTCAATTTTTGTTTTTGTGATGTTTCCTTACGACTGGATTCAGATTATGTACCTCTGGGAGGAATATCACAAGGGGTGATGCTTTGCTCTTATTATTTCAACCTACCAGATGGTGCATAATTTTGATTTGCCCTATTACTTAAAATAATAACACTTGATTATCGATTAAGGGAATATTTGCCTGGTTTCTCTATTATAAAGGGTCTCTTTCCTCCTTTTAAAACAGTATGAGTTTTGTGGGGAGGTACTTTGAAACTATGTAAATATCTCTTTCCTTTTCACACTTTAAATTTATACATTTTTGTTTATATCTGTATAGATTTATGACATTTTAAGTGGTTTATAATCCCATGCTTAATTTTTTAAGTGATAGTCATGTGGTTGTTGAACTGGCCAGTGGAAACCCCTTGAAATTGGCTCTGTGTCCTTCTGGCATGACTGTGTCTTTCTTGAAGCACTTGTTTGCTTTCTGGCACAGCGGTGGATTCCAAGTTTATTTCATACTTTCCCTGGTCCAGCAGTGGAATTAGCCATGTCTCCAAGGAACCCTAGTTCCTTTTAGAGGAGAATACATTCAAAAGCCACAATTGGTATGCTAGATGTGTACGGTGTTCCTACTTTCAGGTTCTTTCAGTAGACAAAGCTAGTGTGTGTATATGTGTGGGTGTGTGGATGTGTGGGTATGGGTGCATGCACTTTGTAAGCACTCCCTTTCTTGTGCTACAGTTTGCTTGGGGCAAATTATATGTACTTTTATATGTATTCCATGTCTATCTATAAAGATTGTATGGCATGAGTTCACAGTGGTGTTTCTACTTCTAATTCAACACCTCAATGTTCGTTCTAGTTTTTTTCTCTTTCCATTTCTTCTCTAAGAGTGAGACTCTTGGCTCCCATTACCCTTTAGTCAGTCAGTTCCCATGTCTATAATGAGTCTCCCATCTCCATGGTCATTTCATCCCCTCTGAACCCTATTTGAACTAGGCTTTGGCTAGTTTCCCATGGCTTTGGCCCTCACTGCATTAGGCTGTATTGCCTTATGAAGATGCTTTCCCTACTCCTCTCAGGCTCTGAAACCTCATACCAGACTGCCTTGCCCCATTTGGGCTCTGAATCTCTACATCTGGCTGCCCCCAAACATGGAATCCTTCCTTACCCTTTTTAGACACCCCCAACTAGGCTGACCCTGGAATGGATGCCGTCCATTTTCTGCTTGGGCTCTGATTCCACACACAGGGCTATTCCCTGTGTGGATACCTCTGTCACTTCACCTTCTACACTTGGGCTTCAAAACCCTGTATGGGGCTACTCTCAAGTGTGTACTCTGTCTTCATCCTACTTGAGATCTGACTCTCTTCACTGGACTGCCCCAGTGCATGGGTACCCTCCTCTGCCTCCTCCAGCTCCGACTTCCCATGTCAAGCTGCCCAGCTCCACCCTCACTCTTAGGTAGATGTCTTTGTCATCCTGCTCTAATTCCAACATCTTGTGCTGGACCAACACAGCAACCCCACCCCAACTACAGATATGCCTTGTCCTGCTTCACTTAACAGTTGGACAAGTGAATAATTCAGGAAAGGAGAGAAAGAGGAAGAGGAAGAAGAGGAAGCGTCTTTGCACGGTTTTAAAGCATCTAATTTCTTTACTTGGTTAATATACAATAGAAAACATACAGGAAAAATATTAAATAGTTTCACTGAAGATAACTAAGTAATGTCAGAAATATAAGCTCAGAGATGTCAAGATCATGTATCTCTATATTTGTATTCTCAGTATCTGGCATATGGCCTGGCACATGGCAAATACTTATATCTGATGAATAGGATGAGTTTATGGTTTAAGTTTTAAACACCACTTCTAAATTTTTCATGAGTTAAAACAACTAGCAACTTTCCCCCTCATTTTCATTATTCTAATATCATATGCTGAATAAGATAGTGTAATTTAAATTCTAAAGCACTTTGAATCTTTATTTCTTCTTTTTTTTGCCTCATTAGTTTCTCTCTCTGTTGGATCTTTGCTACAGATATGCAAATGGACTAAAGTATCACTCTTTCCTTTGCTCCATGTCTATATGTCCATTCACTCCTTTTCATCCCTCTGCCACTAACATATTCTAAACCACTGTTGTCTCTCATCTGAGGAATAATTCCCCTAAGGGGAAGGGGGCATATTGAGTCTTTACTAGTCCTTTCGCTAGTCCTCCCAATTTACTAGTCTTTCCGCTATTTCCTCCTCCAGTCTTGTCTCCAAGTAGCAATGTGAGACTTATTCCCAATTACCACAGCCTTATTTCATGCCCTTGTTCCTGGTCACCTACATCAGACAATTGACCTCTTAATGATTCCTTAAACACACTAAAAAATTTCCATTTGATGTTGTTTTACTGGCTCTCCTCAATCTTGGGGTTAGGGTTATGTCTTCAAAGTTTGCCTTTTCTTCCAACTTTACCTCCCTGTTTTCATATTGGAGGTTACTCTATCTATGCAAGGTTGTCGTGTTTATTTCCTTCACTTTTCATAATCTGTAATTATTTTGGTTATTTATATCTTTTTAATCACCTCAGTCTTACCAAAAAAAGACTCGATCATGGTAAGACCCATGCCTATTTTGTTTTCCAGTCTCTTCTAATTAGACAAGTTAGATGGTCAATAAACATCTGCTGAATGTATGAATAATAACGCTGACACATTTACCCAAATAAGATGAGGTTGGGTGAGACAGTTTTAAAAATACTTGTGCACTATAGGAGTAAATGTTTTACATATATTTGTTAGCCTTTACAAATACACTCTTAATGTAAATTTAAAAAAATCATGTAACTTCTGAAAAAAGGACTTACTGTACCTCATTTATATTGACGAAGTAATGGATTTTAATTTACAAGAAAACTATGCAAATCTAATGTTTCCATTTAGCTTACAAATATGTACAATGTACATGTATATGTACATATACAACAGCTGACTTTTTAGCTTAGTTCAAGGTTTCTCAAGGTTTCCATTAACTTACAAATACTTAAAAGCAGAGCCTAGAATTCAAGTAAGCCTCTAAAATGTTAACGTGTCAGTTCTCACTCTCTGCCAACTGAAGAGATGCAAAGGATTTCGAATCTTTACCTCATATGTATTTGGGTGAAATGTAAGAAGGAAACATGCTGAGTGTATATTACCATACCCAATATTGTATGTCTGCCTTTGCAGTACTTAATGTCCATAGCAATTGATGAGTTCCCAAAGAACGTAAATAAACAGTTTATTCTAAAGCAGGGATTTGCAGACTATGGCCTGTGGCTTGTTTCTATTCAGCCCTCGAGGTAAGAATTGTTTTCACATTTTTAAAGCCTTATTAAGAAAATAAATAAAAATATGAAATAGAATGTATGTGATCTGCAAATTCTAAAATATTTACTCTGTGCCCTTCACAGAAAAAAAATTGCCAACTTATGTTCTGAAGCATAATTGAGGCAAAATAACAGAAAAATGGAACAGATGAATCTAATGTAGATAAGAAAGCACATTTGGGAATGGACTACTCACAGATGAAAGTTTAATTTTTTGGTTCCTTTAGATTGTGAAATTATGGTCATTTTTTCCCCCAGTTTCCTCTATGGTTATGATAGCTAGAGGCACCAATGGCTCAGAAGTTACTTGTGATGTTTCCGATATTTAGCTTGGATCTTAAATATATGTTCCAATTTCCCAGACAGAAGAGAAACTCAGGAATATTACTTAGTAATATAGGTATTATTACACAAGGCAGGATTTTGTCTAGTACAACACTTCTTACCATGCAATGGGCTTATAACCCTATTAAACTACAAGTGCTAATTACCCTAATGTTCTTTCTCTTCTGTTCTTCAGACAGATTTAGTGAGGTGTAATTGACAAGAAATAGATGAAACATTTTAAGGTATACAGTTTGATAATTTTTTAGACATAAACGTATACACCATGAAACCATCACCATAGTCCAGATAATAAACATATTCTTTCCCTCCAACCAAGAGAAGTGGAAAAATGCCTATTATAAACCCTAGAGAAACTACTAAAATCATTAAAGGAAGAAGTTTAGCTAATAAGCCAAAAGTGGACATTAAATAAAATGCTAAATAACACTCAAGTAATCCAAAAAGAGCAGAAAAGAGGGGAAAGAAATGAGCAAAGAACAAATATGAAATACAGTAAAGCAATAGCAAGATGGTAGATTTAAACCAGCCATATTAAGTAATATTGTAAATGTAAATGATACAAACTGTAATTAAAAGGCAGCAAAGCATAAAAGTTGGTAAAAGTCTAGACATAACTATGTACTTTCAACAAAAATTCATTTCAATATAAAAACACAGATGAATTAAGAGGATGGAGAAAGATAAACCATGTGAACACTAATCTTAAGAAAACTGGAATTGCTGTATTAATATAAGACAAAGTAGATTTCATGGGAAGGGATATTACCAGAGATAGAGATATTTCATAATGATAAAAGAGTGAGTTTAATTATTCATAAAAATCATAGATAAATAGATACCTAGTAATAGTTGTTTGAGAATACATGAAGTGAAAGGAGAAAAGGACAAATGAACAATTACTATTGGAGATTCACCATTCCTGTTTTAGAAATTGATAGAAAAGTAATGCAACAATTAGGGATAAAAGAATACCTGAGCAACACTGTCAGTTAACATGACTTGATTGATAAATGTTTAGCATTTCATTCATCAACAGCAGGACATATATTCTTCTCAAGCACTCATGGAACATATTTAACACGATAGGCTATATTCTGGGCAACAAAACAGGTCTTAATACATAAATGATTGAAATAATTTTATTTCTATACACTGGCAATGGAAAATCTAAAAATGAAATTAAGACAATTGCATTTATAATAGCATCCCCAAATATAAAATACTTTGGGATGAGTTTAACAAAATATATACACTGAACACTAGACAATATTTCTTGATTACATAGATTTATACCTTTGACCAAATCCATTTAGTTGTATACTTAAAACTGATGCATTTTACTTATGTAAATTATATTGCAGTGAAGTCTGTTTAAATAAAGTTACACAGGGACACTTTTTAACAGCTTATTGCTTTTTATAAATAATACACAAATTTTCATCACTAATCCTCTGATATAAAAAATTCTAAGATTTTAAAAAGTTTGGTTCTCTGGGCCTGGGGCAATACATGATGCTGAAGTGAATTTTTAATTACTATACTATTAAAATATTTTAAACATTTAAAATGCATAATATCATGCTTGTATTTGACAGAGAGAATGCAGGATGAAATCACACAAACAATGACAGACTGCAGCAGCTTCTGCTGGGGAGTCTGCGTAGGGGATTAGCCTGTGCAACATTGTAAAGAGCTGGATTACACTATGTACCATAATCCCAGCAACATGTGCTTTGTCCTTCTAATTCTACTTGTCAAAACCTACATCAGGATCTGTCTGCTCTAAGTTGATGATTTTCTGTTTCATTTCTGCTCTACACTACTACAAACCTACCTCTCTTTCTAGGGTGCAGGCTAAGGTTTAGTTGTAAACTCTAGACGTTTACAAGTGAGCTGAACCAGGTATCATCAGGCACCGTTTTGGTGCTTCTCCCTGTCATTCGTGCCTCCTTTCATTCAATATCTTTTTTCTGAGGATGTTGTTAAGTTTCAAGAACTCTGGTTTATAATAAGGGTTTAGGGGGAAAAAATTGCTGCATGTAAAAAGATCATAATTTTGTAGGAAAGCCAACACAAACTAATAATTTCCATGTAATCTATTCTCATACAACTTTAGAAGTTCTCCTGATGTCAAACTATTGCTCACATTGTTTCAGTGTCTTGTTATTCTCTTCTGAATGTTTTTGGACAGTGTCTATGGCCTGATTCTTTCTAATTCTTTCTGACCCATTGTCTTTCTGTGACTTTTGATCCCAGGTTGGTTTCTGTGCCTGATTATTAAGTTATATTCTGATATTAAGCACTTCCTTGGGAGCCCTGCATGAATTTGGCTGACTGTCTCTGGTTGTACTTTGGTCAACCTCAGATGTAAACCATTTCTTCTAGTTTTGGTTTAAAATTGATTATAATTGACTGTTCCATGTGGAGTTAAAACTGAAGACAAGGTTATTTTATTCTGTTTTTACAAAACATTATTTTAGGCTTGTCAGTACGTTGAAGATTATAATAATCTATAGAGAACATTCATTTTAATTCCAGGGGGTTTTCTCTCAGGAAACATTTTATACACTGTGTATTTCATGACAATGCAATATTTTCTCTTCTAAAAACTGCTCAGCATGACTTCTGAACACAGTTTAAAAGCCATCAGGAGGATTGTGGACTGAGAGTGGGTGATTGTTTTTTAAGGCCTTATTGATTTTATAAGTTAAAGAATGATTGAATCTTTCCCCCCCTACTCCTAAGGAATCCTGTAATTTGTTTTTCTGAATACAAAGTGTACCATACAAAAGCAATAAAATGGGAGTGTCTAGTATAGTTTCTACCAGGAGCTTTAAGAAGTCTTTGGAGAATTATACTCCATGTAGGAATCAGAATACAGTGTTTAGACTGGCTGTCTAGACAGTAGGAAATGAAAATCTGGCAGCCCATGCCATGAAATATACTGTTTATGCATACTGTGTTATGATGTAGTCATGAGCTGCTTAATGTTTACATGGAAAGCTAAAATAAAGTTAGCTTGTACCACATTTACCACGTACATTTACATTTCATACTACTGAAATCAGGACCCATAGCTTCTGACTTTAATGCTCAGAAGATTGTTATGTGTCCATATTTCCATACAGCATTGAGTAAATTTGTTCAGTAAGTTTGACCGCCATGAGGTTTATTTAAGTAATCAAGTATGCTTAAACATTTTTCAGCCATGAAAATAATTTTTCCTCTTCTTTTCACAAATGGAATTGAGATTAATAATCTGAATATATGTGACATATTTTGGATGTGAGGTATTGCAAATAATGACTTTTTATGTTTTTATTTTGTAGAGCAACTCACACTAAAAGTCAGCGAGTAACTCAGCTACACAATGTTGTAGAGCTATGTGAATATCCAAGATAAGTTCTTACTGGATGCCAAGAGAGTTCTTAAAAAACCATGTTTGTACCTTGCACATTTCTCTTGAGTTGCTGTTTCTGTGGAAGGCTTGCTTTTGCTTTTTAAATCCAGAGGAGTTTGACCTATGTCTATTCCAGGCAGCAAATATTGAAAACTAAATTTCTATCAGTAAATAATCACACTCTTGGCTGATAGATTCTGAAGTTATATTTTTAATAATCTGACAGCTATATTTTTGTAGTAATAAAATTTTAGTTTTATTTACTAATCAAAATATTGGCTTTTCTTTAAGCTCCTAGAGTGTATTTGTATCACTTTATAAAATATTATATTTAAGATTATGAAATTATTCGATCATTCAGAAACAATTTTCAGGTTATTGACCACAACAAATGAAACAGAAATTTTAAATAAATAAAACTTTTCAGAGTATGAAATCATTTGAACTCCCTCACTAAATAAATTGTCAGTCTGGTATTTTAGCTGTAGGAATCACAGATTGCTAACTAAGTTTTTAAGTTGCCATATAATTAACTTGGTTTTCTTTAGATAACGTAAAAATAGAAATCATGTAGGCAGGGTTCTTAAGGTGTGCCATTTGATCATGAAATGATTACGGTAGACTAAGGGTAATATCCATTTCATAAACAGTTGCCATTATCATGGTCAAAATTCACAAAACTGATTTAGGGATTAAGATATGATCTATAGAAATAGTCTTATTAAGTAAAAATGCTCTGATAATTATAGGAAGTTTAAAACTTATTTTGGGTGACCATGCATTCTTGGAATATTCCTATAAAATAACATATATATATATATATATATATATATATATATATATATATCAGATGAAAATAATACATTATGGAGATTCTCTTTTTTGTTATTTTGATGTGTTTTGACTCTAATTCACCTGAGAGAGCACCCTCCAATTGGTAACAGTGTCACCCTTTAGCAATGACTCTTGGAGGGTTGTAAAAGAAATGGAATTGTCCATCAGAGTCTGAGGTGGGCAATTGAAAAAGCTCCTGAAGTAGTTGAGATTTGTATCCTTGTGTCTCAAATTGAGTTGTACTACACTTATTTCAATATTTAGTAGCCTACAGTCCATCAACAAAGGAGTTGTCTTTAAACTGGTACTGTTACTATTTACCTATCTTTGTATTTTAAGCACAGTGGGTGGCTTAGTAAATATTAATTAAAAGATATTTCAAACCAAATAGTTCATCATCAAATAGAATCTTACATACAAATTAAAGTGAGAAGAACATCCTACACTGAAGATAAGTCTACTGGACTTTATTATTTGTCCAAAAATATCAAGTGCTTGCTATGTCAGTCACAGATAAGACAAAATTAGATATGTTAGCCTTTAGGAAACTCAAATTATAGTAAGACATAGACCTAAATAACCTGGTTATAATGTGATCAGTTCTACAATTTTTATTTGTGAAGTATTATGGTAGGACACACAGATCATCATTTTTTCTCTGGCTTTCTACAGATTGTTGGAGGCAGGGTGGTAGAGGAGCCACAAAATGCTTCATAGAAGAAGACTTGTTAGTGATTTTATGTTTTGAATCTTTAAGAGTTATGTCTATACACTCAGTTAACTTGATAGTTTTGGGTGAGCATGTAAATTACTTTAGTTCATACGATTAATTTTTATGAGCCATTACTGATTCTTCTTTTTTTTTTTTTAACATCTTTATTGGGGTATAATTGCTTTACAATGGTGTGTTAGTTTCTGCTTTATAACAAAGTGAATCAGTTATACATATACATATGTTCCCATGTGTCTTCTCTCTTGCATCTCCCTCCCTCCCACCCTCCCTATCCCACCCCTCCAGGCTGTCACAAAGCACCGAGCCAATATCCCTGTGCCATGCGGCTGCTTCCCACTAGCTATCTACCTTACTACGTTTGTTAGTGTGTATATGTCCATGACTCTCTCTCGCCCTGTCACAGCTTACCCTTTCCCCTCCCCATATCCTCAAGTCCGTTCTCCAGTAGATCTGCGTCTTTATTCCTGTCTTACCCCTAGGTTCTTCATGACATTTTTTTTCCCTTAAATTCCATATATATGTGTTAGCATACAGTATTTGTCTTTTTCTTTCTGACTTACTTCACTCTGTATGACAGACTCTAGGTCTATCCACCTCATTACAAATAGCTCAATTTCGTTTCTTTTTAAGGCTGAGTAATATTCCATTGTATATATGTGCCACATCTTCTTTATCCATTCATCCGATGATGGGCACTTAGGTTGTTTCCATCATCTGGCTATTGTAAATAGAGCTGCAATGAATATTTTGGTACATGACTCTTTTTGAATTTTGGTTTTCTCAGGGTATATGCCCAGTAGTGGGATTGCTGGGTCATATGGTAGTTCTATTTGTAGTTTTTTAAGGAACCTCCATACTGTTCTCCATAGTGGCTGAACCAATTCACATTCCCACCAGCAGTGCAAGAGTGTTCCCTTTTCTCCACACCCTCTCCAGCATTTATTGTTTCTAGATTTTTTGATGATGGCCATTCTGACTGGTGTGAGATGATATCTCATTGTAGTTTTGATTTGCATTTCTCTAATGATTAATGATGTTGAGCATTCTTTCATGTGTTTGTTGGCAGTCTGTATATCTTCTTTGGAGAAATGTCTATTTAGGTCTTCTGCCCATTTTTGGATTCGGTTGTTTGTTTTTTTGTTATTGAGCTGCATGAGCTGCTTGTAAATTTTGGAGATTAATCCTTTGTCAGTTGCTTCATTTGCAAATATTTTCTCCCATTCTGAGGGTTGTCTTTTGGTCTTGTTTATGGTTTCCTTTGCTGTGCAAAAGCTTTGAAGTTTCGTTAGGTCCCATTTGTTTATTTTTGGTTTTCTTTCCATTACTCTAGGAGGTGGGTCAGAAAGGATCTTGCTGTGATTTATGTCATAGAGTGTTCTGCCTATGTTTTCCTCTAAGAGTTTGATAGTTTCTGGCCTTACATTTAGGTCTTTAATCCATTTTGAGCTTATTTTTATGTATGGTGTTAGGGAGTGATCTAATCTCATACTTTTACATGTACCTGTCCAGTTTTCCCAGCACCACTTATTGAAGAGGCTGTCCTTTCTCCACTGTACATTCCTGCCACCTTTATCAAAGATAAAGTGTCCATATGTGCGTGGGTTTATCTCTGGGCTTTCTATCCTGTTCCATTGATCTATCTTTCTGTCTTGATTACTGTAGCTCTGTAGTATAGTCTGAAGTCAGGGAGCCTGATTCCTCCAGTTCCTTCTTTCGTTCTCCAGATTGCTTTGGCTATTCAGGGTCTTTTGTGTTTCCATACAAATTGTGAAATTTTTTGTTCTAGTTCTGGAAAAATGGCAGTGGTAGTTTGATAGGGATTGCATTGTATCTGTAGATTGCTTTGGGTAGTAGAGTCATTTTCACAATGTTGGTTCTTCCAATCCAAGTACATGGTATATCTCTCCATCTATTTGTATCATCTTTAATTTCTTTCATCAGTGTCTTATAATTTTCTGCATACAGGTCTTTTGTCTCCTTAGGTAGGTTTATTCCTAGATATTTTATTCTTTTTGTTGCAGTGGTAAATGGGAGTGTTTTCTTGATTTCACTTTCAGATTTTTCATCATTAGTATATAGGAATGCCAGAGATTTCTGTGCATTAATTTTGTATCCTGCTACTTTGATTCTTCTTAAACATTATGAATTCATTCATTAAAATATTTATGGACAATATTGGGGATTAAGGACTAAACCAGAGACTGTACAATAATATAAAAGAAAGGAAGATTTTGGATGAAAGATGATAAATAAGAACATGGACAGGTTGATATATGATCCTTTAGGACATCCCAGATGGGTGAATCTGACAATGACTGAATGTGCACATTAGAGCTTAGATTCATCACGTGGGTGGTATAGTGGAAACCCTTAGCCTGGATGAAACCACAGAGCAAAGAGCACAGGCCAAGGGCTTAATTCTGGGGTCCCACTGTGAACACAGCAAACACAAAGGTTACTGGCATCATATATTCATAAAGGTGAAAAAAAGTCTGGGAAACTCAGGCCTTGGTGAATTTTGATAGTGGACCAATTACAAAAATAAAGTCTCCCTCCCCCCCTAGTTTATTGGATTTGATAATATGGAGGTCTGTGATGGCCTAAGCCAGAAGAGTGAGTAGAGAAAAGGGAAGGGATTGAAGAGAGGGAGACTGAAGGAAGCAGAGGTGGGGAGTATGGATGATTATTTCAAGAAACATGGAAGAGCCAGGAGGACAAGAAAATGAGAGCCAAGTAGAGAAACATACCCAGGAATCCCAGAATTGGGGAGCCATGCACCTTGCACATGCTGGAAAAAGAACCAGCAGATAGAAAGATGGAAGAAGCAGAGAGAAGGGTTGCTCTTCTTTATCAGACTTGTTACATGCTGAATGGCATATCCTGATTGGTTTATTTACTATGTTTAGTGGCTTTATAAAGAATACATAACTTTTTCCAAATCTTTCCTCAATGATCTATTTGTTAATTTTGTGAAGGATCGATGTGTTGGGACCAGTCCTGTCTTTCCCAGAGTGGGGTGTCTGGGTGAGCTCTGAGAGGAAGACAGAGACCACTGGCCTGTGGTCTCTCCTGCTTGGGGAACCATCTGCTGCTCTGGTTTGTTCAGCTGGGAGTACACATGAGGGGGACAGACACTGTGGGAATGGGCCCTAGCTAGGTGACTAGAGACAGATGTTATCTCTTGCTCAGCCTCCCTTAAGAGAACACACACTGCTAACCCAGAAAGATATTTGAAGTGTGTTTCGTTGTTATTTTTAAATGAACAGTCATATCAGCATCTCAAAGCTAAACCAAGGAGTACAATTACCAGTTGCAGCCTAACTCACTCACTCCCATGTGCTTCAGAAAGAGGTCAGGAGTGGTGAAGGAGCGTGGAGAGTTTAGACCCTTGGAAGGCGTGAAATATTCCTGCTCTCACAACCTCACAGTTTTATTTCAGTCTCCTGTGACCTATTTTCCCTGGTTCCCCCTTATATATTTCTCATCCTCATCTTTGGTATGAAAAATCTCCTTCCTCAGAAAACTCAAGCTATTCCTATTTCTTGAAGGAAACTGAGGACAATTTCCTTTCTCCTATTCTGCAGACTCAAGTTTCCTTAAGCATAGACTTTGTTAAGGCTCTGTGTAAGTTATATCTGTGACAATTACAGAAAGGAACTTCCCATCACAGAAAAAAAAAAAAAGTTTGCATGCTATTGCAAAGTCTGAACAACCACACACTACAGCTCACTTACGAGGCTGAGGAATCATGAGCTCAGGTACTTGGTAAAATTCAGTGTATAATTATGTGAAAGGTCCCATATATGAAAACCCTTTTCATTATTTTTTAAAAAATTGTATTTGAGTATAGTTGATTTACAATGCTGTGTTAGTTTCAGGTGTACAGCATAGTGATTCAGTTATACATATATGTATGCATAAAGTCATCCTTTTTCAGATTCTTTTCCCATATAGGTTATTACAGAATATTGAGCAGAGTTCCCTGTACTATACAGTAGGTCCTTGTTGGTAATCTATTTTATAAGTAGTAGTGTGTGTATGTTAATCCTGAGCTCCTAATTTATAACCTCCCCAATCTAAAAATGGGCAGAAAATCTAAATAAATATTTTTCCAAAGGAAACCCTTTTTAAATCCACCGTTACAGCGTATGCATTGGATCTGTAAGGATCAGGCAAAGCTTCTAAAATGTAATTCTTCTCCTTAACTGGCTGTGCATGTGCCCTGTTATACCCATAAGACAAGCGTGGACAGGTTTGGGAGAAAAAAGCCACCTCGGCATTTACAAAGACTATGGGAGGGACAGGACTCACTCCCACGCACAGGTGTGCTGGTGAACGTGTGCGCACATTCTCTGTTGGAGTGTGTGCATGGCTGAATGTGCAGGTGCAGGATTTGTAGGAAGCTCCCTCTTCTTCCAGCTCTAGGCTTTATCAGAGATGCCCAGAACCTATCTATACACCATTATGTGAGTCAATACAGTTACATGACTGTGCTAGAATTGATGCCCTTAATTGTAGCATCCTTATGAAATACACAACTAAAACAATGTGTGTCAGTTTGCAGGGAAGACGTGGAGAGGGGTGGCTTGGGTTCCCAGGAGTGAGAGGGGTGTAGTCCTCTCTTTCCACTAGTGTGATTGCAATCAGTCTCCTCTCAAGATAACTCATCTTTGTAATTCCTATATTTTTGTTATTTTTTTTATACAACACAATTTAGTATTACTTAAAAATGAAAATGCTTTCTATTTTTTGGCTTTTATTCTACTGATTGAAGGAAAAATAAACCGTTGATATTTTGCTAAGAATCATTTCAATTCGTTCCTAAGGCTAAGATTGTTTTATTACAAAGTGCCACAAAATAAGCATTGAATGGCTCTGTTTGAGCCATCTTAGACAATTAGTGGCACCTAAGACTAGATTCTTTCTTAGGTTTTAATAGGGATGAGGAGTTAGTCTAATCAGTTTCAAACAGATCTTTGTCACCTGCAGTTTTAAAAAATAAAAACAACAGAATGACCAACTTCACAGGCAGAGGCTTATTGCCAGGATTCTCTGTGTGATCTCTAGACCCAAGCTTGGTGTTCTGCGTCATAATGATCCTTGTAGCTATTTCTTCCAGGGGCATTAAAGCACAGAGATTTTTAATAATCTTGAAATACAGTTAATGGAGTTTTAATTAAGTGGAATAAAATAGTGTATGCATTGTGTTCATTGATGCGTATGCTAATTTAAAATCAGAGTAGCTAGGAATTGTTCTGTCCTGCTTTGCCAGCATGATGAGGGGAGACACAGCTACTCTTATCACTGGAGAGGTTAATCAAGGGATGAGGGAAGAAATGTTCTTCTTAGATGTAAATAACAGGCTTTTAGGAGCTCTTCTACATGGCTAGAATTGGCTGCCAGACCCACATCTGAAAATAAGTCTTCTTTCACTCTAATGGAGTCAAAGCAGTCAGAAACTGGGTTTAAAGACTTCTGTGTAAGTTCTTAAGGAGCAGCAGAAAGGCACTCCTGGAGGGAAGCACTACCCTAGCACTTCTATCAGTGTAGAGGAGACAGGGGCTTGACTTGCAGGGAAAAGAAGCTGAGGGAACATTCTTGAGTCTTGTGGACTGGATAGGATTATTGCTGAGAGATTTTCCTCCACTCAGGAGGAGGGAAAGTGGTTCTTTCTTCTCCTTGAAGCCAAGTGGGAAAAATAGAACATTAGGAAAACTAGTTAAAAACATTTGGGGAGCATCTAAAAGAAGGGGAAATTAGGATGCAACTTCTTTGAAAATCTACTTAGAACTGGTCCAGCTCGAGTAGAACCAAGGAAGGAGAATGGAGAGATATGGCACAGGAGGTAGCTGTGATGCAGGTTCCACTGCTGGTATTTGAGTCCGGGATGTGAGAGGTTTCCCTCGGCAGCAGAAATCATTAAAAATAGCTCAGATGAGTCATATTGCAAGTATCTAACTGAAGCAGCCCGCTTACTGGACAAACAGCTCCATCAGTGAGGGCTATATGTGAACAGCTATGAATGGGAGAGTTTGAACTAGATCCAGATAACCTACGACAGGAAATTTTGTGGGTCTCAACTCTCAAAGTACATTCCAGAGAAGCCAACCACATATCGTTCAAAAGAGTGTTTGAACACTGGCTGAACGGAGGGCATGGCCTAAGAGGCAATAACCTTCTGAAAGCAGTGGTTTGCAACCAAGTAAAGAGAATTTCACCCTTTATAATCCTCCGTTTTTAACTAAGTAGAAAAGTAAACATTTGTAAATGGGAGCATAAATGTTATTGAGCTTTTCCTCAGATATGAGATTAGAAGTTTTAAATAGAGTTACACTACTTTTTTTAACCTAACCAGAAAGAGGTGGGCTCATTTAGGATTCCATAGACAGATAGGGAGTGTATTTCAGTAGGATCCAAAGCAAGATTGAAAGAAGAGAATGGAAACCTTACCCCTTCGTTTACTCTTTAGTAAACCCAGTCCAGCAGTGTTTTGAAGACAGCAGATGTGGAAACTTTTAATGACAACAGTAGAAATTGTCCCTTCAGAGGATCAGTTTAAAGAGGGTCGAAATCGCAATGCCCTTATACTCTCTGGAGCATGGCTCATTACCTTAATAGAGAAACTGCCAAAAGATTTTCTTCCCTTCCTACTTACTTTTTTGTTTTTTTTTGCGGTATGCGGGCCTCTCACTGTTGTGGCCTCTCCCGTTGCGGAGCACAGGCTCCGGACGCACAGACTCAGCGGCCATGGCTCACGGGCCCAGCCGCTCCGCGGCATGTGGGATCTTCCCGGACCGGGGCACGAACCCACATCCCCTGCACCGGCAGGCGGACTCTCAACCACTGCGCCACCAGGGAAGCCCCTAACAGTTTTTTGATGAAGTCTTTAGGGTTTTCTAGGTATAATATCATTTCATATGCAAACAATGATAGTTTTATGTCTTACATTCCAATTTTGATGTTTTTTTTTCCTTTTTCTTACCTAATTGGTCTAGCTAGGACTTCCAGTATTATGTTGAGTAAGAGTGGGGAGACGAAAAGCTTCTAACTTCTCACCATAGAGTATGATATTAGCTGTGGGCTTATCATATATGGCCTTTATTATGTTGAGGTATGTTCCTTTTATACCCACTTTGTTGAGACATCTTATTGTAAATGGAAGTTGAATTTTGCCAAATGCTTTTTCTGCATGTATTGAGATTATCATATTATTTTTAGCCTTTGTTTTGTTAGTGTGATGTATTACATTGATTTGTGGATGTTGAAGTATCCTTGCATCACAGAAAAAATTTCCAGTTAATCAAGATTTATGATTCTTTTAATGTATGGTTGTATTCAGTTTGCTAAGGATTTTTACATCTATGTTCATGAGGGATATTGGCTTGTAATTTTCTTTTCTCGTGGTGTCTTTGACTGTTTTGATATCAGGGTAAAGCCGACCTCATAAGGTGAGTTTGGAAGTGTTTCCTCCTCTTCTATTTCATGAAAGAGTTTGAGAAAGATTGGTATTACTTCTTTAAATGTTTGGTAGAATATAGCAATAAATTTGTCCGGTCTTAGCCTTTTATTTGTTGGGAGGTATTTGATTACTGATTCAGTCACCTCACTAGTAATCAGTCTGTTCAGGTTTTCTATTGCTTCATGATTCAGTCTGTGTAGGTTATAGGTTTTAGGAATTTATCCATTTCTTCTAGGATTTCCAATCTGTTGCTGTATAATTGTACATAGTAGTCTCTTATAATCCTTTGTATTTCTGTGATATCAGTTTTAACTTCTCTTTTATTCTGATGCATTTTATCTGGGTGCTTTATTTTTTCCTTGATGAGTCTGGATAAAGATTTATCTCTCAGTTTCATTGATATTTCTACATTTTTGTCTCTATTTCACTTATTTCTTCTCTGATATTTATTTTTCCTTCCTTCCTCTAACTTTGGGTAATGTTTGTTTTCCTTTTTTAGTTCATTGAGGTAAATTTGAAATGTATATCTGAGATTTTTCTTGCTTTTTGAGGTAGGCCTGTGTCACTATGAAATTCCATTTTTGAATTGCTTTTGCTGTGTTTAATAGATTTTATTTTATTTATTTTTTACATCTTTATTGGAGTGTAATTGCTTTACAGTGTTGTGCTAGTCTCTGCTGTACAATGAAGTGAATCAGCTGAATGTATACATATACCCCCATGTCCCCTCCCTCTGGAGCCTCCCTCCTACCCTCCCTATACCACCCATCTAGGTCATCACAGTGTACTGAACTGATCTCCCTGTGCTATGCAGCAGCTTCCCACTAGCTATCTATTTTATGTTCAGTAGTGTATATATGTCAATGCTACTCTCTAATTTGGCCCCAGCTTCCCCTGTCCCCCTGTGTCCTCAGGTCCATTCTCTACCTCTGCATCTTTATTCCTGCCCTGCCACTAGGTTTTTTTTAGATTCCAAATATATGCATTAGCATATGGTATTTTTTTTCTCTTTCTGACTTACTTCACTCTGTATGACAGACTCTAGGTCCATCCACCTCACTACAAATAACTCAATTTTGTTTCTTTTTATGGCTGAGTAATATCCCATTGTATATGGGTACCACATCTTCTTTATCCAGTCATCTATTGATGGACATTTAAGTTGCTTCCGTGTCCTGGCTGTAGTAAGTAGTGCTGCAGTGAACATTGGGGTATATGTCTCTTTTTGAATTATGGTTTTCTCAGGGTATATGCCCAGTAGTGGGATTGCTGGGTCATATGGTAGTTCTATTTGTAGTTTTTTAAGGAACCTCCATACTGTTCTCCATAGTGGCTGTATCAATTTACATTCCCACAAACAGTGCAGGAGGGTTCCCTTTTCTCCACACCCTCTCCAGCATTTATTGTTTGTAGATTTTTTGATGATGGTCATTCTGACCAGTTTGAGGTGATACCTCATTGTGGTTTTGATTTGTAGTTCTCTGATAATTAGTGATGTTGAGCATCTTTTCATGTGTTTGTTGGCCATCCATATGTCTTCTTTGAAGAAATGTCTATTTAGGTCTTCTGCCCATTTTTTGATTGTGTTGTTTGTTTGCTTGTTTGTTTGTTTTTTGATACTGAGCTGCATGAGCTGCTTGTATGTTTTGGAGATTAATCCTCTGTCAGTTGATTTGTTTGCAAATATTTTTTTTTCCTATTCTGAAGATTACCTTTTTTGTTGTGTTTACAGTTTCCATTGCTGTGCAAAAGCTTTTAAGTTTCATTAGGTCCCATTTGTTTATTTTTGTTTATATTTCCATTACTCTAGGAGGTGGGTCAAAAGGATCTTGCTGTGATTTATGTCATAGAGTGTTCTGCTTATGTTTTCCTCTAAGAGTTTGATAGTGTCTGGCCTTATATTTAGGTCTTTAATCCATTTCGAGTTTATTTTTGTGCATGGTGTTAGGGAGTGTTCTAATTTCATTCTTTTACATGTAGCTGTCCAATTTTCCCAGCACCATTAACTGAAGGGACAGTCTTTTCTCCATTGTATATTCTTGCCTCCTTTGTCAAAGATAAGGTGACCATATGTGCATGAGTTTATCTCTGGGCTTTCTATCCTGTTCCTTTGATATATGTTTCTCTTTTTGCACAAGTACCATACTGTCTTGATTACTGTAACTTTGTAATATAGTCTGAAATCAGGGAGCCTGATTCCTCCAGCTCTATTTTTCTTTTGCAAGATGGCTTTGGCTTATCAGTGTCTTTTGTGTTTCCATACAAATTGTAACATTTTATGTTCTAGTTCTGTGAAAAATGCCATTGGTAATTTGATAGGGATTGCATTAAATCTGTAGATTGCTTTGGGTAGTATAGTCATTTTCACAGTATTGTTTCTTCCAATCCAAGACTGTGGTATATCTCTCCATCTGTTTGTATTGTCCTTGATTTCTTTGATCAGTGTCTTACAGTTTTCTGCATACAGATCTTTTGCCTCCTTAGGTAGGTTTATTCCTAGGAATTTTATTTTTTTGTTGCAATGGTAAATGGGAGTGTTTCTGATATTTCTGTTTCTAATATTTTGTTGTTAGTATATAGGAATGCAAGAGATATCTGTGCATTAATTTTGTATTCTGCTACTTTACCAGATTCATTGATGAGCTCTAATAGTTTTCTGGTGGCATCTTTAGGCTTTTCTATGTATAGTATCATGTCATCTGCAAACAGTGACAGTTTTATTTCTTCTTTTCCAATTTGGATTCCTTTTATTTCTTTTTCTTCTCTGATTGGTGGCTAAAACTTCCAAAACTGTGTTGAATAGTAGTGGTTAGAATGGGCACCCTTGTTTTCATCCTGATTTTAGAGAAAATGCTTTCAGTTTTTCACCATTGAGAATGATGTTGGCTGTGGGTTTGTCATATATGACCTTAATTATGTTGAGGTAGGTTCCCTCTATGCCCACTTTCTGGAGAGTTTTTATCATAAATGGGTGTTGAATTTTGTTGAAAGCTTCTTCTGCATCTATTGAGATTATCATATGGTTTTTATCCTTTAATTTGTCAATATGGTGTATCACATCGATTGATTTGCTTATATTGAAGAATCCTTGCATTCCTGGGATAAATCCCACTTAATCACTGTGTACGATCCTTTTAGTGTGCTGTTGTATTCTGTTTGCTACTATTTTGTTGAGAATTTTTGCATCTGTGTTCATCAGAGATATTGGCCTGTAGTTTTCTTTCTTTGTGACATCTTTATCTGATTTTGATATCCTGGTGATGGTGGCCTCATAGAATGAGTTTGGGAGTGTTCCTCCCCCTGCTATATTTTGGAAGAGCTTGAGAAGGATGGGTGTTAGCTCTTCTCTAAATGTTTGGTAGAATTCACCTGTGAAGCCATCTGGCCCTGGACTTTTGTTTGTTGGAAGAATTTAAATTACAGTTTCAACTTCAGTGTTTGTGATTGGTCTGTTCATATTTTCTGTTTCTTCCTGGTTTGGTCTTTGAAGGTTGTACTTTTCTAACAATTTGTCCATTTCTTCCAGGTTGTCCATTTTATTGACATATAGTTGCTTGTGTAGTCTCTCATGATCCTCTGTATTTCTGAGGTGTTAGTTTTTACTTCTCCTTTTTCATTTGTAATTCTATTGATTTGAATCTTCTCCCTTTTTTTCCTGTTGAGTCTGACTAATGGTTTATCAATTTGGTTTAAATTTGCAGAGAATCAGCTTCTAGTTTTAATGATCTTTGCTAATGTTTCCTTCATTTCTTTTTCATTTATTTCTTATGTGACCTTTATGATTTCTTTCTTTCCTTTCTTTATTCTGATGCATTATATCTGGGTGCTGTCTTTTTTTCTTGATGAGTCTGGCTAAAGTTTTATCTCTTAGTTTCATTGATTTTTCTATTTTTTGCCTCTATTATACCCATTTCTTCTCTGATTTTTATTTTTCCTTCTACTACTTTGAATACTGTTTGTTCTTCTTTTTTTTAGTTCATTGAGGTGTAAATTTGAAAGGTATATCTGATATTTTTATTGCTTTTTGAGATAGGCCTGTGTCACTATGAACGTCCATCTTTGAATTGCTTTTGCTGTGTTTAATAGATTTTAGAAAGTTGTGTTTCCACTTTCATTATGTCAAGATATATTTCTTTGATTTCCTTTTTGATTTCTTCATTGACCCATTGATTCTTTAGTAGCATGTTTTTCAGACTCCATCTGTTTTGTTTTTTTTTTTCACAATTTTTCTCTTAATTTATAGTTTCATACTGTCAGGCTTGGAAGTGATTTCAATCTTATTAACTGTATTGAAACATGTTTTATGGCATAACATGTGACCTATACTGAAGAATATTCCACGTGCTCTTGATTCAAGAATGTATATTCTGCAGTTTGGGGATGAAGTGTTTTGTATATATCTATTAAGTACATCTGATATAATGTGACATTTAAGGCCAATGTTTTCTTACTGATTTTCTGTCTGGATGATCTGTCCATTGATATAAGTGGGGTATTAAAGTCTTCTAATATTGTTTTACTATCAGTTTCTCCCTTGATATCTGTTAATATTTGCTTTATATATGTATTTGCTCCTATGTTTGGTGCATACATAATTACAAATGTTATATTCTCTGTGGGAATTGACACCTTTATGATTATGTAAAGACCTTCTTTGTCTTTTATTGCAGTCTTTGTTTTAAAGTCTGTTTTATCTAAGTATTGCTAATATAGCTTTTTATTTCCATTTGAATGGAAATTTTTCTCCATTCTTTCACTTTCAACCTGTTTGTGTCTTTAGATCTGAAATGAGTCTCTAGTAGCCAGCATATAAATAGGTCTTGTTTTTTTTATTTATTCATCTACTATGTGTCCTTTGATTGAAGCATGTAGTCAATTTACATTTAGAGTAATTATTAATAGGTATGTACTCAATGACATTTTGTTTATTGTTTCAGGTTGTTATTGTAGTTTTTCTCTGTTCTTCTTGTCTTGTTCTCTTCCCTGGTGTTTTTATGATTTTTTTGTGTGTTATGTTTGGATTTCTTTATTTTATGTATCTATTATAGGGTTTTAGTTTGAGGTTACCACAATATTTATTTATAAAAATATTTGTATAAATCAGTCAATTTTAAGTTGATAGTTACTTAAGTTTGAACACATTCTAAAAATACTGCATTTTAACCCATCCCCCCACAGTTTGTTTATGTCATATTTTACATGTTTATATTTCGTGTGTCCCTTAACTACTTATTGTAGTTGAAGTGAGTTTTACTGCTTTTGTTGTTTAATCTTTACATTAATTTTATAAGTGTTTGATTTACTACATTTATTATATATTTGCTGATACCAGTGAGACATTTTTCTCTCATGTATTTTCTTAATTCTAGTTATGACTTTTTCTTTTCCACTTAAAGAAGTTCCTTTCACATTTCTTGTAAGGCTGGTTTAGTGGTGAAGAACTCCTTTAATTTTTGCTTGACTCAGAAAATTTCTTTCTCCTTTATTTCTGAATGATATTCTTGGTTGTAAGATTTTTTTCCTTTTCAGCACTTTGAATGTATCATGCCACTCCCTTCTGGCCTGAAAATTTCTCCTGAAAAATCCACTAATAATCTTATGGGTGGGGTCCCTTATATGTAAGTAATTGTTTTTCTCTTGCTGCCTTTAAAATTCTCTTTATTTTTCTCTTGGCATTTTAATTATAGTGTGACTTGGTATGGATCTCCTTGAATTCATCTTGTTTGGGGTTCCCTGTGCTTCCTGGACCTGAATGTCTGTTTCCTTCCCCAGGTCTGGAAAGTGTTCAGTCATTATTTCTTCAAATAAGTTTCTGCCACTTTCTCTCTTTCTTTTCTTTCTGGACTTCTATAATGTAAATGTTAGTATGCGTGATGTCCCAAAGGTCCTTTAAACTATCTTCATTTTTTAAATTCTCTTTTTTCCTGTTCTAATTGGGTGATTCCCACTACCTTGTACCATCTAATCTGTTATTAATTCCCTCTAGTGAATTTTTCATTTTAGTTTTGTATTCTTCAGCTCTGATTTTTTCTTTCTTGTGTGTTCTAACTCTCTGTTGAAATTCTCCATTCTTCTCCCGAGTTCATTGAGCATGTTTATGACGATTACTTTGAACTTTTTACTAGGTAGATGACTTATTTCAATATCATTAAGGACTTTTTCTCATGTTTTGTTTTATTCTTGTGTTTAGAACATATTTTTTCTATTTCCTAATTTTGCTTGTCTCTCTGTGTTTGTTTCTATGTATTAGGCAAAACTGCTACCTCTCTCAGTCTTTAAGGAGTGGCCTTGTATAGGTGATAATCCTTCTTGTTTAACCTGACCTACCTCTTAGTTGTCTCTCAAATCTGTGTGCCTATCTGTATCACTTGATATGTTCTTGATATGCCTCTGTGGTTGAGAGTGTGCCAAGACCTGTTAGTGTTCCAAGGAAGGAATCTCATTTAGCCCATAGTTTCAGGCTCACTGGAAGCCAGATCTTCAGACAGCAGCTTTTGATGTATGCAGCTATACAAAGCCCTGTGGGTCTAAAGTGTTATTCTCCTCTGGCCTCCAGACCAGGAAATCTGGAGGTGTCCTGGGTGACGTTTACCAAAACTGGGGCTTTTGGTAAGTAGATAATCTCCTTTTTGAGGAGTTTTGTCAAGATGTAGTGAGGCCAAGGCAGTGTTCAAGGATGTTGTCTCCCTGCTTATGTTCCCCGGAGTGCCTCTTTAGCCTCTAGATGTGTGAGAAATCTGAAGTCTGCCTCTCCCGATGAAATTCCAGATCAAGTAAATAAGCCTTTATCCCAGGATGATTGGGGTTGTGTTTCAGTCTGCTGTCTGTGCAGTGTGCTGGCGGAGGTGGCCTGTGAAGAACTCTTTCTGACTTCTAAAATCCCGTGGAGCTCAGGAACACCAACACCCTTGGACACCAGTGCCAGATGATCAAGGGATATCCTTTGTGTGGATTAAGCATGGCTGCTGACTTTAGCTAGGCACCTGGAGACTTTAGGGGGAAGGGCTTGCTCTCTTGCTTCAGAAAAACAAAAGGAATATGACTTGTGCCTGTGGGCTTCAGAAGTGCTGCAGGAGAGTGCCTTGTCTGTGCATGTGCATCAGCTTGAGGCCGGGAGCAGGAGAATGCTGAGATTGCTTGCAATCACCGGCCTTAGTCAGGGGACAGGGGAATGTCAACTCTGCTTTAGTCTGGGAGAGGAATAATGCCATGAGCACTAATGTTTCCCAGCTCCAGTCAGTGGGCAGGGTGCTGTTGTAACTGCTCATACTTGCAGACATTAGCTAGGGAACAGGAGAATGCCATGACCATTTGTGTCCACCTGCCCCAGCCAGGGAATGGAGGAGTGCTGCAACTACCAGTGCTTTCTGTCTTCAGCAAGGTGGCAAGATAGTGTTGAAATTACTCATCCCCATGTTTGAGCTCACCCTCCTGTGCTAGCAGGTTAGGGGGGAATGTGACAGTGGTGTCTGCCAATCCCTTAGTCTATGCGGAACAGAGGGGAGAATTTCCAGTGGCTCTCTCCCCTCCAGCCAATGATTTTAGATTTGCAAATGCCTCTCCTTCCTACATAGTCTTGGTGCTTTTCATATTGCTATGATTCTTTGGGTCTTGGTGTGAATGAGACCACATGTAAGCCCTTGAAGGAGTCTCAGTTTCCTATAGCACTTTGGAACTTTTGGACGTTAGTACTTTGGTTTTCTAAACTCAACATTTTGAGAGCTTGTCTCTCCAGTGTAGATCCCAGGGGCCAGTGTTCCTAATGTGGGTCTCCAACCCATCTTTCCTCTGGGAAAAGCACTCATTTGGTGAGATACCTCCATAGTGTGTGACACCATGCTGGGGCTGAGGGTTTTGGGTGAGAGTGTTTTTTGTCCCTTCTACTGCTCTCGATGTGTTTTTTAATCCTTTGTTGTGGAACATGTTGTTCATCTAGTTCTCAAGTTCTTTTGAGAGGGAATTGATCCATATGTAGCTGTATATTTGATGTGTCCATAGGAGGAGGTAGGTTCAGGCTCTTCCTATGCCACCATCTTGAACTACCCCAATCTGTGAGTTCTTTAGTTTTGTAAGCTTAGGGAAGTAAAGGTACGTTGCAAGACACCATTGAATCATTGGTACCCTACAGTTCTATGTCTGTGAACTTGGGTATATCTCCCCAAAATTCTTTATAGCTGGGACAGAAGCCTATATATCTCCTTAAAGAACTGGAGTGGACCAATTATTCCACTTAAACATCACTGTTAGAGTGTGGAAGACCCAGAATGCTTGTAGGCATCCTGGATAGGGGTGGAGCGGGAGGAAGGAAGTCTATGAGGGTTAACTGTCCTGGGCACAGCCTGTGGAAGTCCAATTCTCTCAACTACCCAGAGTTACAGTTTAAATATAGGTTTGGGTAGAGATCTGTGGCAAACTAGGTTTGATTTTTGTATCTGCACAGTTATTCAAGGGAGCCTAGAATGTCTTAGGGATTCCAGCACAGAGTTTAATGAGTATGAGAGAGTTTAATGAGAATGGGCACCCACTGTTGTGAATTATATAGTGAATAGGTATATTATCCCTCATCATATAACTGATACACAAAACACCAGGCTCCTCACATGATTCAAAATAGGTAAGAATCGCTAAGCGTGATTGGTAGTCTTCTCTCTTTAAAATGGAGCTGCTTATCATTTTTACTTTTACAGATAATGCTTTTCTACAAATATTTAAATAGCCCAGGGTAGTTCAGTTTGCATATTCAGGATGGTCAGGTACACAATATTCCAGAGCTCAGTTCACCCGCTTTAGATTAAATTATGTTTCAGCATGCAGGCCTCAAGTCTTACTAGCTTTACAAACATACTTCAAATGATGATCTAAGTCATTTGTTGTGTGTGAAGCTGCAGATGTATCTGGGCCTTAACAGCTTTGAAGCAAAGAAATTATGTTCTTTCCCCAAAAGGCTTATGATCTAAAGAAAATGATTGAGATTAGTTCACACAGGAAATAAAAGAGAAGGAATACAAATGTCTGTGGCCGATGGATTTACTGAGCAGTGGATTTATAGGAAAAATTGATCACTAAGTGTCAATCAGGAAAGAATTTTGTCTTGGAAATTTCTATGTACAGTTGTAATATAGAGTTCAGTGGAAATTAAACAAAAATAAAGGCTTTTATTCTAAACTTGCTGGAAAGCAAGTTTAGAATATTTAATCTTTTTGTACTACTGCTCTTAATTATTAGCACTTAAAATATTGCATTAAGTCTATTTCTTGAAGTGCTATGCAAAGCCCAATTAAAGTCTATTTTACAAGTTGTCCACATTTGTAGGAGTTAACCATCTAAAAGGTCTGAAAGGCTCTATTTGTATATTTTGTTAAATATATAATGCTCCAAGCACTTGCAATCTTCTTCCTTTGCTTTGAACTGAATTTTTCTTTACATGTGGAAAATTCTTTATCATGCATTGATCTGAAGAGGCCCACTGAGTTTCTGTGTCAAAATCCTTTATATAACTTTTAATAAGCACACCTTTGACTGAATCTTCTAAGTACCTTTTTTACCATGTACTTTCTCTGCATTGATGACCCCATGTAATATTTCAAGAACAGAATTTATTCCATGGCCAAATGAAATATTTTTTTAAAGAATTCTTTTCACCACTGTCAAATTTTGAGAAACCTTGCTGAGCAAGTGGCAGCAAAACTTTAAGGGATGATGTATATCACTTCAGTTGATATTTTCTATATCTAATATTCTGATTTTTCCTCTTTATTCCTTCTCAATGGGACTCAGTATAGACAGTAACTCCCAGTCTTAAATTTCTTCTCTTCTTTCACAGTGGACCTGTTAACCAAAATATAAGCACGTGGATGTGAGTCAATGAGACAGCAAGAGAGAATAACTCTTTTTAGGAAGTGGCAAACATAAATATTTTAAAATAAATCATTTTAAAACTTCATATTTACTATAATTTTCTTCACTTTTAACATTTGTACTTTTCTTCACTTTCATGTAATGCTAAAATTTTCATGAGGGTTTTGGTAAAACCTTCACTAATGTCTAGGTAACAATTTATTTACCATATCTCGCCCATTTCATGGTACTGATTTCATTTTAGTATTTTATAGAGGATACTTGGTGTTTTACCCATAGGTTTTGACCAAATAGATCTCTGTCATTAAATATTTAAAAACTTTTTTTCTAAATTGATGAAATTTGAAGTTTTTTATTCGTTCACTCAATCACATTCATATATTTACCAGGCATGAGTGTGTGCGCCAGAATCTGCTAAGATATGGGAGGAATGCAGAAATAACTAAATGGGTGTTTCAGAGAGTACACAGTCTGATGAGTGGCAATGGCAAATGCAATTACTTTATAGTAGTATCAGTATTGTAACAAAATTAACCAGTAAGTTTTATAGAATTAGGAAAAGGAAGTACTACTATTTCATAGGGCAGCTGGTTAATTTAATCTAAGATACAATAGAAGAGGTTTTTGGGTAAAGAAGGAATGTGGTATATTCTAGAGGGAAAAGGGCGGCGTGAGCAATGCAAAGAAACAATTATTTTCTAGATATAAACTAGATTGTTTTAGATAGCCTCATCAACAACTCAGTCTCCCAAATGGGATACTTGGAGTCATTCTCATCTTGAGTTGAAGGGAAATGACAGGAGGTATAACTAGAGAGATGATGATATGTATATTTAAAGCTAATCTGGTGCCTATCATTACTAGGTGCTTCCCATATTTTAACCCTTTATTTTTTATTGTGATACCTCTGTGTTATGTACTAGTATACAACTTGTACAGATAAGGGAATGAATTTAAGACAGATTAAATCTAGCCAAAGTTTGCTAATTAGCGGCCAAGCCCCCGGCATTTGCTAACTCATAGCCCATACTGTTTCCACCATATCAGTAAAGAGCATTGATTTCCAGGGTAAAGGAGTTTGGCTTTGTACTAAAGTGGAAAGCAAGTATTAGCATGATTAGATCTGAGACTGAGAAAACTTATCTCAGCAGACAGGTCTGTAGACGTTGGCAGAGGAGCAGGGATTAATAGATAAAAAGTCATTCTAACAGACAAGGTGGAAGATAATAATTGTTCCAAACAGGGCAGAGCATGTGATTCTCTTTGCAGAGAGTGGAATGGAGAGAGATTATGAGACAGATTTAAAAGAAAGAAGGTGAAGAAGGAAGTGAAAGCTCACTACTTTGAGGTAGTGAGCTTTTTTATATACCAGATATATATTTTTTTCCATCTGTACATTGTGTCACTTGAATCCTCACAGTAACCCTATTCCTTCATTTGCTCTATCAACAAATGTTTGTGCTATGTTGTAAGGAATAGAAGGTATGATCGTGAATTAAAACATAGTCTCTGCTGTCTAGGAGTTTATAGTCTAATCTAGGGTATTGTTAGATCTCTTTTACAAATGTGGAAAGATAAAATCAGAGACATTACCTCCTCCAAATTCAAATGGTGGTTTAGCTTTACATTGCCACCTCCCAGTCTTCTGACCTTGTTTCTCACATCTATACCAAGGAAGTCCAGTATCTCCACTTATTTCTTGAAGATCATTTTTATGTACACCTCCAAAGAGTGATGCCAGCAGATGATTAGAACTTGCTCCAGGTGTTGTCAGAACACTGAATATCAACTTATGGGTGAGTGGAGTCATGACGATAAATTCTTTGTCGTTGAGTCTCATATTCTACTTCACCTTCCAGTCCAACTCTCTAGATCCATTCATGTATATGTAATCCTGCTTCCTGCCAGTACAACTTAGCCAAGTACCGACATATTTTTGGTATGCCAGCTATTTCTTACTGGAGAAGGGACTTTATATTACCACTTCAGCTGTGTTAAGATGTGACATTATTTGCCTGAATGTAATGAGAAGAACTGGGGAAGATCTAGAAGAGAGCAAGTATTTTTGTAAGAGACATCTGCCTCATCTGAATCCATTGTACAATTTCCAGTCAAGAAGTTGTTGATCACTGGATGAAGTGAGGCTATTCCTACTAATGCATAAGATTCAGAGAATTGGGAGGTTCAAGATTCTCAGGTTCATCCAACTAATATCCCTATCTTAGATTTCTTAGTTCTACTCCTATTTCCTATTAAGGATCAGAATTTGACAAACGACCTGTTGAAACTGAGCATTCAGTCTCCTTTGCAATTCTATCCTGATTATAGTGATATCTTGGGCTGATTTTCTGCACAGTATGCCCCTCAAGAGCTGAGAATCTCCTCAAAAAGATGGAAGAGAGGCCCTCTGGCTTTCAGATTGTAACTTGAATTGGCAAATGGCTACCCTGATCCTTTTTTGTCCCCAACCAAAATTTCTATTTCTATTAATAGAAATCAGTCTACTCTACAATGTATGAAATTGGTGAAAATATTACTGATTATGAAGCCACTACCTGTAAGGGATTATTATGATCACAAATAGCAAATAGTGGGGTGCATTGTCAACTTATGAGTAAATGGGCCCAAGGCTTGGCTTGGTCCGGTCCATTAGTTATTGAACCCTCATCTCTAAATCAAGTGTATGTAAAAGGGAAGAAAGAGTGGATGTGTGATTTGGAAAGTCTGTGTGGTTGGTATTTGATCGCGGGCTTTTACACTGTGGTGGATTTGAAAGCATCAGGATGCTTTGGAGAAAGATAAACCCCTGAATTCACAGGGTCCAGATTCTGTACATCCTATATGTCCATCCAGGATATCACCTACTCCATCAGGAGAAACAGTGAATGTTTCATAGAAACCAGACCAATCACTAGTACCCTCTACTACTCCTTGTATCATCTTTCCTGTTCCTTAGCATCTCTGTTGGAATGCTAGTGGTCTCATGTTTCCATACTAGTGAATTCACCCCCAATAGCCCATGATGGGAATCAGAATACACAGGGGAGATAATATTGGGCCCCATGAGCACAAAAAACAATCTAAATCTCTGGAAAGAGGAATGTCGGGAAGGCAGTCATGATAACTTCAAAGAGCTTTAAAAAGTTCTACACATATCTCACTTTTCCTCCAGGGAAAGGCAGGAAGGCTCTGAAAAAGGTGCCAAGGAATAGTGTGTTTAGATCAGCTGAAATCACCTAGGAATTCTAAAAGAGGAGTTGCTGAGTTCAGTCAGTTTTGGGTGAAATTACACAGAACCAATATTAGCTAATTCTGAACCTATTTTACTTTCACTTGTTTTCTACGTTGCTAAACTCTTGGCTCTGTGATTTTTCACTTTCATTTTTTGGTCTAATTCTTTGGAATTAGACCTTGCCCAGGAGTTGAAGCTCAATTCTTTGCTCTCAAATCTCCACTCTCTGCTTATCACACTGATCCTGACATTCCAGCTCTTCTCAGGTGATAACTGCTTACTTACTCCAGACCTTGACTGGCAGAACCCAAGGTTGCTCATTCACTCAGTTGGCATCAGGCTCTGTCACCCAGTTTCAGCAGAATAGAAGGAAATTGGACAAATAACATCAAATACTTCTAAGAATTACAGTTAAATTGAGACTGAAAAGCCCTCTCCTAGTATTTCAGTTTACAAAAGGTGATTTGCTTTAAGAAGGCCAAGAGAAAAACTGTTTGGATTTGCAACAGATAGATGCAAGTGAGAAGTAGGCTATTGTTTCACTTGGAGTTAAAGCTTTCCTTAGAAAAGATGTGCTCCAGCCATGCCAGTTATAGAACAGTTAGAGTAGGCTGCCTTCCTTCCTGATGCACAACTTGTTATCAGTACAACCTGGGAACACCATTACTTTCCAAAATAGTCCAGAAATATTGCAGGGTATTCTGTAAAGGCCTTTGACTGGACTCATGAGTTTTTAGGCTCAGAGAGAATGAGTCCAAAGAAAGTTCTGGTTCAAGGCCTTTCCCCAAGATGTTGATTTTAAAGTTCTGGTTCAAGGCCTTTCCCCAAGATGTTGATTTTAAAGAAAAATTTGAAAAGAGAAATAGGACAGAGATGAATCTTATCTGTAGGACTTCACTATTTTGCTCTGGCAACACTGAATATTTGGTTGAACCACCTACTTACTGCAAAACACTGGGTTTCCCAGAGATACCATGAGTTTTTGAAACACACATAGAGGTGGTGTTAAATACAGTGTTTCAACATATAAATGTGTCATTTCATAATGACAAGTCATTATATTTTACAACCCTTGGAATCCAGTGATATTAGTGCCAGCAATTTCAATAACATGAGGGGATGGGGAAGCAGGGAAGGGTTGTTTGGATCCTAAAGAGGAAAGTTCAATTATTAAGTATATAATTTAGCAGGAAGTTTTTCTACAGGTGAGTATATTTCTGTGTTTATTTTGGGACTCAATTTTTAGCCAGGTGAAACCCTCAGATATTAGATATATCCACATGTATACCCTCCAGTAGTAATTGTTCTTTTCTTCCCATTCCATTGGGGTTATGAACAGTAGTTCCTGTCAGAGCACATTTCTCCTAGGAATTCTACCCCAGAAGGTAAAGAAAAAGCATGCCCTACTGATGCGGAAAAGTCGTCCTCTGTGCACCAGTGCCAAATCGAATCTCAGAGACAGAGTTTTTGGTGAAGTAGAAAAGGATAGCTTTATTGCTTTGCCAGGCAAAGGGAGGCACAGCAGGCTCCTGCCCCGAAACACTGTATGTCCCAACCTGGGAGGATTTGATGAGGAGTTTTATAGCAGTGGTTCAAGGGTGGGATTTCTGATAAGATTAGAGTGTATGCAGGGCCTGCACTCCTTTAATCCGACCTCAGGTAGTCTCCAGATAAGCTTCTCTGGTTCTCAAAACTATCAAACTGTGACCTTCTCTCTGAAATGAGGGTTGCTTCATCTTCATTTATTGGGGGTTTTAGTTGTATAAAGAGCTCAGAAGATATTGTGTTTCCCTTGCCACAGAACCAGGACCCTGCTCCAAGGCTGCACTATTGTTTCTTGGCTGCTCCTCCCTTGTCTCTGCATCCCCTCCCTTCCCTGATTAGCAACTGTTTGAACCTGCCCTTTGGAGCTCAGGGAAGGTCATGGAGGCTGAACAGAAAGGCTTCCATGCCCGGGAGCCCCACAGGGTCCTGCTTGGTTTAACTATCTCTGCCAGCTAATTCCTAGCAAAGTTATTTAGATTCCCTGGGCTTCAGTTCCTTCAACTGTAAAATGGAGACTAGTAGTTCCTTTAATATAGAGTTATTAGGAGAATCACATAAATAGCACATGAAAAACACCTAGTATAATAGACAGAACACAGTTTAGCCTAAACACATTTCGATTCCTATATGCTTGGTGTAAAAATCATGATTTCAGGGCTTCCCTGGTGGAGCAGTGGTTGAGAGTCCACCTGCCGATGCAGGCGACACGGGTTCATGCCCCGGTCCGGGAAGATCCCACATGCTGTGGAGCAGCTGGACCCGTAAGCCTGCACATCCGGAGCCCGTGCTCCACAACAAGAGAGGCCACAACAGTGAGAGGGCCATGTACCACAGAAAAAAAAAAAAAAAAGAAAAAAAAAATCATGACTTCATTACCTTTGGTAAGACTTCTTTTTCTTTTCTTTCTGAAGCTTTATCTCTAAGTTCAGTGTTTACTTTGAAGTACATTGATCTTTGGTCTTTCTTTGAATTGCCACAATTTGTCATTTAAACCTATATTGAAAATAAACGTATTTCTTTGCTAGGCAGAGTTATATTTAGATATTTTTAGTTGAGTCCAGTTTAAGGTATTTAAATCATAATCTGTTTCTATTTTACTTTCTCAATTAAGTGACTACTTTTGTTAACATTTTCTAAATTAGGGATACAGATCAAGAAAATTGTCTGTCGTCTTAGTACTTTAAGGTGTTATTTTAAACCTGCCAATCCTGTTTGTTTGGCCCACACATTCCCTCTCCCCAGTTTATCTATGCTGGATGAGATGTAGCCTGGTATGTAAACAGAGGAGCTGGAATAAGATGTATGTATGGAGTAAGTAGGAAAAGCCAGGACCAAAATATCTTGGAGCAATATTCAATTCATCCATCAAGTGTCTGTTCACAAGGTCTGGTTTGCATCTGATATCACTTCTGATTGAGTAGTAATGAAGCTATGCAAGTTGTTAAATATTTTAACTATCACCTTTCTCAGGAGGGAACTCGAAGCTTCACACAATCTCTGTGGGTTAGAGATTGACAAGAAAAAGTCTGGAAACAGAACTGGGATTGAGGATTAGGGTAGTAGAACAATAGTCAACTGTGTAGAATTAAATGAAATTTTGGTGTAAATTTCATGTCTTATATGTCTGATTTTAAAGCCCACACATAAAGAAACATACATTCTAGCACCTCCTAATCTCAGAGATGGGTTTGAATGCTTTCTCTTCTATTAATTTGCTGTATTAGCTTGAGTAACTTCTTCTTGGATTAGTTTTTAATGTGCATTTTTTGATTATTGTGATACTGATCTCTCATGTTTAATCATAATATTTGTGAGTTTCTAAAACACAGTTGGTGCACAGTACTTTTTAAATACCTTCTCCTTACCCTGGATACCCAACATTGCTGTGAAATCAAGTATGATATACATTGCCAAGATACTCCTAGCAATATGACCTACTTCCTCAAATTTGTCACTAATCCTCTCAAGATGTATAATTTTATTTTATCTCGTGACAAAAAGAACTGTTTTGAGGTCTGTTTTTTAGAGTGTATTTATTTTGTTTCCACAAATAAGCTATACTCTATATTTCAACTTTGTTTTGATTTTTAGAAAGGATAATTTTAAATTAACTTTATAATTAGAGTCTATTAAAGGTTTTCTTTATGATTTCCTTTTCTGTTTCCATATCTTTAAACTCATCATTATTTTATATTTTCCCTGAGTTATTCATTGTTAGTATTAAAGTGGCCATTGAGGAAAATAATAAACATATTCACATACAATAATAGAAATTAGTTTTCAACAAGAGTTTCAATTATTACTAGTTAATAATGTTAATTTTTTAAAAAGTTTTGGTGTATTTTAAAATTTTTCATCAATATTTTGTAGTTTTCTGTGTACAAGTCTTTCACATCCTTGATTAAGTTTATTATTTTTTGTTTTGGATGCTATTGTAAATGGAATTATTTTCTTTATTTCCTTTTCAGATAGTTTGTTGTTAGTATATAGAAACACAACTAATTTTTGTATGTTGATTTTATGTCCTGCAACTTTTAAAAACTTGTTTATTAGTTCTATCAGCTTTTTTGTGACATGTTTAGGGTTTCCTACATATAAGATCATGTCATGTCATCTGCAAATAGAGATAGTTTTACTTCTTCCTTTGTGATTTTGATGTCTTTTATTTCTTTTTCATAACTAATTGCCCTAAGACTTCTAGTACTATACTGATACTATATTGAATAGAAGTAGCAAGTGTAGGTATCCTTACCTTGTTCCTGATCTTAGACGAAAAGCTTTAAGATTTTTACTGTTGAGTGTGATGTTAGCTGTGGGCTTGTCATATGTGGCCTTTATTATGTTGAAGTAAATCCCTTCTGTAACTAATGTGTTGAGAGTTTTTATCATGAAAGTATTTTGAATTTTGTGAAAAACTTTTTCTGCATCTGTTGAGAAGATCATGTGGTTTATATTCTTTATTCTGTTGGTATGTCACATTAGTGGATTTGTGTATGTTGAACCATCCCTGTGTTCTAGGTGTAAACCATACTTGGCCATTTTATATGATACTTTTAATGTGCTGTTGAATTCACTTTGTTAATATTTAAGGATTTTGAAGCAGTATTCATCAGGAATATCAGCTTGTAATTTTCTTGTGGTGTCTTTGTCTGGCTTTGGTAACAGGGTAATGAGGACTTATAATACATGTTTTGGAGTATTCAATGCTGTTTAACTTTTTGGAACAGTTTGAGGAGAAGAATCAACATTAATTATTCTTTAAGTGTTTGATAAAATTTGTAAATGAAGTCATCTGGTCCTGGGCTTTTCTTTAGTGGGAGGTTTTTGACTACTGATTCAATCTCCTTACTCTATTGGTTTGTTCAGATTTTTTTTTTTTAATTTCTCCCTGATTCAGCCTGGGTAGGTTGTATGTTCTTGAGAATTTATCCATTTCTTCTAGATTTTTCAATTTGGGTTATAGTTGTTCATAGTAGCCTCTTATGATTCTTTTTATTTCTCTGGCATCAGTTGTAATGTTTCCTCTTTCATTTATTATCTTATTTGAGTGTTCTCTTTTGTTCTTAGTCTAAAGATTTATCAATATGCTTTTTCTTTTAAAAAATCTTAGTTTCATAGATTTTTAAAATTGTGTTTCTATTCTCTATTGCATTTATTTCTTAAATTGAACCCTTGTCTTATACTCATCAACTCAAAATGGATTATACTTAAATATAAGACTCAGAACTGTAAAACTCCTAGAAGAAAACATAGGAGAAAAGCTTCATGACATTGATCTTGGCAATGATTTCTCGGCACCAAAATCATAAGCAGCAAAACCAAAGTAGAAAATGGGGGTACATCAAACTAAAGTTTGTGTACTGTGAAGCAATCAATCAACAGAATGAAAAGGCAACCTATGGAATGAGAGAAAATATTTGAAATCATATTTGATAAACAGTTAATATCCAAAATATATAAGGAACTCCTATAACTCAATAGCAAAAGAAAAAAAAAAGAAAAAATATGCAGAAGACTTGAACAGATGTTTCTCCAAAGAAGACATAAAAGGGGTCAACAAATAAATGAGAAGAGACTCAATATCACTAATCATCAGGGAAATGCAAATAAAACCACAGTGAGCTATCATCGTATACCTGTTAGGATGGCATTATCAAACAACAACAACAAAAGATAGCATGTGTTGGTAGAGAGTAGAGAAATTGGAACTCTCATATATACTGTTGTTAGGAATGTAAAATGATGAGGTTGTTATGGAAAACAGTATGGAGGTTCCTCGAAAAATTAAAAATTGAACTACCATATGCACCAGCAATCCCACTTCTGGATATATTGTACATCTGAAATAATTGAAATCAGGACCTCAAAAAGATATCTGCACTCCTGCGTTCATTGCAGAATTATTCACAGTAGCCAAGACATGGAAATAATTAATCTACATGTCCATTGGCAGATGAGTGGATAAAGAAATTATAGCATGAACGTACAATGGAATAGTATTCAACCTTAAAAAGAAGGAAATCCTTCTTTTGCTTTGACAACATAGATAGACCTGGAGGACATTATACTAAGTGAAATTAGGTAATTAAAGAAGGACAAATACTGCTTGATTCCAATTATATGAGGTATCTAAAATAGTCAAGCCCACAGAAGCAGAGAGCAGAATGGCTGAGGGAAGGAGGGAAAGGGAAGTTTCTTTTTAATGGGTAAAGTTTGTTATGTAAGATGAGTAAGTTTAGAGATCTGCTGTATAGCGTTGTGCCTGTACTTAACATTACTGTATCGTACATTTAAAAATCTCAGAGGTTAGGTTTCATGTGAAGTATTCATAGCACAATAAAAAATTTTGGACAAGAAATGAAGTTAACAAAATGTATTTTATGAACAAAATCATAATTATTTCTTTTTATTTTGAATTTTATTAATCTGCTCTTACCATGTAATGTTTTATTTTGTGATGAAATACTTCCTCCAAATAATTTCTTGTTCTCTATATAATCTTTTAATCACATTCTCTCAAAGACCTGGAATGAGTAACAATGATTTAAAGGAGACACATTGTCTCCATTTTCATTTAAATTCTAATTAGTTTATTTCAATTTCATCATGTTCTAACTTTCGTTACAAATTTTATCTTGGGTATAGGTAATTCATTATAATCCTTCTATAGATCTTGGCTTTTCTGACTTTAATCATAGCAATTTACTGAGAATATTTAATGTGACAAACACATTAAAAGCATTATCTTCCTCTACTATTTTAATACTCTGAGTTAAGAACTATCATTACCTGTATTTTGCAATTTAGAAGACCAAGTTTTACAGAGGTTAAGTAAAGAGCCCACACTGATATTGCTCCTCAGAGGCAGAGATGGAACCCAAACCCGAGTTTTAGAATATTTAGAGAAAAATAAAGAGAAAATACCTAGTTGTTGGTTTCTTTTCAGAAATAATATCTATATCTTTGGATTAAGATGTTCAAATTTTATGGAGGTTATTTTCTCTTCAAATCATATGAACTGCACTCAGCCAGTAATAATCACTGAAATATTTAGATGCCAATTTTAGCAATACAATTCATGGGGTCAGTTATGATGTTTTACCCTATTCATTTAGCAAAGATACAATCCCACTGGTGAAATTTCCTTCCAGGATTGGGAAAAATAAAAGAATTTTGCCTGTACCTTTTGATAATTTGTGTTTCTTCCCTTGAAATTGGTCTTCAATAATAAATTAAGAACGGACAACAAACATCTGAAAGTTTGGTAAATTAAAAAGACTAATGATGCATGTTGGTAAGAAAACGGGCAAGCAGTCTTTGATCGTGGGTGTGTAAATGGAATTAAAATTTTTGGAGGGCCAATTGCCAATAACTTGGAAAATTAAAACATGTAAACGTTGGACTCAGCCATTCCACCTCTAAGATTTCCTACCTCTCAATTATGCAAATAGATATCAGAAAGGATACTCACTAAAACTACATACAAACTTTGTGATTTGCTTAACTCCCCTGTAAATTGGAGTTTTTAAGAGAATCTACATTATGGAGTGTTGTATGAGGTAATCAATTGAGTAATTAATTTGCATCTACCAGTGGTAAGTTTGTAATCTTAAAAGAAAATATTTTGTCTTTAATCAACTTTACTTCATTTTTAAATTGCAAAAATAATATATACTTGTTAGGATATGTGAAACAGTACGAGATGGAAAAATTTCCTCCTCTGACCCTGTAAGAAATACTTTGATTTTGATAATTGACCACATGGGAGATCTTTGATTGGAGCTCTTGTGTGAATTAGAAATGATTTCCTGGGGTTTTGAGTTTATTCTCAAGAGCTAATAGGTGGAGGAAATCTATTCATTCTATTAGAATATTAGAGTTGGATCATTGTTTGCTAATTGAGATACCCTTAAACCAACATGGAAATAATAATCAACAGCCAGATCAACCCCTCTAAATTACTAACATTGATATATAGCACTAATGTCACTTACCCATACACAAATCCTCTTAAGTAGTAACATCCTTTGGACCTTTCTGCCAAGTGCACATCTTTCTTAAAAATATTTTAACAGAGATTTAAAAATATTATTAGATACTCTGAATGCATAGTAATTAAGGAGCATCACAACCATTGGGGGAAAAATTTGACAAAATATTCTAAAAGTAGATTGCAGAAATAATTGAAAAAAGACAAAACAGCTTGAGAAGGTTTAAGACCTTAACCATCCCCGCTTTGACAGGGTCCTTATTAATATGTAGAAACGATAAATCACTAGTCTAGGAATGAAAACGTGGACTTAAAATTATAAAACTTTATGGGACATTACATATTTTCAAGTCAGATTTTAAGATCAGACCACTAGTTGGAGGCAGTCTAAGAACTGACGGCCTATCTCAAGGCAGGACTGTTTTACAAGGCACCACCCATGGTATTTCACTTTGCTATTCCCAGCTAAATATACCTATGGCTGTTGAACAGAGTCACTTTACCTTATACTTGCCTCTCCTGCCTTTTTTTTTTTTTTTTTTTTTTTTTTTTTTGCGGTACGCGGGCCTCTCACTATTGTGGCCTCTCCCATTGCGGAGCACAGGCTCCGGACGCGCAGGCTCAGCGGCCATGGCCCACGGGCCCAGCCGTTCCGCGGCATGTGGGATCTTCCTGGACTGGGGCACGAACCCGTGTCCCGTGCATCGGCAGGCGGACTCTCAACCACTGCGCCACCAGGGAAGCCCTCTCCTGCCTTTTATGGACAGGAATTGAAATAAAAGACAAGGAAGAAGCTCACATGTTTACTATAGTATATTGAGTCACTCATTTTACAATTATTTATTAAGCACCATAAAATGCCAAACATGTCCTTCTATTACTGTGGTTACAGACGTGAACAAAGTGATTGTTTTAAGCAAAATGAATTAAAAAATTTAGATGATTTTTAAGACCTACTCTATGTGGATTCTGACTTTTCTAGTCTTATCCATACTTCAGTATTTCCTATCCTTTTTGTTTTGTTTTTGCTTCTCAAGCACTCTCCAAAGGAATTCTAGCATGCTGCTTAAATGTACGGCATCTGGAGCCAGACTGTCTGCGTCTGGATCCCAGACCTACTCGTTATCAGCTGTACAACCTTAGAAAGTTTTTAAAACTTTCAGTATCTCATCTTTCTTATTGGTAAATTGGGAACAATAGTGTTAATATCTCATATAGAGTTGTTTTGAAGACTAATAATGTGGATCATGTAGAAAAGACACTGGCTCATTTTTGTTATTGCTTCTTTAGTCAAGAAACCAATAAAGCAGGAGGAAAAATAAAGTTAAACTAGTAAAACACACTCTTCATCAAAATCAGAAAATACTCCACCCTTGTAGCATTACCTCTTCCACTGAAAACTGATCATGGCATGCCTTCCTGCTAAGTTTCAACATGGCCTTTCAATCAGTCCAGTGGGCCAAGCATTGCGTTAATGAGAAGGGACATTTGAAATGAAACCAATTTGCCATCTGAATCTTTTCTGTAGAGAAAGTTCCAAAGCTTCATATACTGACAGTTTTTTTTTTTCCTGGAAAAAAAGAAATAAATTTGAAGGAATCAAAGTTTATTGTAGTTAAGGTAGTCATATATGCCAGTTTGTCTGGGACAGGTTCAATTTTTACCCCACTGTCACTCTCAAAGTTGTCCCACTTTGGATAACAAATTATATGGCCACTTTAATTATAACTTATTATAAAGAGCCATAACATAGTTTATTTTAACTATTTTGAGCTTGATATTTCTACTAACTATCCTTCAGAAGTGGAAACAGACAACAACACAACTGATTTTCATGATACACATAGTGATTATTAAGTCCAGCTGTAGAGACATATGTATATGTATGAGGAAATAACTTCATAAGCCTTTCAAAGGATGAGTCATGTCTTGTGTGCTTTTATTTTTCCATAACTGTTATAAATGTTATATATATGTTATTGCTTCCACAAATGCCTAATTTTTCTGTGTATAAAGTTAGTCAGAATTTCAAGAAATACAGCCTTAAGACTTGTATTGAATGTCTCTTGCAGGCCACCTTTTTTTTAAGTGACTAGAAAAATTTACCATTCTTTTTTTTTTTTTTTTTGCGGTATGCGGGCCTCTCACTGTTGTGGGCTCTCCCGTTGTGCAGCACAAGCTCTGGACGCGCAGGCTCAGCGGCCATGGCTCATGGGCCCAGCCGCTCCACGGCATGTGGGATCTTCCCAGACCAGGGCATGAACCCGTGTCCCCTGCATCGGTGGGCGGACTCTCAACCACTGTGCCACCAGGGAAGCCCAATTTACCATTCTTAAGAGGTTTATTAATTTCTTATCTCCAGATGACAATCTTAAAAATTATGCCGCATTCATAAACTATTGGATAGTCTTTTATGAACTAAGCCATATGTTTTTTGTTTATCCTTTAATGTGAATTTATTTTTAAACATTAAATAAATTGAATTTAGGACATATTTGCATATCTCAAATCAATTACATGTAAAAAGTATTTATTTGTATAATTGTGATAGAATTCCTATTATGAGAATAAAGTTTTAGTAATAAACATTTTCATTCAACCGTAGATATTGACTGCTAAAGAAAAACTTTACTGAACTTTGCCTTTTCACAAAACACTCATGGATTAATTTACAACAAATAATGAGTTGGAAAGTGTTAATGGTTAAATGATTTTTAATTATTTTTAACTTAGCTTCTTTGAAGCTTTCAATATATCATATTAACAAAAATCAGTGGTCCAATATGTCATTCATCAAAGCAGATCTTACTCCTAAATAATCCCCTCACTGTTACACATGTACACTCACACAGCATTTGCAAATAATTTGAGTTTTTATAAACCCCTAAAGATTATTCATTATAAGCCACTTATCATTTACAACTTTCCCAGTTGAAGTAATATAAAACCAGTTCAAGCTGATCTTAATGAGAAGTTCAGGTAAAAACAGATGTTATTGGGAAACCCTAAATTTTTACAGACTCCTGATTAAAACCTGAAGACCGGGCTTCTCTGGTGGCACAGTGGTTGAGAGTCCGCCTGCCGATGCAGGGGACACGGGTTCGTGCCCCGGTCCGAGAAGATCCCACATGCCACAGAGGAGCTGGGCTTGTGGGCCATGGCCACTGAGCCTGTGCGTCCGGAGCCTGTGCTCCGCAACGGGAGAGGCCATAACGGTGAGAGGCCCACGTATCGCAAAAAAAAAAAAAAACCCTGAAGACCAAAGGGTAAAAAAATGTAACATGGTAGACAATATAAATATACTAAAAATCTTTTTCATTGTTTATATTTTAGACAGCCACAATAGTATGATTTTTATAACTGCATAATGTTAGAAAATATTGATTATTTTTGTTACCAATAGGTATGAATTTTGCTTGATAAGTGCATTTCTTCCACATGCAGCTATTAGTTATGCATTTGGGTATGATGTTATAATAAGGTTTGGAGAGTACTAGCATAGATATATCAGAAATGTACTCACCAATGATATAAGTTTTGGCTGCATTATTTCTGCTAGAATACAGTAAAATATTTTGATAAAATCCGTTAAAAATAGACCTGCCTTAGTTTCTGCTTTATAACAAAGTGAATCATATATATATATATATATATATATATATATATATATATATCCATCCCCAATTCTCCTCCCTCTTGCGTCTCCCTCCCACCCTCCCTAACCCACCCCTCTAGGTGGTCACAAAGCACTGAGCTGATCTACCTGTGCTATGAGGCTGCTTCCCACTAGCTATCTGTTTTACATTTGGTAGTGTGTATATGTCCCTGCCACTCTCTCACTTCATCCCAGCTTACCCTTCCCACTCCAGGTGTCCTCAAGTCCATTCTCTACTTCTATGTCTTTATTCCTGTCCTGCCCCTAGGTTCTTCAGAACCTTTTTTTTTTTTGAGATTCCATATATATATGTGTTAGCATATGGTATTTGTTTTTCTCTTTCTGACTTACTTCACTCTCTGTATGACAGACTCTAGGTCCATCCACCTCACTATAAATAAATCAATTTTGTTTCTTGTAAAGCAGTTATACTCCAATAAAGATGTTAAAAAAAATTTTTTTTTAAATGAAGGCAAAAATGAAAGCTGAGAGAATTCATTGCCAAAGGATCTCTTTTATAAAATCTGTTAAAGGAAGTGTTTTATATTTTGGGAAAGTAATACCAGATAGACTTGCACAAAAGATACAAAAGTGGGACACATATCAGCAAATATAAATTATTATTTCAAGTTTTTAGTTTTCTAAAGCAAAGTTAATTTTAATAAAAATAATATTCTATTGGGGGTTTAATGACATTTGTAAAAAATGTATAACTAAAGGATAGTAGAGTTGAAATGGAGGTTGCAATGTTAATTTTATTTGTCAACTTGACTGGATCACAGGGTGCCCAGAATTTTGGTTAAACATTATTTCTGGGTGTGTTTGTGAGGGTGTTTGCCTCTGATGAGGTTAGCACGTAAAATCAGTAGACTTAGTAAAGCAGATTGCCCTCCCCAATTTGGATGAACCTCATCCAACTTACTGAGGACCTGAATAGAGCAAAGAGGTGGAGGGAGTGGGAATTTGCTTGCTGCTTAATGTCAAGCTGGGACAGCAGTCTTCTCCAGGTCTTACTAAAACTGGACTAAATGGACCAAGGACAGAGTTCAAAGGTGAAATGGTCAAAAAGAGTCTTCAGAGGATCCTGACTCAAGTTTGGTCAAGGAGAGAGTGTTTGTCAAATTAGAACAAAGGCCAGATGAGATCTATATCTACTATAGATATAGTAGATATAGGTAGATATAAAATAGTAGATATAAACCCACCTATATTAATAATTATATTAAACATCAATGGTGTAGACACTCCAATGAAAAGACCAAGATATTTAAGCTAATAAAAGGGAAGAAACAGTAATATGCTGTCTTCAGTAACCCATTTTAAATACTTATACTATGAATACATACAAAGTAAAAGTAAAAGGATGAAAAATTTATACCATATAAACACGAATCATAAAAGAGAGAAACAAAAACATTATGTAATAAAAAGAATTCATCAAGGAACTATAACAATCCCAAATGTTATTAGTGAAGTAGCAGAACTTAAAACTCCATGGAACGAAATCACAAAACTAAAAAAGGAAAAAGATATATGTACAATTATAATTGAGGACTTCAAAACTCCTCGCTTAGTAATTGAAAATATGAGCAGTGAAAAAGTCAGCAGGAATATTGACAATTTGTAGAACCCCATCGACCAATTTGCCCTAATTGATATTTATAGAACACTTTACCCGACAACAAAAGAATGTATATTATTTTCAAATGCACACAAACTCTTACCAAGATAGACCATATTCTGGTCCATTAAACAAATCTCAATAAATTAAAAAAAAATTCAAAGCCTACAAAGCTTTTCTCTGACCAGCTGAAATTCAACTAGAAATAATAAACAATAAGTGTGTGTGTGTGTGTGTGCTTACGTGTGTATGTTTGTATGAACATTGAAAATGTATAATAAAAGTAATCACCTACCCATGATGCTGCAATAATTTTTGAGAGAATTAATTTATCACTACAGTTTTTGTCATTATTCTTTAACTAAATGAATAAGAGTCTTCGTAAATATTTTTACAGTTTCATTCATTGATCAAATTTTTTCATGACTTTATCATGTCATATTGAATTAATCACATTTAAATCTTTTCCCATTATACTACCTGTAGATATTGTAAATTTCCCCTTTGAATTATAAATTCTTGCTCACTGAGCAATTTTGAATACAAAGTGTTTCCATTTTTAGGCTTACTTTCATTGTATTGATTTCCAACAGTGAAATTCTGATTAAAAGAGAAAAAGTTTTAGATACAATTTTCAAAAAAAAAAAAAAGACCTGCCTGTGGATTATGAAAACTCACGTCCTCATTCTGAATCAAACTGGCTGTAAAGAGTTAAGCCATAAATATCTAAGCTGTGTTGGAAAGAGTCTGATCTATGTTGTCTGTCGGAAGTTGTTTTTCTTGTCTGTTAGAAATGGTTCTATGGAGTATGTTTGTGTACTTTAACAAAATAATATATGTGAAGAATATATAACAGTGCCTAGCACATAATAATTAGTCAAAGAATGGGGTCATTCTCTCTGTCTCTTTCTCTTTTTATCCCTTTCAATCTCTCCTTCTCTTGATCCCTCCATCTCTGATTTCCTCAATCCTTGGTCTCTCTTAGTCATGCAGATGACTCTGACTTGCTCTCTTGCTCTCTTTCCCTTTCTCTTTTTCTTTCTTTTTTCAAACTGAACTAGAAGATCTGGATTCTAGTCCTGGTTTCATAGACTCAATAATATCTTAGGTTAAACCTCAAAATAAATTGGCTTTTGGAACTCTTGGGGACATTCAATTTCAGAGAAATTTCAAGAGCAGAATGACATATTATTGATAATTCTAATTCATTTATAGGCCTCCAACTTCCCAATTCCCTGTTTGTCCACTCTTAACAACCAGTTACATTAATTCAGTGCTAGCCCAATTCAATTAAAAATATTATTGAAGGTTGTGTGCAAAGCAATGATTTAATTTCTGAGGAATGATGTTAATAATTATCTACTAAAAAACAACATAGAAAGGTAATATTATAGTCATGAATATGTATACATGTTAGTACAGAGCCTCAAAAACTATAAAAAACAGAATGCGGAAAACAGTTGATAAAAATAAGCCATTTTAAAACACATCTCTTAGTCTGATAAGTAGAAAATCATAATGAGAGGTATCTGAGATATGAATAACATAATGAATAAATCTTGAGCTGCTAATTATATACTGTCTATACTCAACAAACTGGAACATTTATAAAACAGACTATGGATTAGGCCACTAAAAAGCCTCAGTAATCCATAGTATTGGTATCATGCAGAATAAATTCTCCAATTACGATTCAATGTAATTAGGAATGAATGACCCAAAGCTATATTAAAAATCCAGTATGTTTAGAAATCAAATGACATATTGTTAAACAATTTGTATTAAAAGTATAAAGAACAGTAGAAAATATTACTAAGCCAAAGCCATTTCATAGAAAAAAATAATAAAAAATGATATAATTTTGAAAATTAGATGAAATAATAAATTCCTAGAAAACTAAACATTGCTGACTTTAAAATGGGAGGAGAATATATTAATAAACAATAAAAAATAGTATTCAAGATCTCCTGGTCATAAATATTCAAGGTTCAAATGGTTTCATAGAAACTCTGTCAAATTTTCAAGAACAATTAAACTGTCAACACAAACTGGTTAAGAAAAGGTAAAAAACAAACCTTCTAAACTCATTTTAGTCTGCATAGATAAAGAGGAAAAGTATTGACTCTTCTTACCTATGATTGTACATTAAAAATCAAAATAATGCAAGAGCTAAATGAAAATGTATTACACATAAATGGTAAGTGATATTTATTACAAAAATTACAAAATGTTTCAACATCATAACTTTATTAATATAATTCATATTTTTTTACTGTATAAGAGATTACTACAAATCAATAAGAAAAAGATAAATACCTTAATATAAGCTTGTGAACAGCTGGACCAGTAACTTACAAAGACTAAAAGGTCAGTAAGTTTATAAAGAGATGCTTGTGTTCATTGATAGAGAATTGAAAATTATATAATGATATAATTTTAGATACATTATTGTCCTGGATAATGCTACACATTCGGCAGGATGTGGACTCCAGGAACGCTCATGTTCTGCTGGTGGTAACGTAGATTGCTGCAGGACTCCTGGAAAGCAGTCAAGCAATGCTTAGTAAAATGATATATTCATATACCCTATGAACCAGCAATCCCAATTCTGAACATATAGACCAAAGACATTCTTGCACAAATGCACAAGGGAACATGCACAGGTTGTTTACTGCAGTGTTGCTTATGGTGTCAGCAAGTCAGAGATTCTCTGGGCATCCATAACTTCAGGATGAATAAGTGTACATGGTGGGTGCACTCTGTGGAGTGCTACACAGATATACTAGACAATAGACTAGATGATCACACATGCTGAAAGCAACATGCATAGTAGGAAAATAAAAATAACTAGCTCTATAGCACCATATCATTCTGTTCTTGAAAGCTAAAAAGAACAAAAACAATTCAATTTGTTAGAATACATAGCAATAGAAGTATATGCGTCAAATACATTAGACCGGTTTACTATTTTAGGGAGGTATGAAATTGAAGTGGGGAAAAGGTAAAGTATACTAAATAATTGAATAAAGAGATTAATGTCATGAATTAAGGTGTATAATTAACTTTTTGGAAGAGTGAAGGAGAAACGAAGAGTCAGAATGTATCATGTAAAAAATAAATGTCACTAGTCCCTGTATGCAAGAGTTTTGCAGTCTAACATCATCCAGTATAATATAATTATTGGAAGTATCCTCTTCCTGACTGTTTTAATACATTTTTTAAGGTATTACTATTTTGTACTCTAATCACAACTTTCTAGAACCATTGCTATGTTAAGATAATCCTTATAAAATTTAAAATTTTGTTGAGATGTAGTTAAACCACAGTTTATAAACTGGAGGATGAATGGACAAATTGGAGCTGCAGGTGTGTTTTGTCTGACCTTTACGAAGTTCCTAAATACGTAACTGCAAAGACTTAATAATTGTTAAATTTCACATAAAAGTCAAGATTTTTAGTTTACCTATAACAAATCACAATTTCAATGATACTGGTGCTCTATTTTTCTATGACAATGCATTGGTAGTTACTGAAGAGGAGCTGTTGTTTAAATGTGGATTATGTATTCTCCAGGTCAGCACATCATTGCCTAATGCACTATATGCATTTATATCACTATCCAGGTCCTATTGATACTTGATTTGGTAAGGCCTTAAAGAGTGCATGTGGTGGTACAGGCCCCAAGGCTCAGCAAAGAGGATTCATGTCCATGACCATCTCACACTTACCTGCTGCATCACTTGCTTTTGTCCTTCTACAGACCTTTGGGTTGTAGCAGAGGACATGGGCAATGAGTATGTAGAGGGCAAATTGGAACACAAGGAACAATTTGGAAAGGGGTAGGGTAATTTTTATACACTAAAAACTACCTGTTACTATTCAAGACCAAGTTAAATTAGAATAGATAAAGTTTATTAAATACAATTATGTGGGTTTTTTTTTTACTGTGGTTCTGCATATATCCAGATGATTCTTAAATCTAATTGTCCACAAGTTAGCTTCTATCCTGATTTTTTTTTATCCTCTTAAATCTCTTTAATTCTCTTTTTCAGATGGTATCTTCACTTTAGATATTTTGAAAGTTCTTCTTTGTTCTAGTGTCATATAAATGCAAACAATAAGATCTGTCAGTATGGTGGATAGAAAACACTAAAACCTATTATTGTAGTGTAGAGTATTTTAACACTTAATTTAAATGTAGACTAATGCTATGTGTTACATAAATTTACAAAAATGTTTCCAGTTTTCTCCTCTTAAATCTGTATTCATTTATTTTTTATCATGGGGTCTCAGATTTTAGGAATAGTCTCCATTTTATTAAGTATTATTAATAATAAGTGTTAAAATACTTTTTCTCTAAGTGTGTGTTTATATACATATATGTATATACACATATATACACACATACATATATATGTATACATATGTATATATATGTGTATGTGTGTGTGTGTATATATATATATATATATATATATATATATCCCTTACTGGTCATTTATTCAACAATATTAAGCAAGTCCCATATACTTAACTTGATACCAGGAGACAGGGGTGTCTATGGGAATAAGGCGTCTTCTGTGCCCCCAGGAGCTTATGGACTATAGGAGAAAAAGTAAGCCATAAAGTGTAGGAAGTATGAGATGGTTGCTTCTACCTGTAGAGATTGACTAGGGAGATGACAGAGAAAGTTTTTATGGATTCATGGAGGAAGTGACCGAAGCAAGATCTTTTTTCTGCCCCTCATTAACCCTGGGCCTGGCTCCCTCACTTGCTTTCTTTATTACTTATTATTTCACTCTTTTTTTTTTTACTTGATTAAAATGACTTCTGAGTACACTAAACATTGCTATAATCTAATGAATAGCATTATTCTTGTCTAAAAGAAAAAAGCACTTGTAGAGAAAAAAGAAAACAAATGCAGGCACAGCTATTTTCACCACTTCACTTTAATAAAAAGGGTAATTACTTTAGCCTTGGAAAATAACGAGATTTCCATGTAGTTTTCATCAGTGGGATTTCTTATTCCTATATCAATAACTTCCCCAATAAAATTCTTCCTCTCCAGTCACAATAACATACTTTGTTTCATCATCTACTCTAATGGCACACAGGGCATAAGACAGTTTTAGTTGGACCCAGAAGGACTCTTTATTTTTTTTCTGTTTTGAACTGTAAATGTATTTTAATGTCCATTGGAAAAAAAACTAAGTTGCAATTCAAACCTGTGACTTTATGAATAGAATTGTGTCAGGCCAGGCTAACATGAATAAGTAAAAAATTGGAAAATAAATGGCAAGTAACAGCAAAAATGGTGTATGGATGTGGAAACGTGAGGGTGAATCTTACATGACTTAAGTTTAAAATATCCTAGACTAAGTGCTTTTTATGGTCACTTTTGGTGCTGAAAGCTGAGCCTCTGTGCACTGGTGCTGAATCAAATCTCGGAGACAGAGTTTTGGGTGAAGTAGAAAAGAATAGCTTTGTTACTTTGCCAGGCACAGGGGGACACAGTGGGTTCATGCCCTGAAAAGCTGTGTGTCCCAATCTGGGAGGATTTGGTGAGGAGTTTTGTAGCAGTGGTTCAAGGGTGGGGTTGCTGATAAGGGTCAGGGTGTGTGCAGGGCTTGCACTCCTTTAATCTGGCTTCAGGTGGTCTCCTGATGAGCTTCAAGGTTATCAAACTGTGACCTTCTCTCTAGAACATCTTCCATTTGGTCAGGGGTTTAGTTCTGCAGAAGAGGTTAAAGATACTGTTATGTGTGGACCTTGAGGCAGTACCAGGACCCTGCCCCAAGGCTACACTATTGCTTTTTAGCTGCTCCTCCTTTGTCTCTGTATCCCGTCCCTTCCCTGTTTAGCAACTGTTTGAAAGGCTTCCATGCCAAGGAGCCCCCCAGAGTCCTGCTTGGTTTCACTTTGAACTTCATTCAATGCTTTTTTGAAATCTCTTTCCTTCTGTGAGACCCTGAAGTTCTCAGAAACTAAAGCATACAGGGCGGATGTGGCAAAGAAACCCACATAAGGTTCTACTAAGGAAGCTCAGAAATGAACCTGAGATATAAATTGTCCCTTGGGATAATGAACATGGCCCTTAAGACATGCATTTACTCCTGCAGGACAGGAGGTTTCAGTTGATGGTGAGCAAAAGTAAACTACAATGGCTAGAAAAAAGATTCTCTGAAGTGATATTGAAGATCCTGGGAAATGAAAGCTGTTATTACACACCTGAACTTTACAATACAGATCATGCTAGAGGAAACACTAAATCATCTTGCTGTTCCTCCATAGAAAATGGTTTACAAATCATTATCCTAATAAGAGACTTTCAAAGAATATAGAACAAAAAGAAATAGGAAAAGCATAGAGGTGTATGTATCAAGCAGTCAATTAATGCAAATCTTATGTGTGTAGGTTTTTGTGATATTTGTCAGTTTTTTACAAGTTGTAATTTGTTGTGATGCATTTCCTATTCTAAATTAACATTCACTCTTGTGCTTAGCTTTTGAAAGTTTTCCTAAGTTGAACATACTTTTCATACTGTACACATCTATGAGATACTATTTAACAATTTCCCTAGAAGGAAAGATCAAAGAATGGGCCTTCCTCCCTCTTTGTTTTTCAATAGAATTTTTACAATTTATGCATGATCTTACTTAAAAAAATTAATCTACATTAATTATATTAGTTTAAATATGTTACAGTAAAATATGCATAACATAAAATTTTCAATTATTTTTTAGTGTACAAATCAATGACATTAATTATATTCACAGTGTTGGATAACTGTCATCACTATCTATTCCCAAATCTTTTTCATCACCCCAAACAACAATTGCATAACCACTCAGATTTTGTTTTGGGTGATGAAAGACCATTAATCAATAGCTCCCCCGTGCCTCCTCAACCTAGCCTTTGGTAACCTCTAATCTACATTCTGTCTCTGTGAATTTTCCTATTCTTTATATTTCATATCAGTGGAATCATACAATATTTATTATTCTGTTCCAGTTTATTTCACTCATGTTTTCAAGGTTTATCCATGTTGTCGCATAACAGATGTCATTCCTTTTTAGGGCTGAATAATATCTATTGTGTGGATATACAACGTTTTGTTTACCCATTCATCTGTTGATGGATACTTAGGTTGTTTCTACCTTTTTAGCTATTGTGAATAATGCTGAAATAAACACTGATATAGAAATATCTCCTTCAGTCCCTGTTTTCAATTATTTTGGGTATATATCTAGGAGTAGAGTTACAGGATCATATGCTAATTGCGTGTTTAACTTTTCAAAGAACCACTAAACTTTTCTGCAGTGACTGCACCATTTTACTTTCCACCAGCAATGTAGGAGGGTTCTAGATTCTCCACATCACAGCCACCACTTGTATTTTTCCATTTTTTGATTATAACCATCCTTGTAGGTATGAAATGGTATCTCCTTGTGATTTTGATTTGCACTTTCCTCATGACTAATGATGCTGAACATCTTTTCTTGTGCATTTGGCCATTTGTATATCTTCATTGGTCTATTCAAGTCTTTTACCCATTTTTACATTGAGTCATTTTTTTGTAGTTGAGTTTTAGAAGTTCTTTACAATTCTAGATACCTTATCAGATACACGATTTGCAAATATTTTCTACCATATTCTAGGTTGTCTTATCACTTTCTTGCTAATATCCTTTGATGCACAAAATTTTTCTAAACTTTGATGGAGTCCAATTTATCTATTTTTAATTTTGTTGCTCATGCTTTTAGTGTCACATCTAAGACTTCATTTTAAAACCAAACTAATGAAAATTAACCCTTATGTTTTCTTCTAATAGTTCTATGAATTTAGCTCCTCCATTTAGGTCATTGATCCATTATGAGTTGATTTTTCCATATGGCATAAGGTAGGGATCCAATTTCATTCTTTTGCATATGGAAATCCAGTTGTACTGGCACAATTAGTTGAAGAGACTCTTCTTTTCTCATTGAATGGACTTGGTACTTTTATCAAAAACCAATTGATCATAAATGTATGGCTTTATTTATGAACTGTGAATTGTATTCTATTGTCTAGAGATGTCTATATTGTCATTCTATATGTATGTCTTATGCCAGTCTTTTACTTAATTTCACATTATTTTTTGTTAAAGTGGCCTCTTTGCTAATCATATAAGTGTATACCTCTCATAGCCTGGATCTTTCAGTCATGTTATCTGAGGTGCTTTGAGAAGTACTATTTTCTTATTTTTTAAAATTATTTTTAATTTTATTGGAGTACAGTTGATCTACAATATTGTGTTAGTTTCAGGTGTAAAGCATAGTGATTCAGTTATACATATACATTGAATATATATATTCAATGAATATACAAAAGAATATATTCATTCTTTTTCAGATTCTTTTCCCATATAGGTTATTACAGACTATTGAGTAGAGTTCCCTGTGCTATACTGTAGGTCCTTGTTGGTTACCTATTTTATGTATAGTAAATATAATATAATAATGTGTGTATGTTAATCCCAAGCTCCTAATTTATCCCTCTCCTTCATGTTTCCCCTTTGATAACCATAAGTTTGTTTTTGAAATGTGTGAGTTTGTTTCTGTTTTGTAAATAAGTTCATTTATATCATTTTTAAATTAGAGTCCACATATGAGTGATACATATGATATTGTCTTTGTCTGACATACTTCACTTAGTATAATAATCTCTAGGTCCATCTATGTTGCTGCAAATGACATTATTTCATTCTTTTTTATGGCTGAGTAATATTTCACTGTATATATGTACTACATCTTCTTTATCCATTCCTCTGTCAATGGACATTTAGGTTGCTTCCAGGTCTTGGCTATTGTTAATAGTGCTGCAGTGAACATTGGGGTACATGTATCTTTTTGAATTATGGTTTTCTGTGGATATATGCCCAAGAGTGGGATTGTTGGATCATATGGTAGTTCTATTTTTAGCTTTGTAAGTAATCTCCATACTGTTCTCCATAGTGGTTGTACCCATTTACATTCCCACCAACAGTGTAGGATGGTTCCCTTTTTCCACACCCTTTCCAGCATTTATTGTTCGTAGATTTTTTTGGTGATGGCTATTCTGACTGGTGTGAGGTGATACCTCATTGTAGTTCTCTGACAATTAGTAATGTTGAGCATCTTTCCATGTGCTTTTTGGCCATCTGTATGTCTTTGGGAAAATGTCTACTTATATCTTCTGCTCATTCTTTGATTGGGTTGTTTTTTCTTTCTTTCTTGTGTTTCAGTTTCTGTCTCCTTTAAAGACATGAGTAATTCCATCTATTTCTTATCTTTTTTTGCATAAACATTAATATATTTATACAAACCATTGACCACCACCTTTATAGGATGCTTATCCTTAAGTTAGAAGCCATTCATGGTCTCAGATTTCTGCATTGGACTCAGCAGTCCTCCAAGTTTAATTTTTAGAGAACAACTGGAAAAAGAAAGAACTCAGCTGCAATGAGACATCTGTTCTCATGGAAAGGAGAGAGAAGCTCCTGTCAGAGTTAACTGGGAGGTTGTACAAAACAGAGAAGAGTCATGCAGTTGAACTGGCCCTTTCTGATAAAGGACATGGGTATCATAATTTCATTTGATAAGTAGTAGCAAAAAGGTGGAACTAGTCTGGGTGCATAAGTTATCTCACCTACCAAGATCTGTCTGAGAAGAGAATAGGAGGACTACCGAACACTCTGATAAAACTGAAATAGCAGAAGATGATAAAGTATAAAAATTACAGTGAAATACGTTTCCAAATATGTTCATGTAGGCTAAAACTAAAAGATAATATAATTACTCCCTTCTGTTACTTATTTAAAAAAAATTTCAGTGACCTATTGTCCTGGGAACTGGGGATCATAACAATGAACTTAATGTAGATATCTTAGATAATGATACAATCACAAAATATATAATTATAGGAATAATTATTTAATTATAGTTGCAATAAGTATTACAAAAGAAAAAGTAGAGTGTGCAATGAAAGAGTAAAATAGGTGCCAAGATTAACTTTGGAGAAAACTGTCCTGAAAAAAAATAATGTTTATGCTAAAACTTGAGAAAAAGAGTAGAAGCCAGGTAAAAATGGGAGAAGAGTCCTGAAGATCCTGAAATGGGAAGGAGTTTACCACGTTAAAGAATGAAAAGATGCTCAATGTAGTCTTTATTTTTATCTAAAGAGAACTCATAGCTAGACCCCAATATAGCTCAAAATAGGAATAGATTATCCCTAAAGTAAAAGGGAAATATTTTTTTGAGCATACAAAACTGCTAATCTGCAATACACAATAGGGGTGTGTGTGTGTGTTGTGTTATGTCTATATTCTACATATTCTGTCTATAGTCAAATAGGATTCTGGTGTGAAAGTTTCTTGACCTTAATATGCTATATCCTCTTCAGGAATCTCTAATTAGCTCTCTGAGACTATATATTTTGTGAAGAAGAGCTGCCATTCCAAATCAGTCTTTTAACTAGCTATATATTTATACGGGGCAGATTTCAGGGAGTTGTTTATTTGGAGCTGGATTCCTCTACCTTAAATGTGCTTTTTATTTTTAAAATATTGTTCAGAATTACATAGCTTATTTGCTCAAACTCTGACATTAAGTTGAAAAAGTCCAATTCCATTGGTTTAGTTTTCATTATACTCCATTATTTATATGGTTTCTCTATTTTGTATAGAAAAATCTTAAGGTGGGTAACAAAAAAGAGTTGGCTATTTTAATCATATGAAATAAGAATTTAAAGGCCTTCATTAACCTTTATGTATTGGTGGAAAAATCTCTGAGTATTGTCATCTCAAGTCACCGCAGTCTGTGCTTATTGGATATGAAGGAATAAAACCACAGCTTTCTCTAAGTCTGTAATTAAGAATACTGGCTCTGTTCTGAGTACTATCTTCTTGTTAATAATATACCTTTTTTTTTTTTTTTTTTTTTTGTGGTACGCGGGCCTCTCACTGTTGTGGCCTCTCCCGTTGCGGAGCACAGGCTCCGGATGCGCAGGCTCAGCTGCCATGGCTCACGGGCCCAGCCGCTCCGCGGCATGTGGGATCTTCCCAGACCAGGGCACAAACCCGTGTCCCCTGCATCAGCAGGCGGACTCTCAACCACTGTGCCACCAGGGAAGCCCAATAATATGCCTTTTGAATAGTTTACACATAAGAGGCCAATAGTCAAGAGTTGCAGCTGTTCAAGAGATTAGAATCTGGGATAGCATTTCCTATCACTATATTTTTCCCTAAAATTTTCATGTGTGTTATGGAAAAAATTATAAATAAAATGTGTTTATATAACAGTTTTATTTCTTCTTAATTTTAATTTTCTCAATCTTTAATAGGGGATGTATATGGTGATTCTCTAAGAGAGGAGAGTCTAGAATGCAGCCTTTCCTCACTTGGATCTCAGAACTAGTCTGCAAGGACAGCTATATAACATCATTTTGGATAATGCTGATCTGAAAAAATATATCTAGAGGATTGAGGGACAGGTGTCATATTGAGAAGAAAAGATGTACAACATTATAAAAACCCAGAAAGAATGAATTCAGGCTTTTATAAAAATGGAGAGCACTCAATAATTATGAAATATGGATGGAATATGGTCTAAAAGCCAAGGAAAAACATGTGGAATTAGACCTAGTGACTGATGACTTCATGGAATTTGGGCTGTCATACACCTCTGTAGAAATAGAGGAAAATATGGTCCTCAGCCATGTGAATATTCCCTTTCCTATTCTCCCAACTTACTGTGATTAAAAAGGAAGGCAATGCAACACAGTTTTAACGGTTGTCACAATGCATAATTTTGGTTTGTCCTCAGGCATGTATATTTAATGTTTATACATTTAGTTGCTAAATCTCTATGCAACTCCAGTATTAAAGCATATTATGCACAGAAGGTTTCAATGAAAGAAAAGGTCACAGAGGGATATAAATAGATATATTCTCTAAGGCTCTTTTGACAGTAAACTCAAAATAACACAGGGAAAAGCATAAGTTCTGTGATTTTATTGTAAAACTAGGAATACCTTCAAAAAGGGCAATGACTTTGTTCCTGAAGTCTGCTTTTGTATCATAAAAATATAGTATATAATTTCTTCTTAGAGCTGCAAACAATTTTTATTTGAAAGTTTACTAATTTTACCTTTAAAACTTCAAATTAGTGAAGTTCTTAGAATTTCAAGTAAGTCTCATGCATCTCTGGCCAAAGAGTATCTTAAAACATTTTGTGTTGTATTCTCTATGAATGTCATTCAAAATTACAGATTTCATGTAGGCTGTAAAGCTACCTTGTAATCTTTTTAGAATGAAAAATAATAATAGTTATAAGATCTTTACCAGCTATACTTATATGACAAATATATAAGAAAACATTTTATTGTAACACAAACAACTCACTTCTGTGGACTTGTGCAAATCCATTAACAGTGTCCATTGTCTTTTCTTGCCTTGCTAGATGATTCACTATAAAAATATGATCTACGTCCAAGCTGTTTTATTGGCCAGGTTATTTTTGGGATTTTTCACTATGAATACAGGGGGAAGAAAAAATAACTCATAGTCATACAGCACTTTTTCTCTTAGCATTCCAAATATAATATCAGGTATTAACTTTTTTAATCAGGCATTTTTAAAGTTTAATCATTCAATTCTAGCATATAAAAAATATTAGAGTATAATGGTGATTCCCCTTTAAGTCCTCCTCTTAATCAACTTGGGAAGTAGTCAAACCACCCAACCCCAATATTCATTGCCTTTTTTTCCTCACATTAGTGGAGTCCCCTTCCCCCAGTCCCTCAGACATTCCCTGTCATCCCTTTCTTTTCTCCACTGGACCTACTATTAGAAATGAATCTGTAACTTGTAATTCAGCTAAAGCATAAACAAAATTTAACTGCACAAATTATAATAGAGCATCAAGTGAACAGAGTCGACTTATTTTGGAGAAATTTCAGGCATTAGCCAGGCCAGTTTAGGCATATATTTGGTAACCTATCTCTGAAATATTATTTATAAATACTTTATTTGTAGAATTCCAGCAATCTATAAAACCAGGACTCTTGATTTGCCTGAAGGCTGGAACATCTTAGGTCTCTGATAGTCATCCTTATGGCTCTAAAGATTTAATGCCCACATCTTAATGATAATTTCTGAACCTCAAACATCATTTCTGATCTTCTGGAAATCATCTTTTATTCTCTTCAGCCTCTATAGGCTCTGGTCCCTATGGTCCTTTCACAATGGCAGGCTAAATTCTGTATTACGGCTTCATTAATTTATCAATACGAATTTTTTTTTTTTGTTTTTTTGTTTTTTTTTTTTTTTTTTGCGGTACGCAGGCCTCTCACTGCTGTGGCCTCTCCCGTTGCGGAGCACAGGCTCCGGACGCGCAGCCTCAGCGGCCGTGGCTCACGGGCTTAGACGCTCCACGGCATGTGGGATCCTCCCAGACTGGGGCACGAACCTGTGTCCTCTGCATCGGCAGGCGGACTCTCAACTACTGCGCCACCAGGGAAGCCCAGTACGAACTTTTTAAACTACGAAAACCTGCCGTATTTGGTTTGCATTTATTTAACACATATATATCATATTTATTGATTATGGAAAACATTTTTTAAGTATTTATTTAACACATATATATCATATTTATTGACTCTGGAAAACATTTTTTAAGTATAAAGAAAAAAATATTTTCTGTAGATATGAGAAAAGCAAATTAGCTTTTTGGGCCTTCCCTGGTGGCGCAGTGGTTGAGAGTCCGCCTGCCGATTCAGGGGACATGGGTTCATGCTCCGGTCTGGGAAGATCCCAACATGCCGCGGAGCGGCTGGGCCCATGAGCCATGGCCGCTGAGCCTGCGCGTCCGGAGCCTCTGCTCCGCAACGGGAGAGGCCACAACAGTGAGAGGCCCGCGTACCGCAAAAAAAAAAAAAAAAAAAAAAAAAATTAGCCTTTTGGCCAATCTGCTTGGAGTCTTGCTTTCTCAGTGTTCAGCGTTCCCTAGTTGGAGCACAGTGGAGAAAGCCTGTGAGTAGGAAAGAACTGATCTGGAATACAGGAAGCCTGGAAGGAAAGTCAGTTCTTTACACATTTCTCATCCTTTCATTCATTAGCTGCATCAGGTCATGTTAGCAACTTTTCCCCTTCCCCTCCCGACAGCTCAGGCTGCTTTTCTGCCTTTGAGACACATTACCTTCGAATTTTAAGCATGAAACATAGAAAATGAGAATAAGAGGACGGAAGTGGCTTTATTAGAAAAGGGGGTGAATGTCTAAGGAAAGAAATAGCGAAATGCTACTTTTCCTAAATTACTTTTCTTCTTTCTTTTCTCTTTCCTGAGCTTCTGTTCACCAAAGAACATTCTGTTCTTGGTCAATAGTTTGATGCTGATGCCATTCATCATCAGAAGTAATTTGAGTCTTCCTGCCTTCTGTTGGTCGGCATTTATTTTTACCTGAGTACTAGATTTATTCTCAATCATTTCCTCTTCGGAAATACTGCTTAGAAAGCAAAAGTATCTAACATCTTGATTCCAGTGGAACTTAATCTTCTGAGTTCTTCCAAGGCAGTACTTGGCTCATTACAGCCTGTTTTACACAGACTCTGGGATGGCAGTTGAACAAGTTGGAAGAGTTAGGTAGGCTGCTAAAAGCCAAATGATCCAATTATAATTGGTTTGTCCCACATAGCTCAAAGTCTTGGGAACAGAGGCAAACTATTCTAGTGGCCTTGTTTTAGTAGATCAGCCACTAGAAACAAAATTGTTAAGGAAAAAACAAATAAAAGTTCTAGAAACAGCATTTTAAGTCAACCAGGGAAAAGTAGCAAATGAAAAAATGATACTGTAATGATTTAATCAGCAGTGGCTCCTGGGCTCAGGACATTAAATAAAACACATATTGGATCTTAGGAAATCAGGCAGCCATAGAAATAGTGAAATTATTTTTGTCTCATGCATTCTCTTTGTTTTTCATGAACGTATATAGTAACAGGATCAAGCCCAGGTTATATCTGTGAGCTGGGTTTTTGCCAGAATGATGATGGAAAATTCTAATAGATTTGAAAAGAGAAACAATATGAAGGTAGAAAGAAGATTTTTGGATGGAGCTATACCAATTCTCTTTAATCAAAATTTTCAGTATCAATGTCTTAAGTCAATTAAAGACTTGCAAAATGCCATTTTCCACTTACTTTAGCAAATGATAATCTAAGATTTGATGAAGTTAAATGTGTATTCTTACATGGAAACTAGTTGAACTGAAAGTGACACTAACCTACCAGTCAAATGAGAGAGTATATTTCCAGAGACTCATTCCCTTTAGGCAAAGCTCAGAATAATCATAAATTATATGTCAGGCAGAAGGTGAAGGATAGGAAGCCATTAAGTCACCATGAAACAAAAGGAGAGGGAAATTGAAATGTAGTTTAGATTTTAAGGTAAACTGAAGAGAAAGTCAAAGGTAGGACAGAGCTCTCCCCCCATCCCTTTCTAGAATCAATTTCTCTTGATATCGTAGACTCAAGGAGTTTTAGAAACTAAGTGTTGCTTCTTTGGGGGAAAGAAAACTCAACATTGTAGTTTCAAGTTAATCTCTGTATTTTTGTTACTTGGTAGAAAGTAAAACATTTATCCCAAACTTATTTGTCTTTATTTATTTGTACAATGAGTACAATCAAGGTATGCCTGTGTTCAATGATAAATAAATTTTATTACTAGTGTGACTTTAGGTGATGATAACATCTCTTTGAGACCTTTTCCTTGCCTTACAAAATGAGAATTACAATACCTTCCTCTTAAGTTTGTTGAAAAGGTTATAGGGGTATTTTAAGATAGCATATGGTAAGAATTTGGACATAGACTCTAAGTAAATGCCATCCCTGAGAAGCTTTATTTGATTTTAAGGTTATAAACTTTAAAATACAAAGAAAGTACAAGGAAAAAGAATTCTCAGAAAAAAATTCACTAGCACAATGGTCTAATAAAATCTAATAATAAAATATCTGCTATTAATAATGAATTTTAGACACAGCCATTTGAAAGCCTCAATGCATATCTGAACTAGTAGTTTAGTTTTATATCTCCCAATGCGTTCATGATCATTTGCAAATAATTTTAAATATTATATATGCTTTCAAAGGGAATTGACAAGTAGAAATACATTCATTTTATCAGATGAAGACCTTTCTACATAGGGTTTGATAATTTCCATCAGGTCTTAGAATAAATCATTAGAAACGCCATAAGTAGATAAATACTTGTAACTTTTTGGATCATGAACTTTCAGGTGATGAAATGTTAGAGTTATAAAAATATTTTTTTAGGACAGTGAAAGTACTCTGTATGATGTTATAATATAATGAAGAATGTATGTCATTATACATTTGTCTAAACCCATAGAATGTACAACACTGAGAGTGAATACTAAGGTGAAATATGAACTTTGGGTGATTATGATATGTAAATATAGGTTCATCCATGGTAAGAATGAAAAAACAAACAAACAAATGGACCATTCTGGTGAATGAAGTTGATAATGGGGGAGGCTATGCATGTATGGGGATTGTGGGGGTATATGGTTAAACTCTTTCTCTCAAAATTGTTGTAAACCTAAAACTGGTCTAAAAAAAGTCATTAAAAAAACTCCTATTAAACAACAACAAAAAAATGATTTTTAATGTAATTCTGATTGCTTTGATGAAGTACTAGCCTCATCCATGCTACTAGACCACTAGCAATAACAAAAATAATAAGAAAATATTTAGCAGAGGTGTGATACCAATTCGTTTACAGATATACTTTAGCTTAGAAATATAAATAAAAAACTTAACAAGGTACATTTTTTGGTTAAGCTGCTTCTTTTTTTTTTTTTTAAGAATAGAGTCCATCATGTCTCTCCTTTGTTTAAAAAAAATGTAGACTATATATAAACCCTAAACTACCTTAACCTCAAAATAAAGCTGTAAATAATCATTTTAATGTTCTACCCAAATCTGTGTATAACATGGACTCCTATTAAATATAATCATTAAATGTCTTCCTATTCTAATTGAAGATTCTAAATATATGAAGGGACGCAGAATTTTCCACCCCAAAACATGCCTCTTTGGCATAAGGAATATTTTTTGTTTTTCAGTTAAGCTGCCTTTTTTTTTTTTCGGTACGCGGGCCTCTCACTGTTGTGGCCTCTCCCGTTGCGGAGCACAGGCTCCGGACGCGCAGGCTCAGCGGCCATGGCTCACGGGCCCAGCCACTTCGCGGCATGTGGGATCTTCCCGGACCGGGGCACGAACCCACGTCCCCTGTGTCGGCAAGCAGACTCTCAACGACTGCGCCACCAGGGAAGCCCCAGTTAAGCTGCTTTTGATCAAAGCTTCCTTATATACTACTCACAAAGAAATGTCCATGGAGATATTTTAAAATTGTTGTTTAGCAGATGTTTCTCATTGTTCAGCAGGTGAAGAAGGAGGACAGTATATAAGAAGAAGAACCCCATTTTGTCTCAGGAGCTCTCTGATTTATACTTCACTCAGACAACCATATATTGATTTGCAAAATGTAGCATTGTTCTAGGGATAATCAGCTGTGCAATCAAATGGTAGTTAATCTGGTTTAGAATTCTTGAGAAATGAATGATCTTTATAAACATATCAGTTCTTTCTTTGCAAATCTATTTTCATTCTAAATCTTTATTCACATTAAACACATTATTTGGAATTACCAGTTTGTAATTCCTTCTTGCCACATCGGGTGTTAGGAGAAAGAAGAAGCAGCTTGAAATACCTACTTTTAATACTAGAAGCAGAAACACCTGACAGATACAATAAGAATGTGTGGTTAGCATGCCATCAGCATTATAAGGTAGGGACTGGAAATGCAAGTTCTCACACTCCATCCAGACTTATTGATTCAGGAATTCTGAAAGTGAGACCTAACAAATTGTGTTTTAACAAGCACTCCAGGTGAATTTAAAGCTTGTGAATGATTGTACTAAAGGCCAGGGATTCCATTATAATAAAAATTGGGAAAATATGATTACGTGATAAATACTTGAAGTATTTACAAGAAATAAGAGGGTAGTGACTGAATCAGAGAAAATTAATAATTAATATAAAGTTCAGCTCTTCCTTATGTGCCTTACAGAGGCTGAGAACCAATTAAAATCCCAATATTGTTTCTTTCCTATATCCATTCACTGGCTTCTCATGGAATGCACGTAATTATTATACAATCCCATCATGCACACACACATATGCATACATACACACACGACTCAAATGAGACAATATAAAATAAATTCAAATAGAGGTTGCTTTTTGACTCTGTTGTTCTGAATTAGCTGTGTAATTCTTGTCTTGACTACTAAAACATAATTAGGTTTCAAATCTTGTTTCATAAACATTTTCTCTCAAAATGAACTATTGTGTTAATGAATAGGATAAAGAGAAAATTGCTAAAGAAATGACCATTATCATTTAATACTACAGGTTTTCTGTTTATTTTATGCAAAGAGATATTTTGGTTAACCCCAGAAATATTTGTCAGTTATTTAGAAAAACATAAAATATTAAAAAGTCTTTTTATAAAACTGCCTGGAAAATGAAACATTCAATTAGCTTTATAGCCCAGTTAAACAATTCTCATTTGATGGGAAGTTAGGTACAGGGAGGTCATATTTTGCATAATGTAATTTTACTAAGTAAACATGTTGGCTGATACTTTTTTTCTACATAAATGTCTTTAAAAATAAAATTCATGTTTTATGTAATTTATTATTAGTGTGTTTTACATTTAGAAGAAGTGAGGAACAGAAAGTTGAGTAAAGTTGAAATCATTCTGTTAAACTGTTTAATTTGAAATAATTTTAAATTTAGTAATAAGTTGCAAAGATTGCACAGAGATTTCCTTTCATCCAGCATCCCTTGATATTAACACCTTATGTAATTATGCTATATTCATTAAAACTAAGAAATTAACATTGGTGCAATGCTACTAACTAAACCACAGACTTTACTTGGATTTCATCAGTTTTTCTGATAATGTCCTTTTTCTGTTCCGAGATGGACTTCTGGATAATGCACTGCATTTAGATGGTGTGTGTGCTTAGTCTCTAAAGAGATCTGTGAGAGTTTCTCAGTGTTTCCTTGTTTTTCATGGCACTGACACTTTTTAGAATAGGTAGATATTTTTCAAGTCCCTCAATTTAGGTTCTTCTGATGTTTTCTCATACATGTGTCATAAACTTTAGTTCATACTGATAACCCTGACTCTGATTTACCTCAAAAGTCATCCTAGACTCCTCGACCCCCACTTTGCCTAGTTGTAACTTCTTTATCTGATAATGGCAATGAGAAACTGACTCCATATACCTATAATTTGTTTTTCCAAACTTAGTATACACATAAAGTAATTCCAGAAATGTTACCTCTTGCCCCTCTGAGAAGCAAATTTATCATCTAGAGTCTGGTACTTATGTATAGTTATTTTTGCCTCTGGTCTTACGGCATCTAGTCAAAATACTGTTTGCCAAAGTTATTAAATCAGCTCCTTTTTGCCCAAACTTTCTTCTGTTATGTGATTGTACTGTGGTAAATTGTTGTATAAAGTAAAATAGTGATTCAAGGGTACTATTTCCAGGTTTCTTGCATTACTGATTTGTAATGCCAGCTTTCCTCTACAAAGCTTCTAAGTATGAATGAATCTTTCTTTTGCCCATTGGTATATTTGTTTATCCTTATGCCAGTACCATATGGTTTAAATAAAACTTGATAAAAAGTCTGATATCTGATAGGATATATTTTTCTTTCTTCTCAATATTTTAGTTTTATGAATTTGAAGAACACTTTAATTTTTATGACAACCCCAATTTAGGTATTGATAGGATTCATTTTATAAATATTGTCATCTGTATTGTATTGTTTGCCATCCATTAAAGATAGCATATTCTACATTTCAAGTCTGCCTCGATGGCCTTCCATACCATTTTAAAAGTTTTTCCATTATTCTTTCCTGACTTTTGTTAATTGTATTCTCAGTTGCTTTACAGTTTTTATTTCTATTATAATAACCTTAAAAATGTCTGTTTCTTAAATGTTTCTAGTGGTTTATAGAAAAATTATTTTTGTGTAGTAAACTTTCACAAATGTATAAATTTGAAGTCACTAGTTGTAATAATTGGTAGGTTCTCATGGATTTGTTTATGAATCTATAACACATTAAGTGAACAATAGCCATTTTATTTCTTTTATTCTAATCCTTAACTCAGTCTCTCTCTCAAGTTCTGTCCTATTGTATTACCTAAGTTTTCTCATACAGTGTTGAAGAGGATGATAATAGCAGGCATCCTTGTCTTGCTCCTAACTTTTGAGATATCTTCTGACATCACCGTTATATGTGATTCTTTTTTTTTTTGACAGATATCTTTTACCAGTTAAGTTAAATTTCTTCCTTATTCACTATGATTTTTTTAAATTATGAATTACTAAACTTTAAGCAAAGTTTTTTTATACACATGTGAATATGATCACTTATTTGACCTTGAAATTTTGTGGCTCAGTTTGGTGAATTACATAAAGTAATTGGCCAAGCTTAAGACGTGTTCTATTGCTGTGATTAAATTATACTTGGTAATGATTTTCCCTAATTATTTTTATACATTCTTGAATTCATTTTGCTAATAATTCATTTGATTTTTTCATTAAAATTCAAAAGTAAAATTGTCCAGCAATGTTTCTATTGCAGTTTATATCTGATTTTGGCACAAGATAATACAGTTTTCAGAAAATTTCTTGCATTACTATCAAAGAGTAAAATCAGGCATCTCTGGTCTTTCTTTTAGGGACTCCAACATAGGGAAGACAGATCTGTACCTGATACACAAACAATTTGAGGAGCGTGTGTGTGTTTCAGAGACAGAGAGGGGGAGAAGGGGAGAGAGGGAGACAGGAGCTGATTTAGGAAGGTATGAAATAATGACAAAAAATAATAGAAACATAGTAGAAATAAAGGAAGGAAAGATCAAGAGAGAAACAAAACAACATTTTTTCAACAGAATCATCCAGAAATCATTTTTAAGTGAATTCTGGGTTTATTACCTACTGAAGGTATACCTTCAGTAAAGAGAAAGAGAAAACCTGTCAAGAAATCACGCTGGGGGATACACTGTATGAAAACATTTTAAAGTCATTCCTCCACCATTGAGTAGAACTCTCTCATAAATAACTTATTATTTTCAGTTAAATACATTATTTTAAGATTGTAGTTGCCTTTTTAGCACTCTTTGGCAAAAATCCTTTATTAGCCCTTTGAATTTGTACTTGGTCAACTCCCAGTGACTTTGTAACAATCTGCTCCTGATAATTTGCTGAAAAATAGTGACCCAATGAACATTTATCTTCCTTAATTATCCACAGAATAAATTGAGATTCAAAGTCATTGCTTTGAAATCTATAATATACATTATTTCCAAAAAAAAAAGGAAGGAAAGAAAGACAAGGGAGGACTGAGGAAAGAAACAAGCTGTGTCCCTTTGACTTGAAGCTAATATGTTTTAAATCTAAAAATACAGAGAATAATTATAACAAGTAATAAAGTTGTTTAATTTTTTAAAAACCTCCATAAAATTACTAAAATCTTGATTTAATCAAATTAACTTATCTATCATATTCTTATTATATAACTTTCCTTGAAGAATAATATGTAGGAAATTTTTTTTATTTTCCACCAGTAATTAATGTCACCTTGGCAAAACATCTATATTTGGCCATTAGACAGAAGCATTTATGGATGTCAATCTGGTATGCAGTAGATGCTCAAAAAGCAATAGGAGATTCAGACTCTGTTCCATAGTTCACAATCAGATTAGACATTCACAATCTATAGTTTTGTTAAGAACTTTTAGAAAATACAACAAGAAGTACAACAGATACAAGGAATGTTTGAAGGTCAGAGAATAGGCTTCTTTTCCCTTGTGGTTCTTTTATCTCAAACCTAGTGTCACCTTTCTGAAGTCTTTAATATGTGATGGATGTCTTTCACAATGAAGTAATGGTAATAGCTGTTACTCAGCTATTAAACTTTACTATATATCTACTACTGAGTGGGATCACTTGTATGTATAAATGGGGGCTGCAATAAAAACTATTTAAAAATATACAGTTTAAAAAATATATATTTTATTTTTGGCTGCATTGGGTCTTTGTTGCTGTGCACGGGCTTTCTCTAGTTGTGGCAACTGGGGGCTACTCTGTTGCGGTGCGTGGGCTTCTCATTGCAGTGGCTTCTCTTGTTGTGGAGCATGGGCTCTGGGTGCGTGGGCTTCAGTAGTTGTGGCTCACAGGCTCAGTAGTTGTGGCCCATGGACTTAGTCGCTCTGTGACATGTGGGATCTTCCCAGAGCAGGGCTCAAACCTGTGTTTCCTGCATTGGCAGGCAGATTCTTAACAACTGTGCCACCAGGGAAGGCCCGTAAAAATATACAGTTTTTAATAAAAAGAATTGTCTGACCTTTGGGAGTCCCTTTGCAGAAATAAGCTATTACATAATTATTACATATATAAGGACAGTATATATAGCAAAGATACCATGAGAGAGCAAAGAGGAAGAATTCTTGTTTATATGAGCAGTCAAAGTTTTATTAATAAAAATGAAAACAAGAAATGTAGGGTGTTAGGTGTTATATAGAAGAATGGTTTGATAAACTTTGCCTGCTCTATTGCAAAGAAAAATAAATGAGAGAGAAGTTAAAAATAGGTAAACAAAGACATGTAACATATCCTGTCTTGGATTTCAGTACTCAACATTAAAATCAATACTTACCACAAATACATCTGTGGTTTCTAATATGCTTCACCTATAATTAAAACACAAGTTTATTAGTAAACTGGTTTGTTTGGCCATTTCTATATGATAAATGTGTAATTTTTTGAACTATAATTTGGTGATTTTTAAGACGTGGAAACAAAGTAGACACAAATTTAATATGTTAAGTAAGTTAAATAGTAAGTTGCATATTTTCACATGAAGTAATAAAGAGAAGAAAAATGGAGCCAACTATGGAAATATACTTTTATAATGCAGTGGGTGCCTAAAATGCTTTGCACTCTTAAATGTTGTTTAGTAAGGGATGTCAGTCAAAAGACCCATGTCAAAGGGAAATATAGGGGTACTGCAGTCCTTTAGTTAGTTCCACAGGACGGGTTCTACAGTACCTCTATAGGTTTGTTTATATGGAACACTCTAAAGATTTGGTTTCTTTTATATTTCTGTGCATGTCTGGGTCTTTTATATTTCAGGATTGCAAGCTATGATTAGGATTAGTTTCTTAAGAATGTGATAATGACATAGCTTTGGTAAGTATGTAATAATGTGACTAGCAGCTGTAAGGTGACATTCAGAGTAAAATAATGAGTTTCAGAACCTTATAATTGTTACATACCTCACACAGTGATCATAAAAGCTTTCATGTATGAAAAAGGTGTTTACCTCCTAAGGAAAATAACCTGCTATAAAATAATATTTGAACTTAAATATCAAGTCTGGAAATCTCTGTGAAAAGCAAGATCCTAGACACAGTCCTGTTTCTCTCATAATTTCTCATCTTGAAATAATGCCATTTGCAGCAATATAGATGGACCTAGAGATTTTCATACTAAGTGAGGTAAGTCAGACAAAGACAAATATCACATGCTGTCACTTATATATGGAATCTAAAAAAATAATACAAATGAACTTATTTACGAAACAGGAACAGATTCACAGAGATAGAAAATAAATTTATGGTACCAAAGGGGAAAGGGGTAGGAGGGTTAAATTAGGAGTTTGGGATGAACAGAAAAACACGACTATATATAAAATAAACAAAGACATTGTGAGCTAGGTGTGCTACTGTAATTGAAATGATGGTATTTGGTAATTTTTGTTTACTTTTCTAACTCGGATTTAACCCAACTAGCCTCTCATCACATTTGGCAGAAAGCCCAATATTAGTAATTTCTCAGGGCCCCCTTTCCAACACAAACCTTGGGATTAAGTATTGCAGGAAATGTGGGAGCTGAACTTCCATTGTTCAGTCCATCATGGTCATTGATGAACTGCTCACTGCTCAAGCCGAGTTAACCTCTTCCAAAGCAGGGAGCCCCATAAACATTAAATGCCTACTTCCTCACTGACAAGGCAGGTTGCTGACCCTCAGTTGTGGCTCATAAGGGTAAGAGGCATAGTGTTCAGATCGCAGGTGTCTATACGTTACTCCCTCACAGGTACTCTGCATTCTCTGGTTGCAGTGAAGGAATTTTTTTTAAAGACCTGCTTTTCTAAGAACCTTCTTACTTCTCCCTTAACCTTAACATTTACTTCCCTTTCTTTTTGTAGTTGAATTAATTTCCTTCTCCCTTGAAGTACTGAAGCCATTCTAGGACATGGCAGAACACCAAATACTCCTTTCAGGTTCTAGGGAAGTCCAGATATCCAAGACCAAAAATGTGGCTGCTCTGAAGAGAAGTAATAAGTAAAAGAAAAAAAAAATGTTATTATGCACAGTAAGAAGAACCAAACAAATATCAAGTTTTCAGAATATTTTCTGGAAAAGTTAGTCAACAAACACTGCTTGTATTTTTATTTTATTTTCGTTTTGGTAAGCAATCAAAATGGACAGTCTTAGGACCTAACAAGGGAATATCCCTTCTAGAAAAAATGTTAACATTCAAGGAAAAGGATTCATCAAAAATATGGAAAAGAGAGGCAGAAGTATTCAGTTTGCCTTGAAAAAAAATGCTTGTTCAGTCAGTGCAGGCTTTTACCTTAAATTGAGTGGTCTTAACAGCAGGCATTTATTTCTCAAGGTTTTAGAGCTGGGAAGTCCAAGGTCAAGGTGCTGGCATACAGTGTTTGGTGAGAACTACTTCCTGGCTTGTAGACAGCTGCCTCTCTCTGTGTGCTCACATGGCCTTTTCTCAGTGTATGCTCCTAGAGAGAGAGCTCTCCTGTCCCTTCCTATTCTTTTTTGTCCCTTTTTAAAATTATAGTTGATATATAATATCGATTTCAGGTGTACAACAGAGGGATTCAATATTTTTACAGATTACACTCCATGTAAAGTTGTTATAAAATATTAGCTGTATTCCTGTACTGTACAATATCCTTGTAGATTATTTATTTTATACATAGTATTTTGTAGCTCTTTATCCTTTATTCAGTCTTTCCCTTCCCCCATATCTCTTCCCACTGATATCCCACTGGTAGTTTGTTATCAATACTAGTGCATCTGTTTCTGTTTTGTCACAGTTTATTGTTCGTTTTATTTTTTTTTATTCCACATATAAGTGATAACATACAGTATTTGTCTTTCTCTGTCTGACTTATTTCACTAAGCACAATTCATTCCAAGTCCATCCATGTTGTTGCAAGTAGCAAAATTTCATTATTTTACGGCTGAGTAATATTCCATTGTGTATATACATTCACCACATCTTCTTTATCCATCCATCTGTTGATGAACACTTGGCTTGCTTCCGTATCTTGACTGTGGTAAATAATGATGCTATGAACATTGGGGTTGCATGTATCTTTTCAAATGAAGGTTTTCATTTTCTTTGGATATACGCCAAGGTGTGCATATACCAGGAGTAGAATTGCTGGAACATATGGTAATTCTATTTTTAGTTTTCTGAGGACCTTCCATACTGTTTTCCATAGTGGCTGAACCAATTTACATTCCTACTAACTGTGCACGAGTGTAGCCTTTTCTCCGTGTCCTCACCAACATTTGTTATTTGTGATCTTTTTGAAGATAGCCTTTCTGACAGGTGTGAGGTGAGATCTCATTGTGGTTGTTGATTTGCATTTCTCTAAGGACAAATGATAGTTGAGCATCTTTTCATGTGTCCGTTGGCCATCTGTATGTCTTCTTTGGAAAAATGTCTATTCAGGTCTTCTGCCCTTTTTTTTTTTTTTTTTTTGCATCGTACGTGGGCCTCTCACTGTTGTGGCCTCTCCCGTTGCAGAGCACAGGCTCCGGACGCGCAGGCTCAGCGGCCATGGCTCACAGGCCCAGCCGCTCCGCGGCATGTGGGATCCTTCCGGACCGGGGCACGAACCCGTGTCCTCTGCGTCAGCAGGCAGACTCTCAACCGCTGCACCACCAGGGAAACCCTTCTGCCCATTTTTATATTGAGCTGTTTTTTGTTTCGGGGTTTTTTTTTTGGCCACACGCAGCTTGCAGGATCTCAGTTCCCTGACCAGGGATTGAACCCAGGCCACAGCAGTGAAAGACCAGAATCCTAACCACAAGGCCACCAGGGAACTCCCCATTGGGTTGTTTTTTGATACTGAGTTATATGAGCTGTTTATATATTTTATATATTAACCCCTTATCAGATAAATCATTTGCAAACACTTTCTCATCCTCAGTAGGTTGTTTTTCATTTTGTTGATAGTTTCCTTTGTTGTGTAAAACTTTAAATAGGGTCTATTTGTTTATTTTTGCTTTTGTTTTCTTTGCTGGAGGAGATAGGTTCAAAAAAAAATATTGCTACATCTTATGTCAAAGTGTGTTCTGCCTACATTTTCCTATGAGTTTTAAGGTTTCCAGTCTTATATTTAGGGCTTCAATCCATTTTTAGTTTATTTTTGTATATCGTGTGACAAAATGTTCTAATTTCATTCTTTTACATGGAACTATTTACTTTTCCCAACACCACTTATGGAAGAGACTGTATTTTTCCCATTGTATATTTTTGCATCCTTTGTTATAAATTAATTGACCATATGTGTGTGGGTTTATTTCTGGCCTCTCTATTCTGTTCCATTGATCTGTGTGTCTGTTTTTGTTCCAGTACCATTCTATTTGGATTATTGTAGTTTTGTAGCATAGACTGAATTCAGGGAGCTTGATACCTCTAGCTTTGTTCTTTTTTCTCACAATTGCTTTGGCAATTTGGGGTCTTTTGTAGTTCCATATAAATTTTAGAATTATTCATTCTAGTTCTGTAAAAAAAAATATTGTGGATATTTGGATAGGGATTACATTAAATCTGTGTGTTGCTTTTAATAAAATGGATGTTTTAACATTATTAATTCTTCCAATCCAAGAACATGGGAGTATCTTTCCATTTCTTTGCATCGTCTTCAGTTTCCTTCATTAATGTTTTATAGTTCTCAGTGTATGGGTCCTTAACCTCTCCAAGGCCCTCCTGCAGTCCTATAGCTTTTTATTTTTTTCCTGTTGCCCTCTTAGTTCTCTAATTTTTATTTTTGCATTTTGAACCTATTAAGATTTTCTTCTTTTAATAAAATCTGAGTCTTGCAAATACATGCATTTCTCTCCAAACTTTTATTTCTAACAAGAGCTTTTAAAATGTGTCTTAAATATCAATTCCAAACAATTTTTTTTTTCTTTTAAGCATCACCTTCTTTCTTCCTGATCAATAGATACTACTGGCTCTATGAGCTCAGAGATCACATTGTAGCAAGAAATTTTTCTGGAAATACAAACTTTATTCAATGGAAATCATCCAACCATCCAATAGAGGAATGAAAAATAAATTGTTATACATATTCAGCAGTTAAAGTGAGTGAAGTAGATCTATCTTTATCTCAACATAGACATGTCAGTGTCTAATGTTTAGTGAAATTATGTTTCTGAGGAGACAAATATAGTTTTAGCTGCATGATGGATTCATGGACATTTTTCTATTTTTTACATTATTATCAATATTCTCAATGTTTGAAAGGTTTCATAATATTTTTTAAAAGAAAAATTACCCTCAATTTAATGTTCAAAATATTAGCCTTCAACACAGGGTATATATTTGACTTGGGAATTAAAATGAAATCTCTCGAGCAAGGTCTGTCTCATATGATTGACCTTCTTTATATCACTAAACAGGTGTCATGCATATAATACTTTATTTGTTTATTCATTGAATAAACATTCATCAAATGGTGGTATAAAGATGCCACATTGATAGTGCATTTATCAATGTAGTTGTACTTATGTGTATAAATAAACACTCACTAATTTAATAACATTTTACCTTGAAAAATAAGTAATATAAATTTTATTGAATCTCATGTTGTGTTAATTTTTCTGCTCAGTTTTTAAAGACCTTAAATCACTAGTGCTTTATTTAGAAATCTATGGCTATTGGAAAGACTGAGTTTGCATAGAGTGGAGCTTTTAAGGGGGATAAAAAAATATTTACAGGGAGCAAAACAAAAGAGAGGGAGTTGTTTCTCACAAATAAATTATCAAAAGTGTCTTCCCCCATTCCCAAACCCTGCCCCACTCTCACTTGTAGTCAAATCATGTGTATGCCTCATTATTTTATCAGTTCCACAGGGTAATAATTGCTGAAGTGAAGCTGTAACCAAAGTTCCTGAGTACTTCAGTAAAGAAAATTAAATTTTTCTTCTGTAGGTGAAGGAATATTTTTCTAATAGGACACTATTTTCCTTAAAGATTGGGGATGGTTTTAACAACAAAGATAACAGAGAGTGTGCCTTTCTTTTCTCTCCATTGCCACCAAAGACGACATGGCTGTGAGACTGAGTACTAAAGCAGAACGGCGAATAGATAATCCATTTTCCTTATGATTTTCATCAGGCCCAATCATTCTTCCCACCTCCCACACCCAAGATTCTGCTATAAGTTAAAACTGATTTTGTTTAAAGCCCAGTCAAGAGTGAAAACATAAAGGTGGGCGTCTGCTCCACCCTGATCATGTTTTGGGCTGTGCAAGCAAGAGTGAAGGAGAATTAGGCAGAGTCAGTACTTATTGCATTGAACTCAAATTGGCTTCTGGGGTGACTATGTTTAGCGAACTTTTAATTTCTTGAAACCATGAATGACTCAGTATGTGTGCATGTGTGTGTGTGTGTTTGTATGCGTTTTTGGTGGGTAGACACAGCCATGAGTGGTAAGCCCTGAGAAGGGAGTCAGTGGTGATGACAGCTTACTTGGACATGTTCAGGCCTGTCCCTACACCCCAAGCAATTTTCTCCCTCCACCCTCATCCCCACACTTGTGCCATGAAGTAGAAAAATAGATCTGCTCATAAGGTAGATTGTCATTCTATCCCAGACTTTATTTCTTCACATATCTGTATGAAGGGTAGACTTACGCCACTTCCTAGGGCCTGACTCAATAATTCTATCATTTCCACTGGAAAACACTTAAAGGACATCTACTCAACAAGGGAGACTTATGGCATTCTTTAAAAAAAAATTACTCATGATACGCAATCTTGGGAGAGCTTCCCCAGTTCAAACACCTAATATTGCCAGTGCTTCAGGCAAAAATGTGGTTTCTTGTTTAAAGATACTAAAAAAAACCCAAAAAAACAAAAACTATCGACGAGTAAGAATCCAGTCTCACCTAATTTTCTACTATATCAATTGAAGCAGACTTCACAAAATTCAATAATCATGGTGATTTGGTTTTATTTTATGAAAACATGTAGAGAAAAACAATGTAAGAACTGAGAAGGAAATAGTTTTAATTCAGGCAACTCTCCAATGAAGCACCATAGAAGAATAACAGTGTAATTAATGTATTTTTTGACTAAGATTATTATACTTGATTTTGTTGTATAAATCTCAGCCTATGATAAGAATTTCTTAATCTCTACTCATGATTATTCCTCTACACAAAAAATGAATGTGTTTTTTCATGAAAGAGCAAATTTAATTTTGGCCCAGGGAGATACAACTTGTTAATCTTTCACTGTCAGGTGAATTCAGATACAATTTTTGGAAAATGATGATGGTGTTCTGAAAGCTGCCTGGCAAACAGAAACCATCCCAGCATTTTCGGAATAAACATATCAATATCTGACAATGCAGGCTGTTAGGACTCTCTCTGACTTTGGTTTTAGAAAATTCTGTCAAAGCAAGCAATAGCCTTAGTCCTGGTCTCCAATACATTCTAGGTAAATGCATTCATAGCAAGAGCCTATGTGACTTTATTTGAGGAAGGAGCAAGAGCATGTCCTCTTCCTGATTTGAAAAACTAGGAGCAGCTAGAGATCGGCATTCCCCTTTCCCAAGTCATCTACCCCTGACCAGGCAAAGCTATTAAAGTATTTCTTTTAGACACTGGAGCAGGGATTGGCAAACATTTTCTCTTTATAAAGGGTTGGATAGTAAATATATAGACTTTATAGGCTACTTGGTCTGGGTCACAACTATGCAGTGATGTGTGCTGTTGTACTGCAAAAGCTGCTATTTACAATATGTAAATGAATGGGCAGGGCTGTGTTCCAATAAAACTTTATTTACAACAGCAGAATGTGGACCATCCAGGGTTTACTGACCTCTACTCTAGAGCACTGGCTTATCTTTTAGGTCCTATCTCAAGTCAGCTATATAAACAATTTCCTAAAAACAAGAAAAAAAAAATTGAAGAAGTCTTCACTACCCACATTTTGCACTCCTTTTCCTAGATTTGATTTCCAGCCAAAACTATAACATCAAGGTGGGAAGTATTTCTCACCCTGGCAAGAAGTAGTCCCCTGTTCTTTCTGGATGTGAATATGGGTTAAATTTGAAAGACAACTGTGAAATAAAGGACTTGAAGTAAAATGTGGCTCATAGAGGCTGACTGCATGAATTAACTATGTTTAGAGCTTGCTTGGGCAAAAAGGACAGAATCAGGGACTGAATCATTGGTGCAAGTAATGGCTGATCCTCATTACTCCAGTGTGAAGTGCCAGACATAGGACTCCTTTCTTCAATCATATGTAATGGAGAGGGGCTCTGCAATAGTTGCACATACTCGGCTGAGAGGCAGGCTGGCTCTCAGCAAGGGCTGCCAGGGAAAATAAATGGTTGGTTTAAGAAGGGACTGAGAATAATCATAAGAATACTATTGTAATATTTACTAGTTAATGAACAACTGTATTAGGCACTATGTGAACATAACCGCATTTAATTTCAGAATTGCTCTTCCAACTGAATATTTAGAGATCCCATTATGTGAAGGAAAGAGGACTTAATGGTACCAAAGCCTTGATTTCAATAAACCAAAAGGAGATGATGAACTTAGGCTGTATGTACGTGAGTTACAACAAATTCAAGGTGGTGAATAGTACAACTGTGCTATTCAAAATCTGACAGTGACTGGGACCATGACAATAATTCATCTTACAGAGTCTATCATCCTAGCAAACAGCTGAAGCAGAGGACAGGGATGCTGAGGGGAAAGGAATTTGCATGGGCTATAAATTCAGATGAAAAATCCAGCTCTATTAGTAACTAGGCAGTTACATAACTATTTTGGATGGTCCATGGATTAGGGTAACCAAATGTCCCAGTGTCTTGGAATGTGAGACTTTCAGTGCTAAAACCTAGAAAAGTTCCTAGCAAACCAGGAAGGGTGTTATGGGTGTACAGGTGTTTGGGGCTTACTAGAGGCTCATGAGCAGTGCTGTGCTGAAGTTGGTTCATAAGTGCTTGTGAGAGTCCATTGTGAAATTTTCAGAAATTTTGCAGGCCATTTTTTAAAGAACTATTATTAAAAATTAAATTATATAAATTAAAATTAATTATATAACATATCAATATGCAAAAGTTACTGCTTTCTAATTTTAGAGTTGTTTTTCTCATCTATAATTGTGGGGTTATTTATTGTATCAATCCGTATGGTAGAAATATTGATACTACAAAATTGAGGACTACTGTGTATCTTTTCCCACTGTGCATTCGGTGACATCATGCTGGAAGCTTGAAATAGGAAGAAAGGTGCTTTGTTTCTCTAGAAAATGGTAGGGGCAGTGTTCATAATGCAGATTAAACTTCCAAGTGCGTGGTGTCTGTAGCTGTTATATTGTGTATAGCACACACACAAAAGAGGAAATATTCTTCAGTATTTGAGAACTCTTTTCAGTAAAAAGTAGCCTACATCATTGACAAATGAGTAAAGTTCAACATGCTTATGATTTCACTATCATTTTACTCATTAAAGAAAAATATCAACCAGCATTCATGTTGCAACTACACTGGCTCATCAACTGAAATTATAAGTTGGCAACAAATCCAAAAGGTTGGCAAATATCAACTGAAACAACCTGTGAGAATTAATTGGCTATATGGAAATGACAATAATGAATACATTTTACTATTACTTGTAGATTGTGTGCTACACATCCTTTACATTAGTACAATTTTATGATACATGTCTGTATATCCATATCTGTAGGTCTGTAGCTGTATATGTTTTTTAAATTTTTTTGCCAGAGAGCCAGTTGTTAACTATTTCCTAGTACACTACTGCTCATAAATTCAGATATGTATAGCAGCAGCAAGAAAACCCAAGACTCTAGTAGCTAGTGAGTTTGAGTTTGTACTGGCTGCTTTGTTCAAAACTGATTGAACTCTGGGTGTAGCTGTGTCTGGTATTACATGTGTGTGAGAAGAAAAGGTCTTGCAAAGAAAGTGTTGATGACAAGTAACACAAGAGACGGCCCTCTTTGTGGTGCTCATGCTCTTCTTTCTTCCCTAGTACATAATTATGTTCTGAAGTGATACTTAATTGCCTAAAAGTCTTCTGTGGTTAAAGCCATTTGTGCCACAGTGTAGGCCACTTAGAATGTAAGTTCTATGAAAAGAGAGACTGAGATTATTTTTTTCCTTGATGAATTCGCAAGATAGATAGTAGGTTCTCAACACCTATGTGTTGGGTGCATGAATACATAATTAAATGAGTAAATTCAATGTTATCATCCTTTCTTAATGCTACAACCCATGATGTCTCGTTTCCTAAGGTTTATTTAAGAGGACAGGGGTAGCAGTAACATTACCATGCTGGCTTACTATTATCCACTTACATTAGAACTGGGCTCCCTACCTACCTGTAAGGACAGAGCCAAGGTCTTGGTCTGGGGTTGGAAGTGTCCAGCTTTGAGAATAACTTTTCTTTGCACTTTTGTATTTACACGTAAAATCTTTGCATTTTTCTCCAAAGAGCAACACATTTTTATTACCCTAATAGATCCATTAAGAGTACATTACCTCACTTTTCCTCTGTAAATCTTTGAATAAGACTGGTGTTCTAATTAAATATACTTTGTTTGTCCTATAAGAACTTATGCACATACACTTGGCATGTCCTCCAAGGTTTCCTGTAACCCAGTTTGAGAAGTTTTACACAGCTACTAATAAAATCCTCTAAGAATAATTTATGCAAATAATAGAATATTCCTCTAAAAGGTCTTACATGTTAGGTAAAAACAAATAAACCAATAGATATTCCCTCCACCATCATGGTTAAAGAAAAGACCAAAACATTAATAAAAATACAAAATATTTTAATGAAAAATCTATTTTTTAGGGTGTTTAAGGACCATACCAAATGTGAATTATATTTTTTATTTTACTTTATTCAAAGAAATTAATTATAATATTCTGTGGGATCTGTTAGTTACCTATTAAAATAACATTTTAAATTCATTGAATGCTTTACATTATTTTTATTCTTTACTCAATTTAATTGCTTAAAAATTTAAACTAAACAACTAAGGAAAGAATGTGATATAAAGTTAGTATGACAATATATTCCAGAGCCAGTTACTGACATTCTTGATGATAAAATTAAACAATATTTCCACAATAGTCTTACGCTCTTGTCTTTTTGATAATCATGATTTTCTCAATGATTTTTGGAAGCAAGTTGTGCCAGGAATAGCAGATGAGTCATCACAAGCACAAGTAACCTAGATTATTTCTTAGCACAAATTTTCTTTTTCTCCACTGACTTGCTGGTGTGAAATCCTAGTTGTAGGCAACCATATCATTTAGGGCATTTCCATGCTATCCAGCAGAATTCCCTTTTAAAACATGTTTTAGAGGACTCAATTTTTTGTGTTTTTGAGGCACAAGAATTAAAATTGCCTCAAAATCATAGAGCCTTTTGAAGCTCAAAGACGTAAAACTGTCCTCAGCTCACTGATGCGTCCATGTGTATGATTTTAAAATTTCATTAAAACTGGATTAGCAAGCTTTATCTTTTCATAATTCACCTGACTTTTTTTGACTGAAAACTTGCCTGGAGTCATGTTTGTCCCATGGAATGAGCAGTCAGTACCATCCACTCTCAAATAAATTATCCAGAAAATACTGAAAACAGTGTGAACCAATAATCTGTTAGCCCAGAGCAATTGCAATAAATGACATAAATTTTCAGTAAGAAAAATAATAGTTATAAAAATTAAATGTAACCTGAAAGCTCTTTTGGAAAATATTACAAAATAAAAATCCTTTCCATCTCTTTCCAAATACCCAGTCCTAAGGAAAACCATAGAGGCAGGATATTTATACAATGATTTCTGTAAACTATAATTAAATCACTATTTCCAGAGCTATTTGTTGAATCACAGAAAGAGATATATAGAGTCTAGAGAGACCATTTATTTTTATTTATTTTTTAAAATTAAGAGACTTTACTTTTTAGAGCAGTTTTAGATTTAAGAAAATTGAACAGACCAAAGAGCTTGGAATTAAGTGTTTACACACTGGTAATACATCATCGAAAACCAAGTTTTTTTTTTTTTTTTTTTTTTGGTTTTGTCTTTTTTCCCCTCTTTGGAAATACAACACTAAGAACTACTGAAATGATTTCTGAAGATTTTTTTATTTGCAGCATATGCTGTTCCTTTCCCTGAATTTAGCTGATATTTCCAGGACCATTTTTCTGTTTACCATCATCACCATCCAACCACCACTGGAAACTCAGAAAAAGCTGATAAATTGCAAGAAATGTCACAAAAGAAAATCATGACATGATTGAAACTGCAGTAATCTATTTAAATAAAATTCACACTTTCTGATTCTAAAATGTTTTGATAGGGGCATCACGAAAGCCAGAACACAGTGAAATCTGTCTCAATTTAATGTGATGTCTATAAAAGTAGTGTGATGTTTCTTAGCAGTTGATTAGAGAAATACTTGCAGTCAACTTTTAAAAATGCATATATTTCTATAGATTCTTATAAGATTCCCCTGAGAAACACATAATGAAATATTTAATTATTTACTTAATTATGTGCTTGTGTGTATGCGAGAAAAAGATAGTATTTGTATTATCTATAAATAATCTTAATGGTTTGATTTTTATACAAATATTTTCAATAACAAAATCAAGACTAAGTTTTTACAATAAAATTCTCTTTTGGAAAGTATTTTACTATGTTTTCTAATTTAAAATATTGCAAAGTTTAAGTAATGCTTGATTTCCAATAAATTTAAACAAATTCAAGCAAACACTGTCAAATTTTATATTAAAAAAATAACCTCAAAGAGGAAATGATCAATGATCCTTAGCTCCAAACTTCTTATCCAACCCTCTTTTTCACTGTGGCTTTTTCCATCTCTAGACTCAACTCTATCCAGACCTTCCCTATTTTTGTCCATTCCTACACTTCCCACCATCTACCCATTTGAGATTCCCTCAACTTTGTTGTAAGAAAACCTTTTGTTTGTCAAGTTAAAAACAAATGCACAACATAAAAGTTGTGGGTTAAGTTTTACTCGGGGACATTACTAAGGACTGTAGCCTGAGAAGCAGCCTCTCAGTAGGTCTGAGGGGTCTGCTTCAAAGAGGTAGGAGAGGGGCCAGTATATACATGAATTTTTTGGCTGAGAAATACATGTAGTCAAGCAGACATCTTGGCAAAATATTACTACTAATCACAAAGAACAGATACCTCGAGTTAATGATTTTAGTGCTTTTCTATGTATGGGAAGATACAGGAATCTGGGGTAATTGAAATTCTTCCTCAGATATGCATCTTAACTATGTATGGGCCTGTATATCCAAAGCACAGAATGTTTAATCCTGTTTTTCATCTTAAATTCCCCTCAGATTGCACTGGTGGTGGAGGTGACTGACTGCAGTAGGTTGTGACTTAACTTCTTGTATAATAGGATGATGAGTGACACTCTTTGTTAATTTTGTTTACAGCTTCCCCTCTTTTGGTCATAACTTTGATCAAGGTTTAGGAGACATTTCATCACCAATTTGTCCTATAGCATGGGGAAGGCTTATTCCTAGGTCAGGGGAGAATTTAGTTGATAGGCCATTCATGTGCTGTATTTGGATTAAGCCCTGTTAGTAAGCTAAACATTCTCTAAATCCTCTGTCTTACTAGTCTTTTGTGATCCAGAAAATGTTGTCTCTTGTTGCTTCTTCCCATATCTAGAGTTGCACTATTACAATTAATTTTACATAGAGCTATATATGTGATCAATTGCTTCAAGGTGTTTAACCATCATTGATTTTGTCAGAGACCTGGTTACACATTGTATAATGCAAGAAACAACGGTCTTAGAAAATGGACAGGATATAAGGAACATAACTAGTAGCATTAATAAGGTCATAAGTAGAGACTTAAGCCATGAGAATCCAGAACCAAACTAGCTCTTTAAAAGATCAAAAAATCACCAAGACTAAGAAGGGAATCACTTAAGGCAGAAATCTGTTTTCATGTGGGTCATTAAATGTGTTATATCAGAAGATTCATCTGGTATAAAGCACAGCATTTAGTTTAAATTGTGGTGGTGTTGTCTCCTTGAGATGTTGTAAGGATATTAAGAGCCATGCAATTTTGTAATACTGCTTTTCTCATCATAAAGACCTCAGAATTCAGTAGGCTAATAGCCTGATTACTATAATTTAAGGCCTGTTGGGTGAATTTTATTAAGACTTTGGTGTGGGTTATTATATCTTCCAATTCTACTGAAGGCAGAAAAATAGCTGCTAAATGTTCATACCAATGAAATACAGAATTCTTGATCCATCAGGCTTGTACTAAAGATAAGTTTGTTGGAGTCATATCTAAAGTGGCACACTTGTGGTCTTGAGTTCAAGGGAATCCTAAGGTATATCTTCCTATCCATACTGGTGGAAACCAGGGCCATAAAGCCATTGAGTTCCTTTAGGATTGACCTAGTATATCCCTGGTCACCAGACCCAGTCTGTTCCATACCAACTGCTATCTTTAAGGGAAATGATGTGTTGGTGTTTTTCATATAGCACCAACCTGATTTCCTAGCATAATTAGACTCATTATCTTTATTATGATTTAATTGTTCCCAATATAGGCAGAGGCTTTAAACTTAAATTACCATAGCCTGGTGTTAACCATATAAATCTATTCCATAACTGAAGGAGGGGCCCTCCTAATAATTGGGAAGTTTTATTCTTTGATTGGAATTTTGCTTGTTGTGCTCACTGAGCTTAAGTAACTTTAAAAGAAAATTCATATTTATGGCCAGCATCAGAGCAAGTATGATTTGCCAAGCAAGGGGATCATATTTAGTAATAGCAATAGTGGTCTGAAAACAACTACAGCTTCCTTCTAAAATAAATTTTCTAAGGGCCATCCAATCAGAGCCTTGGAGAGGAAAAATCCATGAAAATAAACAAGAAGGTAAAGGATATAGGTAATTGACCACAAACCCAACAATTGGATTGATATCTAAAATTTGCATAGATTGTGTCTATGATAGAAAAACATTTGCTATACTGTGCAAAAGTCCAAGAATCAGAAACACTATAAATAATCATTCAGGTTAGGTCCGGGATCTTGAGATAGCTGTCTACTTCTGATGTCATCTTCTTCTCATCCTGCTGTTGATGTTGTTTCTTCTCTTTTGAACATAGTTTTAAAGTGGGTTTGAAGTCAGCAGTCCTCTCTATAGACAAGTCCATTACAGGGGCCCTTTTAAGTTGAAACTTTGAATCCAAGAGTTAATCCTCTTCAGTTTTGTTATGCACAAGCTAGTTAAAATACCTAATAAGGGACTTTCCATTTATGCTGGAAATAATTGTCTTTTCTAGTATACATAATCCTGGTTGTAAGTCATGAGGCATCTGATCTTTATCCAAAGGTAGATTACTGTGATAAACCTTAGAAACAAGCTTAGAATGTCCTTTTAATAGTTCAATTAAACCCTACAACAATGCAACATAGTAACAAGGAACGATCTAGGAAGTGAGTCTTAGGCAGTAAATACCAAACCTCAAATACATTTAACAACATTAAAACTTAATATCCACAAAGGTATATTACTGAAACATAAGTTTTGTCACTAACATTACCCTTATTTCTGCAAAATAAAGGCTAATTTGTTAGCAAAATCAGTCTGGTTACAATAAACTTGGCTTAATTATTTACATAAATATAATCATAAATATAATTGATCATATAGATGCTTTTAAGTTGGCTTTGCTAGAACTTTTTATAAGGAAGCTCAGATTAAACTTTAAAAGGCGTCTCAAGACCAGGAAAGTCATACTAAGGATTTGTCATCAGATTCCACCTGTAATACTTACAGATTTGAGTGAATTCCTCTCTTCTCCAGAACCCCAAAATATCTTGAGATTCCTGTACCTGCCAAGAAATGGCCTTCCATAATTCACCTGATAAGGCTGCTGGGAACTCTGTTAGCAAAGTACCAGAATGTTTTTCCAAGGGGCTTTATGGCTCCATAAAGTCTATTTTAGCTCTTTAAAGCTGTCTGATTATATTTGATTTTTTGTATATTCTCAAATGTAACCTTCCAGTCAAAACTATAGTAATATAACCAATGTTTCCAATTGTCCTGTTATAAGGTGAACAGATCTTACTGAACTTATACAAATAACTATATTGCCATAAAAAAATAAGAATACTCAGATTTTTGAAATTCTGGAGGGATTAAGTAGAGAAAAAAGATAAAGGTTTCAATTTTGCTTGCAATGTCTTTCAACTCAATTCAAGGTACCTCTTTCTTGAACTGCCTGAAGTTCAGGGAAACCCTACTCCTCACAGCTAGGAGCTTATCCACCACCGAATAAAAGCTCAGGATCGTTAACCAGGATCAGAAATCCGACACCAGGAGAAACTTACCCAATCATTTGGACTCACCAAGGAGGCAGAGGGACATAAAGAGCCCTTGCTGGTACCAAGCCTCCGGATCCTCATAGTAGGCTAAGTAGAGAAATCTGCTCTGGGTCCCACCTAAGTCACAAAACTGTTGACTTAAAGAAAAATGCACATCATAAAAGTTGTGAGTTAAGTTTTATTCAGGGACCTTATTGAGGACTAGAGCCCAGGAAACAGCCTCTCAATAGGTCTGAGGGGACTGCTTCAAAGAGCTAGGAGAGTGGCCTATATACATTTTCTTTTCTTTTCTTTTTTTTTTTCTTTTTGGTGTGTGGGGGGGTGGGAAATACATGCTGTCAGATGTACATCTTGTTAAAAGAGTACTACTAATCACAAAGAAAAGATACCTCAAGTTAATGAGTTTAGTGCTTTTCTAGGTATGGGAAGATACAAGAACCTGGGGTCATTGCAATTCTTCCTTAGATATGCATCTTAACTATCTAGGGGCCAGTATATTCAAAGCACAAAATGTTTAATCCTGTTTTTCATCTTAAATTCTCCTCAGATTGCACTGACTTGGGGGTGGGTGAATGCAGTGGGTTGTGACTTAACCCTTTGTGTAATGGGATGATGAGTGACACTTTGTTCTTTTTGTTTACGTGTTATAAATGCTCTTCCTTCCATCACTTCTACTGTTTCCTCTCCCTTTATTCCTCTATTCTTACTGAAGTCACCAAGACATGTCTTAGATAGCAGGATAGTCCTAACCCAATAATTAATGATCTTAAACAGTATTTAATCACTCTTCATCCTATTCAGGATCCTTTCCCAATATTTTATATGAATAGACATAATGTGTCATGAGAACACAGCTTCAAGTCCTTCTACCAGAATTTCATGATAGGAATATTACTCACACAATATTAAGTTCCAGAGCTAAAATTAATCTTTCCCCTGCTAATTCCATTTTCCATACAGTAAAAGCCTAAGCAAGGAATCTTCTAATACCACCTTAGCTTAAGTGAGAAGTAAGGAGGTTTACCTAGTCTCAATGCCTATTAATTTTTAGAGTTTACATTACTAAAATTTTCACAAAATCAAATTTCCTCTTGAAACAAGTCATCCCACTCTTTTGTAATCTTTTGCCAAGGCTTTCTGTATTTGTCTCATATTTTCATTTCTTCTTGGCCACATGCTATTATCTTGATGACCGCAGCATCCCCACTGATGACCCACAGAACATGCAAGTTTCACAATCCTTCCTCAAGCCTAATGATACTTCATCTGATCTATTTCAACCATTTGTATACACAGCCAACCACTGAATTTTATTACGTGAAGGAATTTCACCTACAAAAATCACAAAGTCTTGGTAATCACAGCAAATTTAACCCATATTTCTCATGTTCTATTCTTTTCTTGTTGATTTTCTATTATTTTCCCTCTACTAATGTCTCAAAAGTTTCCAAAACTTTTTGGGGATTTAGATTTATTCCCGCAAGAGAAGATCTCAGTGTGTGGCTCTATTCAGTTGTCTTAAGCTTCCCTAAATTTCTGCTCTCCACCTAAGATTATTTTGATTTATCCCACTCTTTCCTTGGCTAACTCTTCAAATTGTGCTCTTGCTTGCCTGCTATTTTGTGCTTTAAGAAAATTTGTTCTGTCAGCACTCACTTTCTCTTACCTCTTCGTTAATTCCTCCTTCTGTGGTATAGTGATCCTGAGAACTTTGCTATGCTAAAATTTTTGTCACACCTGTAAGTGATAGAAAGACCAGAACCAGAGAAGAAAAGATGTCATTAGGTTAATGTTTGTTTGAATTGTATGGCTGGATATATATATCTCATGTGTCACCAGTTTACCTTATGACCTAAAATCTTACCATATATATCTACATATGAATCTATTTTGTAGATTGTGGGAACATTTTCATTAATGACAATTATCTATTTGGCCTCAGTTTTTTCAATAAAGGCATGTAGATGTAAAATTTGAAGGAATAAAATATTTCAGCATTACAAAGCTCCATGAGGGCAGGCCCTCTATTTAGTTGTTCTCTGCTATGTCATAAAGACAGACGCCACAGCAATCTTTCCTTTTCAAACTGTATCAAAGGAAAGGACTTAGGTTGGAAACAAGATAAATTGATTTCTCCATATCACCATGTAAATTAACCTTAATATATCTCTCCTTTTATATCCACTAATTCCTGTGTAATATGAAAATAGATAGATCTAATGCATGGGTCTTCATCAGGGCTTTTTTTTTTTTTTTTTTTTTGACAACCTTGCTTTAAATATTTATTTATTTGGGATATCTGCCTTGAGTTTTCCTGTGTTTGGTACACTAATATTTTCACGTTTCATAAGGATACAGGCAAAGAAAATAAAATGGCAATTCTCTTTTATTTATAGAAACTTCAAATAACAATTTGAAAATAATTTCTATGTTACTCGTAGGTATAAACTTAAAATTGGAAAACAAATTTTCCAAGGACGCTTCTATCTTTTCTTTTATAAATTTTATTTAGCTTTTTATCTTTCTAGTCAAATATTGGATCAATTTTTTAAAAAGGATTCCATTTTTTCCAGTTGAATTTTGATAGGCATTTGGTTAGTAGCAAGCAAATAAGGCTTTTTTTTTTTTTTTGAGGAAATATTTAACAAGCTCTGGGGCTAGCACTATGCTTGTAATTTTGAATCCACAGATTATGGCACAGATATTGTCTTTAATAGAAAGGATGCTCTGGATAGAGTTCAATAATACACCAAATGCTTCAGAGAAAGTATCTTATAATCCTCTGTCTTTGCTGTATAGTTAACAATTTATCAAGGTATTAGGGCTACTTTAAAGGTGAATTGATTTTTATCTTCAAAATGGTATAAGAGAAATGATTGATGTTAGTATATAGAGCTGAGTTCCATATACTCTGTCCCTTAGGGCAAAGGGAAATCTGTACTACAAAAGCCTTATAGTGGAGGCATCACCTGTAAAGATAACTGAGTGTGTGGAGTGAATTCAAAGGAAGGAAGGAAAAAGACAAGAGGTATATGGGCACGTGAGATAAAAGTTGAGATTGATATATGCGTGAGAAGCAGGAAGAAATATTATGAGATTGAAGGTAATACTGTATAAAGAATTAGAGTTAGAAACCCCAGTTTTAGGGAAAGTTATTTAGCACCTATTTGTGAGTATGTTTTCTTCTCTATAAAATAGAAGTAATATGTTTGTTGTGATGATTTATAAAAATAATAATTTAGCATCATCTTCATTATGGGTTTATGGAAAGCACAGTTGAGAAGAGTGGTCCAAAATCATCTATTACAGATGGATGGGCACTGTAGGGGAATTGAAGTTTTGGAGCAGTTGCCTGTGTTGTAAACATTTATATTTCAAAGCTCTTCACTGTCATTAAATTTACATGTTTTTTCTAAAGATGTCATGAGTCATCTCTAATCCATTGTTTCTGTTTACTTGAACCCAAATATCCTTTCCTCTTTTCCTTTGATTGAAGATTCACTACATCATAGGCATGTGAGGTTATTATGAGAATTTCAGAGAAAGCTTCCTTTATCTTTTCTTTAAAGTTTTACAAAAACACTGTTTTGGGCCAGATGGAAAATGAATGGGAAAATCAGCAAGTGAACAAAGCAAGTGTGAGACAACAAGTATCTTGGTATGAGATAACTTGTACTGTTTCTATGGAAATAAGAAGAACATAATATGCAAAGAAATAGCAGGAAGTGAAGGAGTACATTTGTGTAGATTATGTTAATAAAATCATATTCCTAGGAAGCAAAATTTTTATTGAGCCCTTGTGAATTTCCTTTTTGGTTTAAATTTTAACTATATGTTTTTCCATTTCATTTGTATACTTAAGCTATTTGTTAAAGAAAATAGTACAAAAGTTATAAATTCTAATTTTTTCCATCTTATTAATTTATGAAACACAGGTTATGTAAGCATACTATATTTTTTTTCTTACTGATAATGAAGGACTTTTCTTTTAAATGGATTATCAATTAGGAAAGTAGATATAAGCCATTTTTTATCATACAAGGATAGACTATATGGCTAAGAGGGCAGTAGTAGAGAATATTGGTAGCTCTTTTCCATATTTACTGCAGATTATCTGACTCCATAGTATTGATGTACACTTTTAAACACTGTTCTCTGATCCAATCATTATAAAAATGTTGTTATAATTTACATATAGATTTGATTGTCTACCAGTAAGAAGAAGATATTTATATTTTAATTATAGGATTGTTCTCTAAAATTTACTTACTAATCATAGAACCCTTCAATCACTTTTTCTATCAATCTTGAAAAAGCTGAATATTTTGGGGGAAAAAAAAAAAGCTCAAAACAATAGCTAAGAATGATAAAGTCAGCTAACTTTTCCTCTTCCTCAACGGTCCACTGAGGTTTCACTATCTCTCACTCCACATATAGTCACTTACATTTTACCTCTTTATTCAATTTTACTAATTTTCCCTTATAATTTCAAAATTTAGTCAGGTGTTACTTACTGTGTATCATCATTGATACTACCTTTTTTTTTAAACATCTTTATTGGAGTATAATTGCTTTACAATGGTGTGTTAGTTTCTGCTTTATAACAAAGTGAATCAACTATACATATACATATATCCCCATATCTATTCCCTCTTGCATCTCGCTCCCTCCCACCCTCCCTATCCCACCCCTCGAGGTGGTCACAAAGCATGGAGCTGATCTCCCTGTGCTGTGCGGCTGCTTCCCACTAGCTATCCATTTTACGTTTGGTAGTGTATATACGTCCATGCCACTCTCTCACTTTGTCCCAGCTTACCCTTCCCCTTCCCCATGTCCTCAAGTCCATTCTCTAGTAAGTCTGCATCTTTATTCCCGTCCTGCCCCTAGGTTCTTCATGAACACTTTTTTGTTTGTTTGTTTGTTTTAGATTCCATATATATGTGTTAGAATACGGTATTTGTTTTTCTCTTTCTGACTTACTTCACTCTGTATGACAGTCTCTATGTCCATCCACCTCACTACAAATAGCTCAATTTCGTTTCTTTTTATGGCTGAGTAATATTCCATTGTATATATGTGCCACATCTTCTTTATCCATTCATCTGTCGATGGACACTTAGGTTGCTTCCATGTCCTGGCTATTGTAAATAGAGCTGCAATGAACATTGTGGTACATGACTCTTTCCGAACTATGGTTTTCTCAGGGTTTGCCCAGTAGTGGGATTGCTGGGTCATATGGTCGTTCTATTTATAGTTTTTTTAAGGGACCTCCATACTGTTCTCCATAGTGGCTGTATCAATTTACATTCCCACCAACAGTACAAGAATGTTCCCTGTTCTCCACACCCTCTCCAACATTTATTGTTTGTAGATTTTTTGATGAAGGCCATTCTGACTGGTGTGAGATGATATCTCATTGTAGTTTTGATTTGCATTTCTCTAATGATTAATGATGTTGAGCATTCTTTCATGTGTTTGTTGGCAATCTGTATGTCTTCTTTGGAGAAATGTCTATTTAGGTCTTCTGCCCATTTTTGGATTGGGTTGTTTGTTTATTTGATATTGAGCTGCATGAGCTGCTTGTAAATTTTGGAGATTAATCCTTTGTCAGTTGCTTCATTTGCAAATATTTTCCCCCATTCTGAGGGTTGTCTTTTCGTCTTGTTTCTGGTTTCCTTTGCTGTGCAAAAGCTTTTGAGTTTCATTAGGTCCCATTTGTTCATTTTTGTTTTTATTTCCATTTCTCTAGGAGGTGGGTCCAAAAGGATCTTGCTGTGATTTATGTCATAGAGTGTTCTGCCTATGTTTTCCTCTAAGAGTTGGATAGTGTCTGGCCTTATATTTAGGTCTTTAATCCATTTTGAGTTTATTTTGTGTATGGTGTTAGGGAGTGTTCTGATTTCATTTTTGTACATGTAGCTGTACAGTTTTCCCAGCACCACTTATTGAAGAGACTGTCTTTTCTCTATTATATATTCTTGCCCCCTTTATCAAAAATAAGGTGACCATATGTGCATGGGTTTATCTCTGGGCTTTCTATCCTATTCCATTGATCTATATTTCTGTTTTTGTGCCAGTACCATACTGTCTTGATTACTGTAGCTTTGTAGTATAGTCTGAAGTCAGGGATCCTGATTCCTCCAGCTCCATTTTTCTTTCTCAAGATTGATTGGCCTTTCAGGGTCTTTTGTGTTTCCATACAAATTGTGAAATTTTTTGTTCTAGTTCTGTGAAAAATGCCAGTGGTAGTTTGATAGGGATTGCATTGAATCTGTAGATTGCTTTGGGTAGTAGAGTCATTTTCACAATGTTGATTCTTCCAATCCAAGAACATGGTATATCTCTCCATCTGTTTGTATTATCTTTAATTTCTTTCATCAGTGTCTTATAGTTTTGATACTACTTTTTTAAACAAGTTGTCTTTTCATAACAAAAGTTTATTTCAAAATTCATTTTAGGCTAAAGGATAACCAAAATCTATATTAGGTTAAATCATTTAAGAGGCTGCAACAAATATGGTTTTACAGAGAATTTTTTTATTGGTATAGGCTGGCTCAAGTAACCCAGGTTTTCTTCTGCTATTGAACTGATCATGAAGACAGGTATAAACAGTGGATTAACTAAATATTCAAATTTATATATTGTGTGTTTAGATGTATTCTTTGGAAAATTATGTAGTAGGCAGAGGGGAAATATGTTCAAGCACTTCATCAGAATTATCTTTTAAAGAACAATGATTAAATGATTGTGAGAGGCACTTTTGATGCCCACCTATGTAACTTCAGCTCAACTCTCAGTAACTACTGTGGAGAGTTAATATATAGGACAATATCTTTCCACACCAACCTTCTAAATCTTTCTGATCTTTTGCCTGAGGGCTTTCTCCCACATCATGATGGTTGTAAAGGAAATGGCCCAAGAAAACAGAACTGTGGAATAATATTCTGGAATTGAATTACTCATTTGTCAGATGGCAATACGGAAGATTTTAGGTAGTAAGTGGAAAGAGTGATAATAACCACTGAGTGTTATACCATCTTTCTTGCCATCCATGCCACGAGTGGTAAATTGGGATGGTGTTTAGCTGGAAGAGTAATTAGCATTTTATGTAATAGTTCTGGTAGTTGAAAGATGTAAGGGTAATGTTGACTGTAAAGCCTTGGGTGGCTTTTTTTAACTGCCCCAAAAGTTTTGAAGACAGATAATACAGGATCAGTGCAGCCAACTCTTTACTCAGAGCATGCTCTAAAATCCAGAAGACATCTATAGCAACATTTAAAGATATTCTCATCTGCTAAAGCAGGAGAGAAGATTATGCTAAAAATTAGGTCCAGAATTTGATTGTAAGAATGGTGGAGCTATAAAGTAGATGGAATGCATAGCCCTGAATGCTTCTATACTAAAGCAGAGGCCCTGATATGGAAATAAATGAAATCCTATAATATTTGACCAAAGGGGAGATATTTAGTACAGCTGAACATTCTAAGGTGGCAGGAGAAGACTGGGTTGAACACCTATATCCACTTTCATTGTTGTTTTGGAAAATCTTTTATTTCTGGAAAAACTGAGTGATTAATTTCCATTTACAAGCTAAATGTTAAAGCTTGAAGTCTTCCTTGGTAGCATATGAAGAGGCTAATATCTCCTGCAGTCGGAGAGAATAGCAAGCTGAAAATCAGACTCAGGTTCTAATTATCAGAAAAGACAATTTCCAAAAGAAGTTAAACTCTCAACATAGTCAAGATTTCCTTGCTAGGGTCTAGTTGGGAAAAAATTGGATCCCAGATACATAGAAAGGGAATGGATTAATGTCCCCTCAAATCAAGAATTGTCAGATTTCTGTGAGCTCTCGTAGCCAACAGAAATGGTGTACCCTTTCCTATTAAGAGGTAGAATTCTCCCTTAAGGTAGTGCAAATGCTTCTCTCCTGCAAGTCATATATGGCACTCAAGATTAGTTTCCACCTCCATTTTTGGCCTCTAGGCCTTAAACTAGGATTAAGTTATAACCTAAGCTATCTTACACTCTATAAGAATTGCAAAACAACCATCAGGAGCCAGTAGTGTATAAGTGGAATTGCATCCTGAGTTCATTTATTTGGGACCAATCTCCTGGGATATAAGACTAAATACCCTGGTAAGGATCTATGGGAAAACTGATGTCTCATGCTAAATGAAGTAGAAATGGCAGAATTGCAGTGACAGTTGGTGGAAGAAAGTATTAAAAGGTACAGAGAGGTGAGCAAGCTGGAGTGGATATACTATGCAAGGCTGGAAAACGTATCAGATGGTGATGTTTATGGATAGGACAAGAGGATAGACACAGGATCATAAATAACATTGGGATAATGGACTCCTGAAAAAACAGAGGCCACATAGGAGCACTTAACCTCCATGAGCTGGGCGGATGCATTTGTCATGGACTGGTAGGGTAGGAATGGCAGCTAGAAGAGTTTGACTGCAGAATGTTATGGAGCTGGTTAACAGAATATGTTATTCCTAGGGGAAAAATAAATGAGCAGCCAACAAGGGTACTATTCAGTTTGTACTAGCAGAAGAAGGTAAGAATGGACGTCTTGGGGGCTGAGTGTTGGCTTTACAATAAAAAGTGATTTTTCCTTGTCCAGTTTCCAGACCTGAGCAAGTTTTTTAACCAAAAACTCACTGAAGTGGCCATGGTGGCAGAGAAGAGACTATGTATAGACCCAAAAGCATGGGCTCTCTTTTACAAAGGCTCATTTAGTTACTGCTGTAACTATATTCCTCTGGAATTCCTATTGTCTACTTGGTGGCAAGTTTATTCATTGAATCCTTCCATTCTAGACAGGTTATATATTTATTCTAACAGGGAAAATACATTCTGAGTATGAGTTTGCTTTTCATCTTTACAAGGTGCCAATCAGCACCATTATCCAAACAGGGTGTTTAGTCTATCAGCCTGGGTTATCACACATTAGAACTGATCAGGGGACCTTCTTTCCCTCAATGGAATTATGGAAGTGTCTCTAAGACCATGGAATCCACTTTATCTGCCATGTACTCAACTACTCAGAAGTTTCTAGAGTCTTGGAATGAACAACAAAAGATAGAGTTAAAACACCAATTTACAGGGAAAAATCTGCAGGTTCAGGGAGTCCATCCTTAGGTATGAAGTATATGAATTGTAGCAAATACTTTAATACTATACTTTGCCCCTAACAGGAAAAATACAGGGGGAAGAGCAGAAGTTGTCCCACTTAGCATCATTCCCACTTGACCTACTGAGGGACGTTTTACTTCTTGTCTCTGAAACTCTATACTTTGCATGGTTAGAGGTCTTGGCCCCAAACCAGTCTTTTTCCAGTATACACTTCAAAAGTCCCATTGAACTCTCAGCTATGGCTGCCACCTGGCTACTTTGGACTTTTTATGTGCAAGAGCAAGTAGACAAGACAAGGAATTGCCATCTTGCCTTTTTGGACCTCTCTGGTACAAATTGTCTTGAGTTGGATTTTCTAGAGATGACCAAAGTGGATTTTGGAGTATAAAATGTTCATTAGAGACTGAAACATATGAAAAGAGGAGAAAAGCAGGGTTATGTATAGGGAGAAGTTGAACTATGATGTATATTTTACAAATTTGAACTGTGATGTATATTTTACCAAGTCATGGCCAACTATTGAGGAGCTTTGGCGCAAGCATTGCTTGTCAGAGTGGACCTGCATAAGATAGAAATGGCTGGGGCTTTATACCTCTATCTATTTTAGTCACCATATACTGACTACCCCAGGAAAATACTGAAAACTGGCAGCTAGGCATGTCTGTGGATTGTACTTCCCAAAGTGTGCAAAATTTCTTTCTTGAAAGGAGATCTAAGTGAAGCATCTTCTTGTCTACCTTAAATGTGATCCATCATGACATTGACTTAGATCCAGGGATCAATTTTATAATAAAGAAGTAGGATAGGCGTGTGGCCCTATCATATCATCTGGTAGCTACAGCATTAGAGACACTGTAGAATGACCTCTTAAGCTCAACCAGTAATCTAAAATAGGGATGATAGGCTTGAGTGGATGCTTGGATGTATATATGATACAGGATACAGTGTATACTGAACCAATGACTATTGAATAGAGCTGTGTCCCCAGTAATTAAAACATGTCTGCTCTTTCTTATAGAACAATAGAGAAAGAAAGTCGTTATTGTATTCTTGTGTATAATCAACACTGATAATCATGAAAACCTAGGAACCTAGGGTTGCTAATAGTTATTGCAGAAAGGGTAGAGTATGTCTGGAGGCTGGAAATCACTGTGGTGATATTTCAACAGTCAGTGAAAATGGTTAATGTACAATTCCAAGATAACTAGGGGCTCATACTTATTAGAGATTAAATCTAGGCCATTTCATGTAAACAACCTAGATGAGTAGAAGAATGAACAAATGGAAAAAGAAATCAAGAATTGGTAATAGAAGAGAGTTGCTGAACACCACTACTGCCTAGTAACCTCCTGGAGCTGTAGAACTCCATCTTGTTAAATAACAAGCACTAGCTTGTTACTAACTCTCTAATTTTTCAAAGATTTTGGCTAGCCAATTGCTTGAAATGTCAGTATCCAAATATATACAATACAGGGCATGAATAGATTTGGGTAGTTCAAGGGATTCTATCCCCAGTTGTCCGTATTAGTGTTTATCAAAACTTCTATTTCAGGGGTCCCCAACCCCTGGGCCACAGAATGCTAGTGGTCCGTGGCCTGTTAGGCACTGGGCCACACAGCGGGAAGCGAGTGGTGGGTGAGCGAGCGAAGCTTCACCTGTATTTACAGCCGCTCCCCATCACTCCCATCACTGCCTGAGCTCCTCCTCCTGTCAGATCATCGGCGGCATTAGATTCTCACAGGAGCACAAACCCTACTGAAAACTGCACATGCAAGGGATCTAGGTTGCACGCTCCTTGTGAGAATCTAATGCCTGATGATCTGAGGTGGAGCTGAGGTGATGATGCTAGTGCTGGGGAGTGGCTGCAAATACAGATTATCATTAGCAGAGAGGTTTGACTGTACAGAGACCATAATAAATCAATTGCTTGCAGGCTCATCAAAACCCTATCAGTGAGTGGCAAATGAAAAGGAGCTCAGGGCTCCCACTGATTCTCCATTATGGTGAGTTGTACAATTATTTCATTATATATTACAGTGTAATAATAATAGAAATAAAGTGCACAATAAATGTAATGCACTTGAATCATCCCAAAACCATCCCCCCACCCTGGTCCGTGGAAAAATTGCCTTCCACGAAACTGGTCCCTGGTGCCAAAAATGTTGGGGACTGCTGTTCTACTGAATTTTCTGTCCTCTGTCTCTTTTTCTACTTCCTCATCTGTGCTTCTTTCTTTTCACTTAAATAAATTACTTATGTCCAAACCATAACTTGGTGCCTGCTTTTGGGGAATTCACTAAGACGGTGATAATTTCCATGATTACACTTATTGTTAGGGTTTTGAAGGCAATCCATGCTCCCAAAGCAAAATTATATTTATGTAGCTAAAACTAAGTTGTTAACTGTGTTACTACCCCTCCAAGAAGCAAAGACTAATGGAGTTAAGTACACACAGAAATTATAATGTTTCATTGACACTGATTGAGTCAGTTTATGGACAAGCCATTTAATGTATCCAAAGTTTTGCATGTACATTGCAATTTTTGACTTTGAAAGGATCGTGTTACCTTTTCTCAAAGACATGCTCTTGGACTGACAACTGAAATACAGTTCAGCCAAGAGGTAAGGTAAAAACTTGATTCTACGTACCTTTGAGGAAATGAATTTAATGATGTGCTTCACATGTTAGTCTATATTACTCTAATTTTTCAAGCTGCACCTATTGGTACCTTTCATGTAGATTTGGTTTCTCCCTGTATACTGGAACCAGTCCTCTTCACAGTCAGGGCTGTTTAAAGAGTGGATGGTTATTGGCCTCTCCTGGGGCCACTGGGCACTTTTCTGACTTTGTACCGATTTCCAGTGAAGCCAATTTCTACTCTTCCTGCCCATAACCCTGTCCAGTTTCTTTCTTTTTTTTTTTTATCATCTTTATTGGAATATAATTGCTTTACAATGGTGTGTTAGTTTCTGCTTTATAACAAAGTGAATCAGTTATACATATACATATGTTCCCATATCTCTTCCCTTTTGTGTCTCCCTCCCTCCCACCCTCCCTATCCCACCTCTCTAGATGGTCACAAACCACCGAACGGATCTCCCTGTGCTATGCAACTGCTCCCCACTAGCTATCTATTTTACATTTGGTAGTGTATATATGTCCAAGCCACTCTCTCACTTTGTCCCAGCTTACCCTTCCCCCTCCCCATATCCTCAAGTCCATGCTCTAGTAGGTCTGTGACTTTATTCCTGTCTTACCCCTAGGTTCTTCATGATCCTTTTTTTTTGTTTTCTTAGATTCCATATATATGTGTTAGCATACGGTATTTGTTTTTCTCTTTCTGACTTACTTCACTCTGTATGACAGACTAGGTCCATCCACCTCACTACAAATATCTCAATTTTGTTTCTTTTTATGGTGGAGTAATATTCCATTGTATATATGTGCCACATCTTCTTTATCCATTCATCCAATGATGGACACTTAGGTTCCTTCCATGTCCTGGCTATTGTACACAGAGCTGCAATGAACATTTTGGTACATGACTCTTTTTGAATTATGGTTTTCTCAGGGTATATGCCCAGTAGTGGGATTGCTGGGTCATATGGTAGTTCTATTTGTAGTTTTTTAAGGAACCTCCATACTGTTCTCCATAGTGGCTGTACCAATTTACATTCCCACCAATAGTGCAAGAGTGTTTCCTTTTCTCCACACCCTCTCCAGCATTTATTGTTTGTAGATTTTTTGATGAGGGCCATTCTGACCAGTGTGAGATGATATCTCATTGTAGTTGTGGTTTTCATTTCTCTAATGATTAATGATGTTGAGCATTCTTTCATGTGTTTGTTGGCAATCTATATATCTTCTTTGGAAAAATGTCTATTTAGGTCTTCTGTCCATTTTTGTTTTGTTTTTGTTTTTTTTAAACATCTTTATTGGAATATAATTGCTTTACAATAGTGTGTTAGTTTCTGCTTTATAACAAAGTGAATCAGTTATACCTATACATATGTTCCCATATCTCTTCCCTCTTGTGTCTCCCTCCCTCCCGCCCTCCCTATCCCACTCCTCTAGGTGGTCACAAACCACCGAGCTGATCTCCCTGTGCTATGCGGCTGCTTCACACTAGCTATCTATTTTACGTTTGGTAGTGTATATATGTCCATGCCACTCTCTCACTTTGTCACAGCTTACCCTTCCCCCTCCCCATATCCTAAAGTCCATTCTCTAGTAGGTCTGTGTCTTTATTCCCGTCTTACCCCTAGGTTCCTCATGACCTTTTATTTTTTCTTAGATTCCATATATATGTGTTAGCATACGGTATTTGTTTTTCTCTTTCTGACATACTTCACTCTGTATGACAGACTCTAGGTCCATCCACCTCACTATAAATAACTCAATTTCATTTCTTTTTATGGCAGAGCAATAATTCCGTTGTATATATGTGCCACATCTTCTTTATCCATTCATCTGTTGATGGACCTGCCCATTTTTGGATTGGGTTGTTTGTTAGCAGACCTTTTACCTATGTCTCACTATACACTCAAGCCACTGTGAAAATATGAGCAAAGTTTCATCAATCAATTGATCTCTAACAAAACTCCAGCCTTGTTTTATATTATAGGAAGATGGATAATAGAATTGAAAATCCAAGGACCTATTGGCCATCTCATCCTTATAATGGATGGGATGTTATCTAAAGCCTTGCTCTAGAGTGACCCATTATCCTTAGATTTGGAACTTAACCAGAATTCCAAAATAATAAAACAGTCTTATTCTGTCTTGTTAGAGGGGAAGGATTATGGAATGGATTCCTTATGACATTGTGTCTCTGGTTATAGTCATATGTAACTTTACTTCTGCCTTTCCAGGTTACATACCCCCCTTCCTTTTTCTTCCTTCCTCCCTTCCTCCCTTCCTCCCTTCCTCCCTCCCTCCCTCCCTCCCTCCCTCCCTCCCTCCCTCCTTTCCTACCTTCCTGTTTTTTCTTTCATTCTTTCATTAATATTGGAATTCTCCCATGTGAAACAGAATAAAATTCTAACATTTTTATCCATTGCCTCGTTCCTGTTTAAGTCCTACTGTGTACTGTACTTTAGGTAACATGTTTCTGTCATGTTACCTATCCTATTTCATAACCGTGAAATAAATGTAGAGTTTTTTAATGCATACTTTTTAGAAAGGAAAATGGATTTAACACTTACTTGAAATGTACTAGATATAAAAATGAGCCCTTAAGTACTGTTTTCATTACTATAATATCCTGCACTACAAAAAATACAACAGGGGAGTGCTCTCTGTCTCTCTCTCTTTCTTCATGAATATATTTTAATATTGATTATATATTTATGAAAAGATAATCGAGGCATGTAGAATCTTTTTTAATTAAAATGAATACAAATCTGATAGAAATATTTTGGAAATTTAACTCTTTTCTTGAAAACATGTTGAGAAATGGCAAACTTGATTTTAGAGATTCCCATAAATATAGTTTATATTATCTAGTCCTCTCATTTTTAGCTCTTAGACTTTGACAAAATACTCCTTTGGACTTTGGAGTACATTCTTCCCTTCCACGGTCTAAGACTATTAATCTGCTGCCTGTTGGGGTTAAAGGATGACTCCGGGTTAGAACACGGATGGCTGTGGTAATGATAGCATTGGCGCCATTTGGGACAATAATGTCTATAACGTCAAACTGTCCTGAAAGTAAAATATTCTAGGTAGAATGCTAAATCTACTAACCTTGAAAAAGAAACATCCTGAATTTTATTCTTGAGTATCTAGTGTCATTACTTTTTTTTTCCCTCAATAATCCAATTGTATAGTGACTTTCACAAGGGGCAATATGAAGGTGACACTTTAAGTTTTAGTTCTTATCCAGATGAATGAATCTCAGAAACAGTGAGATTATTTGCCCACCCCCTATTTTGAATTTTACTATCATAGACAGATATCATTTCTCTCCATAACTCCATAAAATATTATAGCAGTTTATTGGCAACCTAGCAAGTCAGAAAAAAGTTCCCTTTATGTCTAATTAAAACCAATTCTAGCACAATTACAATTTTTTCTTCTCGAAGTTTCTATTTACCTGTGTGATTTTCATTCTCTCTAGTACTTTTCCAGAGTTTTCTTAAATCAAATTGCCAGGCAACAATTACATGTGAGTGAGTAAATAGTGTAAGATTTCTCTCGTGTTCACGCAGCACCCTGTTGTAAAGTGTCTTTTTTTTCCCCCTTACATTAAAGCATATTGAAAATGATTATATTTTACAACTTACTAGGGTAAAGAGAAGAGACTGGTCACTGTTGGATGGATAAAACCCCTTGGGGAGTCTGACTAGTTCAGCCCCACCCTGAATACATAAAGCTTGATGGGATTGATATCTCAGTCTGCCTGTAAACCATTAGCATCTTAAGAGCGCTCTGACAAATTTGTTGCGAAGCTCTTGCTCTATCCATGTATAAGACTTGCTAATTAACCATCATTACATTTTTTGACTCATGTTCAGTTTACAATCAAGGATAATCTAAGCCTGGAGGGTAATATTAAATTTTTAATTTTTCACTTTTAGTGGTAAAGGCCTATTTCTTTTTTTTTTTTTTAACATCTTTATTGGGGTATAATTGCTTTACAATGGTGTGTTAGTTTCTACTTTATAACAAAGTGAATCAGTTATACATATACATATGTTCCCATATCTCTTCCCTCTTGCATCTCCTTCCCTCCCACCCTCCCTATCCCACCCCTCCAGGCTGTCACAAAGCACCGAGCCAATATCCCTGTGCCATGCGGCTGCTTCCTACTAGCTATCTACCTTACTACGTTTGTTAGTGTGTATATGTCCATGCCTCTCTCTCGCCCTGTCACAGCTCACCCTTCCCCGTCCCCATAACCTCAAGTCCGTTCTCTAGGAGGTCTGCGTCTTTATTCCTGCCTTACCCCTAGGTTCTTCATGACATTTTTTTTTCTTAAATTCCATATATATGTGTTAGCATACGGTATTTGTCTTTTTCTTTCTGACTTACTTCACTCTGTATGACAGACTCTAGGTCTATCCACCTCATTACAAATAGCTCAATTTCATTTCTTTTTATGGCTGAGTAATATTCCATTGTATATATGTGCCACATCTTCTTTATCCATTCATCCGATGATGGGCACTTAGGTTGTTTCCATCTCCAGGCTATTGTAAATAGAGCTGCAATGAACATTTTGGTACATGACTCTTTTTGAATTTTGGTTTTCTCAGGGTATATGCCCAGTAGTGGGATTGCTGGGTCATATGGTAGTTCTATTTGTAGTTTTTTAAGGAACCTCCATACTGTTCTCCATAGCGGCTGAACCAATTCACATTCCCACCAGCAGTGCAAGAGGGTTCCCTTTTCTCCACACCCTCTCCAGCATTTATTGTTTCTAGACTTTTTGATGATGGCCATTCTGACTGGTGTGAGATGATATCTCATTGTAGTTTTGATTTGCATTTCTCTAATGATTAATGATGTTGAGCATTCTTTCATGTGTTTGTTGGCAGTCTGTATATCTTCTTTGGAGAAATGTCTATTTAGGTCTTCTGCCCATTTTTGGATTGGGTTGTTTGTTTTTTTGTTATTGAGCTGCATGAGCTGCTTGTAAATTTTGGAGATTAATCCTTTGTCGGTTGCTTCATTTGCAAATATTTTCTCCCATTCTGAGGGTTGTCTTTTGGTCTTGTTTATGGTTTCCTTTGCTGTGCAAAAGCTTTGAAGTTTCATTAGGTCCCATTTGTTTATTTTTGTTTTTATTTCCATTACTCTAGGAGGTGGGTCAGAAAGGATCTTGCTGTGATTTATGTCATAGAGTGTTCTGCCTATGTTTTCCTCTAAGAGTTTGATAGTTTCTGGCCTTATATTTAGGTCTTTAATCCATTTTGAGCTTACTTTTGTGTATGGTGTTAGGGAGTGATCTAATCTCATACTTTTACATGTACCTGTCCAGTTTTCCCAGCACCACTTATTGAAGAGGCTGTCCTTTCTCCACTGTACATTCCTGCCACCTTTATCAAAGATAAGGTGTCCATATGTGCATGGGTTTATCTCTGGGCTTTCTATCCTGTTCCATTGATCTATCTTTCTGTTTTTGTGCCAGTACCATACCGTCTTGATAACTGTAGCTTTGTAGTATAGTCTGAAGTCAGGGAGCCTGATTCCTCCAGTTCCTTCTTTCGTTCTCAAGATTGCTTTGGCTATTCGGGGTCTTTTGTGTTTCCATACAAATTGCAAAATTTTTTGTTCTAGTTCTGTGAAAAATGCCAGTGGTAGTTTGATAGGGATTGCATTGAATCTATAGATTGCTTTGGGTAGTAGAGTCATTTTCACAATGTTGATTCTTCCAATCCAAGAACATGGTATATCTCTCCATCTATTTGTATCATCTTTAATTTCTTTCATCAGTGTCTTATAACTTTCTGCATACAGGTCTTTTGTCTCCTTAGGTAGGTTTATTCCTAGATATTTTATTCTTTTTGTTGCAATGGTAAATGGGAGTGTTTTCTTGATTTCACTTTCAGATATTTCATCATTAGTATATAGGAATGCCAGAGATTTCTGTGCATTAATTTTGTATCCTGCCACTTTACCAAATTCATTGATTAGCTCTAGTAGTTTTCTGGTAGCATCTTTAGGGTTCTCTATGTATAGGATCATGTCATCTGCAAACAGTGACAGCTTTACTTCTTCTTTTCCGATTTGGATTCCTTTTATTTCCTTTTCGTCTGTGATTGCTGTGGCTAAAACGTCCAAAACTATGTTGAATAAGAGTGGTGAGAGTGGGCAACCTTGTCTTGTTCCTGATCTTAGTGGAAATGCTTTCAGTTTTTCACCATTGAGGATGATGTTTGCTGTGGGCTTGTCATATATGGCCTTTATTATGTTGAGGAAAGTTCCCTCTATGCCTACTTTCTGCAGGGTTTTTATCATAAATGGGTGTTGAATTTTGTCAAAAGCTTTCTCTGCATCTATTAAGATGATCATATGGTTTTTCTCCTTCAATTTGTTAATATGGTTTATCACATTGATAGATTTGCGTATATTGAAGAATCCTTGCATTCCTGGAATAAACCCCACTTGATCATGGTGTATGATCCTTTTAATGTGCTGTTGGATTCTGTTTGGTAGTATTTTGTTGAGGATTTTTGCATCCATGTTCATCAGTGATATTGGCCTGTAGTTTTCTTTCTTTGTGACATCCTTGTCTGGTTTTGGTATCAAGGTGATTGTGGCCTCGTAGAAGGAGTTTGGGAGTGTTCCTCCCTCTGCTATATTTTGGAAGAGTTTGAGAAGGATAGGTGTTAGCTCTTCTCTAAATGTTTGATAGAATTCGCCTGTGAAGCCATCTGGTCCTGGGCTTTTCTTTGTTGGAAGATTTTTAATCACAGTTTCAATTTCAGTGCTTGTGATTGGTCTGTTCATATTTTCTATTTCTTCCTGATTCAGTCTTGGCAGGTTGTGCATTTCTAAGAATTTGCCCATTTCTTCCAGATTGTCCATTTTATTGGCATAGAGTTGCTTGTAGTAATCTCTCATGATCTCTTTTATTTCTGCAGTGTCAGTTGTTACTTCTCCTTTTTCATTTCTAATTCTATTGATTTGAGTCTTCTCCCTTTTTTTCTTGATGAGTCTGGCTAGTGGTTTATCTATTTTGTTTATCTTCTCAAAGAACCAGCTTTTAGTTTTATTGATCTTTGCTATTGTTTCCTTCATTTCTTTTTTATTTATTTCTGATCTGATTTTTATGATTTCTTTCCTTCTGCTAGCTTTGGGGTTTTTTTGTTCTTCTTTCTCTAATTGCTTGAGGTGCAAGGTTAGGTTGTTTATTCTAGATGTTTCCTGCTTCTTAAGGTGGGCTTGTATTGCTATAAACTTCCCCCTTAGAACTGCTTTTGCTGCATCCCATAGGTTTTGGGTCGTTGTGTCTCCATTGTCATTTGTTTCTAGGTATTTTTTGATTTCCTCTTTGATTTCTTCAGTGATCATTTCATTATTAAGTAGTGTATTGTTTAGCCTCCATGTGTTTGTATTTTTTATAGATCTTTTCCTGTAATTGATATCTAGTCTCATGGCGTTGTGGTCAGAAAAGATACTTGATACAATTTCAATTTTCTTAAATTTACCAAGGCTTGATTTGTGACCCAAGATATGATCTATCCTGGAGAATGTTCCATGAGCACTTGAGAAAAATGTGTATTCTGTTGTTTTTGGATGGAGTGTCCTATAAATATCAATTAAGTCCATCTTGTTTAATGTATCATTTAAAGCTTGTGTTTCCTTATTTATTTTCATTTTGGATGATCTGTCCATGGGTGAAAGTGGAGTGTTTAAGTCCCCTACTCTGAATGTGTTACTGTTGATTTCCCCTTTTATGGCTGTTAGTATTTGCCTTATGTATTGAGGTGCTCCTATGTTGGGTGCATAAATATTTACAATTGTTATATCTTCTTCTTGGATCGATCCCTTGATCATTATGTAGTGTCCTTCTTTGTCTCTTTTAATAGTCCTTATTTTAAAGTCTATTTTGTCTGATATGAGAATTGCTACTCCAGCTTTCTTTTGGTTTCCATTTGCATGGAATATCTTTTTCCATTCCCTTACTTTCAGTCGGTATGTGTCTCTAGGTCTGAAGTGGGTCTCTTGTAGACAGCATATATAAGGGTCTTGTTTTTGTATCCATTCAGCTAATCTGTGTCTTTTGGTGGGAGCATTTAGTCCATTTACATTTAAGGTAATTATCGATATGTATGTTCCTATTCCCATTTTCTAAATTGTTTTGGGTTCGTTATTATAGGTCTTTTCCTTCTCTTGTGTTTCTTGCCTAGAGAAGATCCTTTAGCATTTGTTGTAAAGCTGGTTTGGTGGTGCTGAACTCTCTCAGCTTTTGCTTGTCTGTAAAGGTTTTAATTTCTCCATCAAATCTGAATGAGATCCTTGCTGGGTAGAGTAGTCTTGGCTGCAGGTTTTTCTCCTTCATCGCTTTCAGTATGTCCTGCCACTCCCTTCTGGCTTGTAGGGTTTCTGCTGAGAGATCAGCTGTTAACCTTATGGGGATTCCCTTATGTGTTATTTGTTGTTTTTCCCCTGCTGCTTTTAATATGCTTTCTTTGTATTTAATTTTTGACAGTTTGATTAATATGTGTCTTGGCGTATTTCTCCTTGTATTTATCCTGTATGGGACTCTCTGTGCTTCCTGGACTTGATTAACTATTTCCTTTCCCATATTAGGGAAGTTTTCAACTATAATCTCTTCAAATATTTTCTCAGTCCCTTTCTTTTTCTCTTCTTCTTCTGGAACCCCTATAATTTGAATGTTGGTGCGTTTAATGTTGTCCCAGAGGTCTCTGAGACTGTCCTCAGTTCTTTTCATTCTTTTTTCTTTATTCTGCTCTGCAGTAGTTATTTCCACCTTTTTATCTTCCAGGTCACTTATCCTTTCTTCTGCCTCAGTTATTCTGCTATTGATCCCATCTAGAGTACTTTTAATTTCATTTATTGCATTGTTCATCGTTGCTTGTTTCATCTTTAGTTCTTCTAGGTCCTTGTTAACTGATTCTTGCATTTTGTCCATTCTATCTCCAAGATTTCGGATCATCCTTACTATCATTATTCTGAATTCTTTTTCAGGTAGACTGCCTATTTCCTCTTCATTTGTTAGGTCTGGTGCATTTTTATCTTGCTCCTTTATCTGCTGTGTGTTTTTCTGTCTTCTCACTTTGCTTATCTTACTGTGTTTGGGGTCTCCTTTTTGCAGGCTGCAGGTTCGTAGTTCCTGCTGTTTTTGATGTCTGTCTCCAGTGGCTAAGGTTGGTTCAGTGGGTTGTGTAGGCTTCCTGGTGGAGGGGACTAGTGCCTGTGTTGTGGTGGATGAGGCTGGATCTTGTCTCTCTAGTGGGCAGGTTCACGTCTGGTGGTGTGTTTTGGGGTGTCTGTGGCCTTATTATGATTTTAGGCAGCCTCTCTGCTAATGGGTGGGGTTGTGTTCCTGTTTTGCTAGTTGTTTGGCATAGGTTGTCCAGCACTGTGGCTTGCTGGTCGTTGAGTGAAGCTGGGTGCTGGTGTTAAGATGGAGGTCTCTGGGAGATTTTCGCCATTTGATATTATGTGGAGCTGGGAGGTCTCTTGTTGACCAGTGTCCTGAAGTTGGCTCTCCTACCTCAGAGGCAGAGCCCTGCCTCCTGGCTGGAGCACCAAGAGCTTTTCATCCACACGGCTCAGAATAAAAGGGAGAAAAAGTAGAGGGAATTAGTAGAAGCATGAGGAAAGGAAGAAGGAAAGGAGGGTAGGAAGGAAGGAAGAAAGAAAGAAAGAAGCAAAGAAGGAAAGAAAGGAGGGAGGGAGGGAGGGAGGAAGGAAGGAAGGAAGGAAGGAGGGAAAGAAGGAAAAAAGACAGAAAGAAGATACAGTAAAAATAAAATAAAGTATAATAAAGTTATTGAATTTAAAAATTCTTATTTAGAAAAAATAAAAGGGACGGATAGAACCTTAGGACAAATGTTGGAAGCAAAGCTATACTGACAAAATCTTACACAGAAGCATACACATACACCCTCACTAAAAGAGGTAAATGGGGAAAAATCATAAATCTTGATGTCAGAGACCACCTCCTCAATTTGGGATGATTCGTTGTCTAAAGGAGGGAAGGAAGGAAGGAAAGAAAGAAGGAAAGAAAGAACGAACGAAGGTAAAGTATAATAACGTTATTAAAATTAAAATTGATTATTAAAAAAAAATTTAAAAAAAAACCATGGACTGATAGAACCCTAGGACAAATGGTGGAAGCAAGACTATACAGACAAGATCTCACACAGAAGCATACACATATACATTCACAAAAAGGGGAAAAGGGAAAAAAATCATAGATCTTGCTCCTAAAGTCCACTTCCTTAATTTGGGATGATTGGTTGTCTATTCAGGTATTCCACAGATGCAGGGTATATCAAGTTGATTGTGGAGCTTTAATCCGCTGCTTCTGAGGCTGCTGGGAGAGATTTCCCTTTCTCTTCTTTGTTCTCACAGCTCCCAGGGGCTCAGCTTTGGATTTGGCCCTGCCACTGCGTGTAGGTCGCTGGAGGGCGTCTGTTTTTTGCTCAGACAGGACGGGGTTAAAGGAGCCGCTGATTCGGGGGCTCTGGCGCACTCAGGCCGGCGGGGAGGGAGGGGCACGGAGTGCGGGGCGGGCCTGCGGCGGCAAAGGCCGGTGTGTCTTTGCACCAGCCTGAGGCGCGCTGTGCGCTCTCCCTGGGAAGTTGTCCCTGGGTCCCGGGAACCTGGCAGTGGCGGGCTGCACAGGCTCCGCGGAAGAGGGGTGTGGAGAGTGACCTGTGCTCGCACACAGGCCCCTCGGTGGCTGCAGCAGCAGCCTTAGCATCTCCCGCCCGTCTCTGGGGTCCGCGCTTTTAGCCGCTGCTCACGCCCGTCTCTGGGGTTCCCTCAAGCAGCGTTCTTAAACCCCTCTCCTCACGCACCAGGAAACAAAGAGGGAAGCAAAAGTCTCTTGCCTCTTCGGCAGGTGCAGACTTTTCCCCGACTCCCTCCCGGCTAGCCGTGGTGCACTAACCCCTTCAGGCTATGTTCAAGCCGCCAACCCCAGTCCTCTCCCTGCGCTCCGTCCGAAACCGAAACCCGAGCCTCAGAGCCTCAGCTCGCAGCCCCGCCCGCCCTGGCGGGTGAGCAGACAAGCCTCTCGGGCTGGTGAGTGCCGGTCGGCACCGATCCTCTGTGCGGGAATCTCCCCGCTTTGCCCTCCGCACCCGTTGCTGTGCACTCCTCCGCGGCTTCGAAGCTCCCCCCTCCGCCTCTCGCAGTCTCCGCCCGCGAAGGGGCTTCCTAGTGTGTGGAAACTTTTCCTCCTTCACAGCTCCCTCCCACTGGTGCAGGTGCCGTCCCTATTCGTTTGTCTCTGTTTTTCTCTTTTGCCCTACCCAGGTACGTGGGGAGTTTCTTGCCTTTTGGAAGGTCTGAGGTCTTCTGCCAGCGTTCAGTAGGTGTTCTGTAGGAGTTGTTCCACGTGTAGATGTATTTCTGGTGTATCTGTGGGGAGGAAGGTGATCTCCGCGTCTTACTCTTCCGCCATCTTCAAGGTCCCCCCCAAAGGCCTATTTCTTAAAACAAAATATTTACATTATTATTTCTGTAGAGTGGAAAATGTTAAAATCAGCAAATTTCTTCTTCCCCTCTTCTTGTCTCCACCACCTCATATTATAATAGATGATGAAACTGTATTTCTACAAAAATTTTCTTGAAATTGTTAACTATGTTAGTATATCATTAATTTTTAAATTATAAATGATATACTTTGAGTGCTACACTTGATTATAGTAGATTAGCAGCAGTTAATCAACAGACTCACTTTATCTAAAAATAATTTCTCATTCTTTTCTTTCCAGGTTCTTAGTTCTATCTGTAAGTATTGTTGGACCATATAATATTTGTATTCTTTGTTGTAATTCTAATACATTTGTTTTAGACATAGTCCTATACTTAAATACAGTGATCCTTGTCAATCCTTTTGCAATGGTTTTCAAACCAATTCTTGATTGTGTGAAATTTATTCTCTAATAGCTTTCTTGAGAAAGACTCATGTAGATGAATTTTTGTGTACTCAAAACTCTCTGAAGCTTCTATACTTGAAGGACAGACATGTAAAAATAAGCCACTTGACTTACATTTTCTTTCCTTGAGTACTTTTCTTTCCTTGAGTATCTTGTTAGATTGACTAGTACTGGGTGGAAATCTGAGGCCATCTTACTTTTTGCACTTATAAGCCAATCAGTTTTTGCCAGGTTACTCCCCAAATGCTTTATCTTTAGATTCTACTAACCTTTTTAAAGAATATGTTTCAGCATGAACCATTCTGAATCAAGTTTATCTAGAACATAGTGTAACTTTCAGTATGCATATTAGTCTTCTTTTCTTCCTTTTTTTATTTCTAGAAAGTTAATTTTTTTTTCTAAAAAGCATATATACCTTATTTTGATTTTCTTTTGGAAAGAGCTCTAAATTTGTACATGTTGGATTTCCTTTGCCTCTTTTCTATATATAATTTTTCTCTCTAATCCTTCTACTATTTAAATGTATTACTTCTTGGTTGCTTTTTAGATTATATTTGCACAATGTCTATTTCTTTTATGTGCTGGCCAATATTGTTTTTAATTTTGTGAGATATTTGCCTTTTCATTTCTAATTTCTGGCAATCTCAGATCATCCCACTGCTCAAAGCCCACCTCATCTTGACTCGTTAGATCTTACACAGTCTTGCTTTCCTTTACCTCCCTAATTTAATTTCCTATTCCTCTTCCTTGATTTTCTCAGCTCCAGGACACTGCTCCTTGGTGTTCTTGGAACAGGCCCGCATGCTCTTGAGAGACTTGGCTGTTCTCTCTTGCTAGCATGTTTTCACTCAGTTGTCAACATCACTAGCTGCGTCATTTCCTTTGGATCTTTTCTGCAAAAGTCACAAAGACACCTTCCCTGGCTGGCCCAATCTACAGCTTCAGTCCTCTTCCAAAATTTCATATTCTCGTTCTGCTTTTTTTCCTCCCTTAGCTATTAACACTACCAGTGCCCTATTTTACTTCTTTACCTTGATTATGACTTTCCTAATAGAGTAAAAAAACTCATTATAAGGAGGTTTTGTCTCCTTACTACTACATCTTCAGCACCTGACAAAGAATATTTCATTAAATAGTATTAAGCAAATGAATAAAATCATTAAAGACTCTTTCCAATTTATTTTCCAAACATTTTATTTAAACATTAAATTTTTGCCATCAGATTTTAAACTTCAGGTTCTTCATAATCCAATATTTTTTTATAGCTTTTTATACCACATAATTTTATTGATGTAATATTTTCCCTATTCTTTCTGAAGCTATTAAATCATTTTAGCACTTTTCTTTGGATCACTGCTTTGTACTACTCTCCAATTTCCTTTACTTTAATCTTTATTTAAACACATAGGAACTAAATTACATGGAAATGCATCGTTGTAGCTTCTGGATTGCCGGGCTTTACTCTAGGATATTAGATCTGGACTTTTTAAAAAAATTATTATCCGATACCCAGTTCCAGTGGCTTGAGGATTTTCCCTGTAGCTAATAAACTTCCCCAGAGAAGACTTACCCACTTTAGGCATAAGAGGAAGCCGCTAAGAGGCATAACTCTGGCTGCCCAAGTTCTCAGGCCAAATAGAGGAAGAATATTGGAACTTACCACTTAACAGGAAGAATTTCCCTTAATCTCCTTTTCCAGTATGGTTTCCACATTCTCACTGGGAGCCGTGCGTTTCCCACTTCTACAGCTCCCTAGTTCAATCTAGGGAGGAAAATTCTAGTTTTCCCATGAGTGGGGAAAAGTGTTCTTACCCACAGGATAGGGCAGAGGATCTGTAACCCAGCTTCAGAGAGGTCTGTTCCCTCAAACTCCTCAATTTCTCTGAGATTATTTGGTGTTAGTTTGCTCCATAGCTCCTCTATAACCAATTTAGAATTCAGCTTTCTAAGTCATCTAATAGTAAAGTATCTGTCTTCCAAATTTCATTTGTGTAATTACCTTTCCTATTCTTTGTCTTTTTTTTAAAAAAAAATCTTGGTAGTGTAATTTCAAGAGGGAGCAGAGAAAATCACACTTTTCAATTAGTTCATTTTAAATGGTAAAGTTATTTAAAGAATTTTGGTTTTACATATTTAATGAACAATTTTTAGTTTACTTTATGCATGATATATAATTTTTAAAATTTTATTTATTTATTTATGTTTGGCTGTGTTGGGTCTCCGTTTCTGTGTGAGGGCTTTCTCTAGTTGCGGCAAGCGGGGGCCACTCCTCATCGCGGTGCGCGGGGCTCTCACTATCGTGGCCTCTCTTATTGCGGAGCACAGGCTCCAGACGCACAGCCTCAGTAGTTGTGGCCCACGGGCCCAGTTGCTCCGCGGCATGCAGGATCCTCCCAGACCAGGGCTCGAACCCATGTCCCCTGCATTAGCAGGCAGATTCTCAACCACTGCACCACCAGGGAAGCCCTATGCATGATATTTAGTTAAGAAATTTAGACCAGCAGAAGAATTTAGGCCATTTAATTTCCCATATTCCTTATTTAG